>NC_073745.1:336819858-337127358 GCF_029784135.1 Toxorhynchites rutilus septentrionalis
TTTCTCTTTCTCTTTCTCTTTCTCTTTCTCTTTCTCTTTCTCTTTCTCTTTCTCTTTCTCTTTCTCTTTCTCTTTCTCTTTCTCTTTCTCTTTCTCTGGCGCTTCACACAGCAGTGGTGGGAATTCAGAAGCTCATACTCATGAGTTTTCTCATGATATCTGATTCTGTTGACACACTTTACTCAAGAGTAATTCAGCGCCAGATATACTCATTTCACGAATATGAATGAATGTAGCAAACGTTTACTCGCGAATGTCGATGTCGATGCTTACTTCATTGACACCCGGTTTGATTACTCCAAGTAACATTGCTGATGTTTGAAATAAATCGATCACACCAGCGCGATGTGCATACTTTTCGACGCAGTGCTCCGTACAGCGGAAACACTCCGGCGGGTTAAATGATGGTTTGCGTAATTTTGTCGCTTAGAACACATTGCACAATGGTCCAGGAGATGCATTTAAGTAGAAATTAGCATTTAGAGCTCGACAGTTATTCTCTAGACAAAAACTGTCTTAGACAAAGTTATTACATATGACAGAGCGCTCATTTTCATGTTGTCAAAAATAAAAAATCTAACTTTCTTATCTTCATAGATAGAGGTAAACATAGTTCGATTTGAAACATCTTTGTAGAACAAAGTTTTTTTTATCTCTCGAAATAACCGATATTTTTTATCTCTCGAAATAACCGATAAACTGTTTTTTTGCTTTAACTTTTATATCTCAAATTCTACATGCAATCTGTCTTCGATAGAATTTTAGAGCTTACTAATACAAACATTTTGCGATGCAGAACATGTCAATATCTTAACTTCACTCAAAAGTATGGATATTTCTTCCGTAAAAATACGCTCTTCAATTATTTGTCATTCTCTCTGGGGCAAACATAAACAAGGTTTATTGGCTTCATTTGAAAGGGCATAGATCAATCTACATGATGTGTGATTTTCAAAGCTATGTTATTTTTCGTGTTTGAGTAAATTAAAATTCAAATCATGAATTTTTGGATAAAAAACCATCAATAACTTTGAGTAGGATTGAGACAGTTCTGCATCGCAAAATGTTGGTCGTGATAAGCTCTAAAAGTCGTACGAAGACAGTTTTGATGTAGAATTTGAAATATAAAATATATTCGTTTGTGCGATCTTCTCATTATTTTTTCTCTTGAGTATGATGATGCACTATTCGCAATGACCTTGCCCTTTTCCAGATTTGAATTATGGGATACAGGCTTTAAAGTTTAAAGATAATTCGTAAGGGAACACTTTTGGAAAACTTAGAGTGAGCTCTTAACCTTCAGAAAAGCTATAAACTGCTCGCTGCCATTAGTCAGACTGAGCTTGTACCCTCATTGTTGAGCTTTGATTTTCGAGTTTGTGCCAAATTAGAAAACATGTAAACTTTTGATGAAATAGTCACGGATTTTGAAGGTTTACATTTATGGCAAACGTTGTTCTGCCTTAAGTAATAAAAAATCAAATAATTATTCATAATTTTGTTCTGCATAGGGCCACCTTAATCGGTATTTAACCCATTAACGACCAAGCTGTAAAAAATATTCTTTTAACGAAAGCCATTGGCGTAATTTTGGTTATTGGCGTTACAGAGACTCCAATCTTCTGGAATTCCTTTTTCCCGTTTTTCAGTTTTTCGGAAAAAGACAAACAAAACGAAAAATCGCCAAACAAAAACATTTGCCAAAAACCCACATTTTTCATCCTGCAGGAGGTTCAATCCAATGGTGTTCAAGGTGTGTTCTTTCATCAATGTAATACTTTAGAAAAGTTTACATATTTTTGCATTTTATTAGATTTTGTTTTTTTTTTGTATATTATGTCATGTTATATACTTTCCGCACATAGTTGCTTCAAACCAAATATTTTGCCCAAATAAAGTTACACCAAATTAAATGAAATTGATAGTAAGTGGTAGCTAAGAAACTAAGCTATTATTTGATGCCAAAACCTTACCATATGGTTGCTTTCCAAAACAATGAAAAAATATCAAAATTGTTTCTTCGATTTTTCGAAGGCTCGGCATATCCTAGCCCGTATCATATATAGTTTACGACCTATTCGCATGTCTACCAAATTTTTTGTGCATAATTTCATCGAAATTGGTCGAGTCGTTTCGGAGAAGTTGGACCACTACCACCGTAACACGAGATAAAAATATAAAACTATATATAGAGAAGACACAGCGGCGAGTCTTAACCCTTGTATACCACTGCGAGTCTGTTACGCGTAAGAAAATATTACAATTCAAGTTCCGTCCGTTGGCAACTTTGTGGCAACACTTGCATCGTGCTTGTACATCATTTGCATTCTATGGGAAGAAGAAACAACTGCACCGGACGAAAATATAAACGATTTTATATAAACGATTTCTATTTCTGTGTCACTTCAGTCAGCGAGCAGTCAACAGTATTTGTTGAGGCGACTAAGTTAACTTTGGAAGATTTGAAATTGTCCTTTTGAAAACCTACAAGAGAGGGCCACCATAAACTTTTTTTTAAAGAGCTTTCATACATCAATACCATCACGAAGCCAATCGTTGCTTAGCATCACGATTTCGCACACGGAAGCGGAAGATTTAGAAGCTGTGGAATATTATATACGCGTCACGCTCAACGTACATTACACAGGGCGCGAGTATAAAGGATTTTTATTGCGTTGCTCTAGGCAGCGAACAGCCAACAAGCCTGAGAGTAGATTTTCATATTGACAGCAGTAATGCTTTGTCACTGTGTGAACCTTTCGCGCGTTTCGGGGCGCATTGGAATGGAATCTTTTATAACAATTGTTGATACGATATTGCTGAGTAAATTGTAGTTGGTGGGTACAAAACGGAAGAATTATGGGTGATATGCTTTTCGCTTTTCGTGTACACTATTGGTCAATATTAGCAAGAGCCTACCACTCACTGACAAATTTGGGAAGGCCTATAGATTTACTATGGAACTCGTTTTCGCGAATAAACCGTACCGTGAATCATCTGCATATTGAATTAGAATTTCATTCGAACAAATGTTGAAAAAAATCCGAAGATAGTTTACGGTGTAAGCAGGTGTGTCTCGGATACATGTTGTATGCATTGTTTTTCAACAGGTCAGTTTTATATTTTCGGGTTATAAATGAAACACGTATATTCGCGTTGACTTTCAAACTCAAGAGAGTCCAGCTCTCGATTTATTTTGACATTTCAGCTATAGAACGTTCAGCCTGGTTTACAATACTTTTCTGCCAACTCACAGCATTCAGCGTATGCTACAGCTCTTTCCCCTTAATTTGAGAGGAAAACTAATTCAGTTCATTGATATTTATCAACCTATACCTACTCATATTGTTTCTCTACGAATATTTAATAATAATTCTTTTTACAGCTATCAATTAAATACAATTCATTTCAATATTCTATTAGCACTTTCAAATATATATAAAATCACTGTCTGCCTTTGCAGTTCTTCTTCTTTTCGAACGCCGGAGATATTCTGGCATTAGCACTTTTCGTTTTCTATTCCTTCTGACAGGATCCTCAGGGAATCCCCTGAATTCTTCTTCATCTCTAATTCGGATCATGTCTTGAACTTCAGATGAAGTTGTAATCGCTACGTTGTTTGCCGTTTTCGAACGCGTATCCTTTGATACCCTTAATTGGTTCCTATGTGCTGCGATTTGCACGTTTCCAGTAGTCACCTGGAAGATATTTTTTGAAATTCTTTTAATGAAACTTGCTTTAATCCATCTAAGATTATTATGCGGATTATTATTGAGATACCATACGATATCTCCCGCCATCAGGTTATCCAATGAATCATTTGATTTATTTTGGATACCAACACTTTTAGGTTGTGTCTTCACATCACTAGGCTCAGTCAAATTAAGATATTTCCTATAACATTTCTTTGGATTCAATAAGTCTAATAATATTTTTGGCTTATATGAGAATATTCTTTCTGATGGAAAAACACCATCACTCGTCAAACAACTATTTCTATAATTGAACAAAAACAAATTAATCTGATCTTCCAATCCAATTTCATATACTTCTGGGTCTAATAAATACTTCTTCAAGCCTTCTTTCACTGTTCTAACAAGTCTTTCTGCTTGGCCATTACTTGAAGGATTATAAGGAGGGCTCTTGAATACTTTTACTCCTTGCCTTTCCAAAAAGTTCACAAAAGTAAAAGAATTGAAAGGAGGACCACCGTCAGATACTAAAACATCTGGTAACCCAAAACGAGCAAAATACGATACCAGTTTAGAGAGAACTTTTCCTCCATCTGTACCATTCTTCATCCAAACCACTTCTATCCATTTGGAATAGCTATCAACCAAAAGTAAAAATGTATGGTGCATGAAATAAAAAAAATCCACATGAATTCTGCTGAACGGTCTAGTTGTAGGAATCCATTTAGACAAAACCTTCTTTCTTGGAACTACTGCCATACTATTGCAAACATCACAATCTATTACATACTTTTCTATATCTGCATTAATTCCGTACCAATATACTGTACGTCTAGCCAATTGTTTCATCTTAACCATGCCTAAATGGTTGCATGTAAAAGTTTTAAAATCCTGCTTTGAATTTGCTGCGGTATTATAACCCTGTCCTGATATAACAAGCACTCGTCCACAATTTCCAATTCGTGCTGATTCGCGAAAATGTTTACAAAGCGTTTGTCAACCTTCTTAGGCCAACCATTTGTCATAAAGGACATGATATCCTGCAAGAATCTATCATTCGCTGTCTTTTTGGCTATTTCGTTGTAATCTATCGGAAAATCTTTCGTAAAATTAATGCTTCTTATGTGTTCTCTTCCACTTCCATTTGGAACCAGTTCTTTAAGCGGAAATCGCGAACAGAAATCCGCATTTCCCATTTTATTAGAAGGTCTGTATTTTAAAGGGTGTGTCACATCAAATTGCATCACGGAAAAAACGCTGTAGAAATTCGCCCAGCAGACCGATCCTTTTGAAAATTTTAGACAGTAAAATAAAAACTATTAAACAACTTTTGGCATTTTCTTTTTATTCATACTTCGAGCCCAAGCCCGTATGCTCGCACCTTCCTCTTTACCCCGTCCATAAGGTTCTGTACAACGTCAGGTTGTAGTTTTTTTGAACAGAAATCCATTTTCTCTTGAAGTCCGCCTCCGATTTGACAACTTTTGGGTTCTTCCGGAGGGCCTGCTTCATAATCGCCCAATATTTCTCTATTGGGCGAAGCTCCGGCGCGTTGGGCGGGTTCATTTCCTTTGGCACGAAGGTGACCCCGTTGGCTTCGTACCACTCCAACACGTCCTTTGAATAGTGGCACGAAGCGAGATCCGGCCAGAAGATGGTCGGGCCCTCGTGCTGCTTCAATAGTGGTAGTAAGCGCTTCTGTAGGCACTCCTTAAGGTACTGCCCGTTTACCGTACCGGTCATCACGAAGGGGGCGCTCCGCTTTCCGCAAGAGCAGATCGCTTGCCACACCATGTACTTTTTGGCAAACTTGGATAGTTTCTGCTTGCGAATCTCCTCCGGAACGCTGAATTTGTCCTCTGCGGAGAAGAACAACAGGCCCGGCAGCTGACGAAAGTCCGCTTTGACGTAGGTTTCGTCGTCCATTACCAGGCAATGCGGATTCGTCAGCATTTCGGTGTACAGCTTCCGGGCTCGCGTCTTCCCCACCATGTTTTGCCTTTCGTCGCGGTTAGGAGCCTTCTGAACCTTGTATGTACGCAGGCCCTCCCGCTGCTTGGTCCGCTGGACGAAAGAACTTGACAAATTCAGCTTATTGGCGACATCCCGGACCGAACTTCTCGGATCACGTCTAAACTGCTTAACTTCGTGCTTGTGATCTTTTACATTGACGGAGCATCCATTTTTGCCGTTCTTCACCTTTCGGTCGATGGTTAGGTTCTCGAAGTATCGTTTTAGTACTCTGCTGACCGTGGATTGGACGACTCCCAGCATCTTACCGATGTCCCGATGTGACAACTCCGGATTCTCGAAATGAGTGCACAGGATTAATTCACGACGCTCTTTTTCGTTCGACGACATTTTTCCAAATTTACGAAAAATTGACAGTGAAGTATGGCCAACGTGATCTATACACTCTTATCTGATTATAAGCGAAAGCTGAAGTTATAATTCCTAAAAATTAAATTTCTACAGCGTTTTTTCCGTGATGCAATTTGATGTGACACACCCTTTATCTCAAACTCATAAATGGATAACTCCATATTATACCGTTGTAACCGTGTCACCACCATCCGATTTTTACCTTCTTTTCCAAAAATTCCTACTAATGGTTTGTGATCAGTATAAACTGTAAACTTTTGACCATATAAATATTTATGGAATTTTTTTATAGTAGAAACCAAGGCTAAAGCTTCGAGATGAAGAATAGGATACTTCCTTTGAGCATCATTTAGAGAAAAAGATGTGAAATAAATCGGTTTTTCCCTCACCATCAATTTCATGTGCAATTACACCGCCTAATCCATATCCGGATGCGTCAGATATCACAATTATTGGTTTATTTGGGTCATGAAACTCTAAAAAGTTTGACGCAATAAGTGAATATTTTGCTAAATTGAAGCTCTTCTACAATTACTGTCCCAACTGAATTTAACATCTTTCCTCAAAAGATTGTGTAACTGATGCAACTTAAAGGACAAATGTGGTATAAATTTGTTGTAGTAATTTATTAACCCTAAGAATGATTTAAGTTCAGCTATGTTGGTCGGTTCTTTAGCTTTTTTTATAGTGGAAATTTTGTCCTCACAAGGCGATAAACCTTTTTCACTAATTATGTGACCCAAATATACAAGCTCCTTTACAAAAAATTTACATTTCTCAAAGTTTATCTTAATATTAGCCTTCGATAATCTCTCTAAAACTAATCTCAAATTTTTCTTGCATTTTTCATAATTACTTCCCGCAATTAACACATCATCTAAATAACAAAATACATTTCCCAATCCTTCTAAAACTTGATCCATTACTTGTTGAAAAATAGCTGCACTGGACGATGCTCCCTGTGGTAATCTATTGTAGACAAACAATCCTTTAACTGTATTAATTACCATAAATTGTCTAGAACTTTCCGATAATGATAATTGCGTGTAAGCACCTTCCAAATCCAGTGAACAAAATACTCTGCAACCCGCTAATTTCGCAAATAAATCTTGAGCAACAGGTAAGGGATAAGTATTTGGGACGATAACCTTATTAATTGAAACTTTGCAATCTATTACCAGACGAATTTCATCATTTTTCTTAATAATTACTATCACAGGTGATGCCCATTGACTCGTTTTGATTGGAGTAATCACTTTCTCATTTTCCAATCTTGTCAAATAGTTTAAAACTTTGTCCTTTAAACGATAAGGAACGTCATATGCTTTCTTAAAAATTGGATTGTTTTCTTTGAGTATTAACTCTGCCTCAAAACCGACAATTGGAGTAGTAAAATCTTTAGTAAAAACGTTTGGGAACTCCACACGTAATTCATTCACCATAGCTTCATTATTTAGTTCATTCAGAGAATTTATCAATTGAGATCCATCAAAAAATTGTCTCCATCCGTTAAAAAATACATCTAGCCAATTTCGACCCAATAAAGGAAGGAACTCATTTTCACATTCTATAATCAGAAGAGAAAGATTTTCTATTTTCTCTTTAAATTTCGTTCTAACCATCGCTTCTCCAATTAATTTTAATTTATTACCATTTACTACAGCTAATTGCTTATTGCTAGTCATTAACTTTTTGTTAAATGTTGAGAAATATTGTCTTTTGCTCATCACTGTTACTGAAGATCCACAGTCTATCTCCATTTTTATATGTTTTCCCTCAATTTTTATTTCTACCAAACAAGGAACACTGATTTTATTAATGGACGAAACACACATACAATTAAGTTTACCTTCATCGCTATTTTCGCTGACCGGCTCCTCCGTACTCATTCGTTTGAACATGTCATCCAGTCTCCTGTCCGTGCTCGTTCCTGGTCTGTCCATGTAATTCACAGCATCTCTTTTTAAATTTTTTAATTTGAAACATCTCCTCTTGATATGTCCTTTTAACCCACAGAAATTGCATGTCATGTTTGAATAATCTATTTTGCGATATTGCTGATTATTTTTCCCGTCAGCATGTTCAAAACTCACTTTTTTATCGTTATTTCCATAGTTGAAATTATGATTCGGATTTGATATGAAACTATTTCCTTTGAAACCCAATCTGTTTCTCACTGGACCTCTAAATTCTGTTTGTTTACGGTTTTCTGCTATTTTGAAGGTATTCAACAATTTATTCATGGTTTCACCAGCACCTGCATTCTGTGTCAAAGCCACTCTTTCATAATAAGAATCTCCTTCTAAAGATTTTGCATTAGCACTTGCCATTTCCCAAGTAATAATTATTCTTTCTGCAGCTTCGAGTGTTAACTCCACCTCGTTCAACAAACGTTGTTGAAGAGCTTTTTCTGTCAAGCCAGCTACAATTCTATCCATGATAGCAGTCTGCTTGAAGTTCTCAAAATTGCAAAATTCTGCTAGTAACTTGACCGATAAAACGAAATCTTCAGCCGATTCATCAGGTTGTTGAACTCTGTTATTAAACTTGAATCGTTGCATTAGCCCCGATTCAGTTTTATCCAGTCTCATTTTTAATTTGCTAATTAATTCATTATAAGCAGCTTCTTCCAGCTTCCCATTTGGGAATAGGAGTTTCAGTTCTCTGAAAACTGTGGCTCCCCCCAACATAATCAAATGAGCTTTCTTTTCTTCTTCTTTTACTTTATTTAAAACGAAAAAGTAACCCAAACGATCCGACCATTCGGCAAAGGAAACTCCCTTTCTGTAGGGCTCAAAAACGGAAAGCATCGTTTGTGCCATTGTAAAATTTCCTTCAAATTATTTTTCAAAATCAATCAACTACGACTTAAGGATTGGAATGCAGAAAAACTCACCAAAATTGAAGTCTGTACCCGAACGAATCCTCCTCAGGAATTTCCTGTATCCTCCGTGCAATTTTGTCACCAAAAAATCCTGAGAAAAAACAAGACTCTCTTAAAATTTGTTCAATAAATTTATAAAAAAAAATAATTTCCAAATAATTTCTTCCAATTAAGGCTTTTATAAACTCAAACACAATACCTTCTTTTTTTTATACAATCCTTTTTCCGGTACAAACAAAAGCACAAAAATTTGTTTTGAGGTTTGAAATATTTCACACAATTACCTGCAAACTGGCCACACTTCTACTGTTTGTGGATCAATGGCTTAAAAAAAATCTTTTGTTTTAGAGGTTAGTTTTATATGGAACAAAAGGTTCGTTGCACTTTTAACCACTTTCTTAACAAAAGAGAAAACAAAAGAACTTACATTTATTATCTGCAGTCGCACAGGAACAGTTGAAATCTTTCCTGCTGTTTCTCTGCAGTCGTGCAGAAAAAAATGCTGCTTGTCTCTTTGTCCTATGTGGCAGAAATCTTCTGGAAGGATCTTCCACTTGGTACAACCAAACTATTTATTTTAAAGGAAAAAAATAACTTCACTGATATAATCACTCCCTTTTATATCACTAAAGGTCTTTTATTTATTTTTTACACTTTGATCCTCGTCGCCACTTTTATATTTTCGGGTTATAAATGAAACACGTCTATCCGCGTTGACTTTCAAACTCAAGAGAGTCCAGCTCTCGATTTATTTTGACATTTCAGCTATAGAACGTTCAGCCTGGTTTACAATACTTTTCTGCCAACTCACAGCATTCAGCGTATGCTACAGTCAGTAACCATAAGATTGACGGAAAAATCAAAATCATAACCCCTTAGTCAATTTTTGTGGCAATGTTCTCAGAAAACCACTAACATTCTCCACCAAACAAACTACTTCCCAGAAAGATTGCAATTTTTTTTCCGTGAACGCCCGGGCTGGTTTTCTTTGCACACGCCCACAACAACCCGAGCCGGGTAGATGAGTGCTTTAGATTCCGCTGAAAAGGCTCGAAAAAGCAAGTCAAGGTTAAACCTCCCGTTTATCAACCTGTCTTTTTATCGTCGCCAGCAGCAGCAGACCTGTTCCGCCGAAGTTAGTCAAGACATGCCTGCCATCGTCATGGTAGCCGCTGCCCCGAGAGGAATAAGCACAATAAACATATACTAGTCGTGCATATCGTCGTATTTTTATGGGCGTCGTTGTGTCGTTCCCATGAGTCTCCGACGGACGGCGGAAACATTGACGATGGTTGGTAACCACCGGGGGAAATGTTTTGATTGAGTTTTGCCTGTTTCCTCTGGGTCTGCGTCGACCTGGCTATTGGTCGCCATGACTGCGGAAGGTATTAAAAAGAGAGAAATATTTGAATTTATTTTTTCAGTCTTTCTTCTTAAACTGCGGAATGAAAAATTCCTTCAAACAACTAATTTTATTGCACATTGTCACCGGTATTTGCTGAAGATAATTGACGGTAAACAGACTGATGGCACTTACTCATCCCTTTTATTGGTGACCACTTGACTATCACGACGCCATTATCGTATATTAATAACACTATGCCTGGATGAAGGGGAGGGGACAAATGTGTTTAATAATCTGAACGGAAAGTAATTTCTCCCTGTGGGAATTTTGAATCACTCATAAGTGTGAGGCTTCACTGTGTGGCTTTGAGCTCCGAGAAAGCCCAGCGAAACGGACGAATGTTATCGACAGTCGGATAGGCATCATCAAGCGAGAAAGTTTAGCGTTAGAAGATTTACTTCTCTTCCGCCAGCTTGTTTACGGTTGAGAAGAGTGTCTCGTCGTGTTGGGAAAAAGTTTACCTTGAATGACATATCTCGCTACGACGACTACATCAATTACCCCTAAAAGTGGAACGTTTTCATTTTTAATGAACTGTTGAAGGAAAGTGAATGGAAAGTGACAATTTCGTGAGAGTGCAAATTGCTTTTTCGTGACTCAGAATTTCAACTCCAAGTTTAATAAATAGATACGTTAATCTCGTGTGGAAGGCAAAACAAAACACAAAAAAAAAACACTACGAGTATATCTTATACACGGGCAGAACAGGTTTGGCAGGTAATTGTACCTCATGACTGGGCCGTTTCATTCCGTTTCTTTCGTTCGGTTCTTTTTGTGTCACTTTTGGTTAAACCCCTATCTCAGGCAACAATAATAAAAAATACAGACAGCGATGACTCATTCCTACTGATTCATGAATATTTCCCCGGATTTTCAACTATGGTCTCGGTGCAAGATCTTTTTTTTCTGAAAATCACTAAGAACAAACGCTCTTCATACATACAGGATGCAACAACTTTATCGCACTGAAGAAGTCAAATCTTAGTCGCGATTGCTTCCACACTTGGCCCCCGTGGTTCGTTAGTAACGCTTGTGTGTTTGTATGTAGAACCCTTCAGTTTGAAAAGGCCAGCTGCAACATGTGACTTGTTATGCTGAATCAAGACAAGGCATTCGGTATGGGGCCGTAATTTCTCATCGGTCCCGTGTCTGCGCCAACGTTTTTGTAAAAGGTTGAAAATGCGGCGGCACACACAGAGCACATTTGGTTCGAATCACTTCTCTCTGGGTGCGTAGGTTTGCTGCGTTGGACGAGTGTTTTTGCTTTCCCATAACTGTGCGTATGTTTGAAAATAATCTGCAGCAGAAGCCGTCAGGAGATTATTATTTGTGTACATTTTTGTTTAGAAAACATAAACAGGTTTGGGCTTTAAAAATTGGTTTTGTTCACAGCTGAGTTTGAGCTGCATTCTCTGGACTTTTCTGTTGTCACCAACAAAGATTTGTTTTGTTGGTTCATATAAAAAAAAGTGCTGCGAAAACCTGGTACGTGAACCTAATGCCCGCATTCAATTAACCTAGAAGTAACCATTCCTTTTTCTTCGGATGTTGTATGTTTCAATCGGAAATTGAAATTATTTGACTAAATTTATATTTCCTAAACTAGATTTTTCCTTAAATAGTTAGTTGAAGGTTCCTCCAGGATTTGGCAGGTTTATGAGTCCGACTGACAATTGAGGGGCTCAGAATGCAAGGGGTGTAAGTGACTTGATCGATTTCTCTTCGTCAACTTCAACGTCAACTATCTTTCTGGCAAAATGTAGAATCCACCAATTGTTCCACATAACGGGTGTTAAATAAAAAATGAGAATTTTTCCAATACCTTTCAGTAACTCAAATAAAGAGCGTAAAATTTTCTTTCTCCAAGAAAATTGCTCTTTGGGCTCCCTAGAAACAGTAGGCGTGTTTGGTTTTGCTAGTTTGAATTTAGTCAAAGCAAAGATGGCGTCGAAACAGCACGTGCTCCGCGAACGCATTGTACGGTTCTACGAAACGCATTTCCAGCAAGGAAAAAAGTTCACGGTGGCACATTCTAAGGAAGACAATGTACCTGTCAGTACGGTATATCGTATCCTGGGTTTCCTGAACGTAGAGCGGAAGGTCGGAAGTGGTCGTCCGGTGACGATAATGACGAAGCAGAGGAAGACATCGCTAAAGAAGTTGCTTGACAACAAGGACGCAACCAGCCTGCGTGACGCCGGTCGGAAATATGGATGCCACGTATTGATCCATCGGACCCTCAAGATGGAAGGAATCGTCTGCAGGAAGAAGACGAGGTCGCCGGAGTACACGGAGGAGCAGATTGAGACGGGTAAATCACAGTGTCGGTGGATGACCAAAAAATAGCGCGGGACGTCTTTCGTTCTGGACGACGAAAGCTATTTTCCGCTGTCCAAAACGCATATTCCAGGAAATGATAATTACTACTCCAGCGACAAGTCATCCACTCCGCCTTAAGTGAAATACAAGTTCAAGCACAAGTTTGAAAAAAAGGTTATGTTGTACATCGCCATTTCCGACCGGGGCTTTTGAAAGCCTTGGTTTAAGCCGAGCGGTCTGGCAATCAACCAATAAATCTATCGAGAAGAGAGCCTCGATAAAATCCTGCTGCCGTTCCTGAACGAGCATCACGCGGATGGGAAGTACGTCTTCTGGCCGGACAAGGCGTCTTCCCATTACGCCAAGAAGACGCTGGCGTATCTTGAGGAGAAAAAGATATCGTTCGTGCCGAAAGATCGTAACCCAACAAACTTGCCCCAGTGCCGCCCAATAGAGGATTTCTTTGGCTCACTCAGTGCCCTAGTGTATAAAAACAATTGGAGGGCCAAGGACACGAAGCAACTGACTACAAGAATCCGGAATTGTATCCGGAAAATGGACGTAAGTGCTTCAAAACGGTCAAACTTGTCATCTCGAAAAAAAAATTTGGCCGAAAATCGACCTTTTGGGACTTAGCACCAGATCTCGACGTTTTATGCATTTTTAAGTCATTTGGCATCGAACAGAAAAAATCGATTTTCTAAATTTCCTTTACTCCTCCCCTCTTGGTAGATTTTCGAGGATCAAAAAATCAAAACTTTGAGCGTTTTAAGGCACTCCTAAATCATGTTTGATTGAGCTGAAATTTTGCACAGGTCATTTTTTTTGGACCAATGAACAAATTGAACATGATCGGGTTTTTCGAAATTTGACATGATCATTTTCGCTGCCACCCCTTTGACAAACCATTAAAGTATCGCCTCCAATAACTGCATTATTTAGCTCTAATTTTTTTTCAATTGATTGTGGTCTCTAGAAATTTCAAACATCAAAGTTTTCCATTGATATAGCGGACGAACAGAGGATCTAACAAGTCAAGTCTGATGTCTTCAAAAGGGGGTTTTGAAATTCTTGGTGCAGTGCGATAAAGATTTCATAGAAGGAGTGACTTTTTTCATCCTCAATAGAAATCATCACGATTCTATACGGCCTAGACGGATAATAGAAATATCATATAAATTAAAATCAAAATACATAACAGAGAACATACATCGCATTTCTCATTTGCGTCTCAAAATACAACCAGTACAACAACTAACTTGAATCGAGGTTCATCATATGTTGAGCATACGATTGCTGCCAATAAAACACTGAAAAATTTATAAATGTCAAGTATTATAATTATTATATTACAATTTGTGATAGGTGCATATAAATATTCCCACTTAATAATAATAAAATAATAATTATAATAATTCTTGTGTAGAGGCATCATTTTTGAATGGTTTCCGAGCTCTGAACAAGTGAAACAATTAGTATTCTTAATATCCATTTTTTTTGCTTAATAATATTTCAAGCAGGACCCGAAATCTTTGAAGATGGAAAATGAAAATCGACTCTCAGTAGCTTTGCTTCGACTAGGACTACTTCGACATTCGGCAACATGCTTTGAATTGATTATAAAAAAATGAGTGGGTTATATCTATGATATAACCGCAAGGTTGACGTGGAACTACCTTAGCTTAGCAATCATTCGTTTGTATTGATTAAATTCTTGATTGAATGAAACAGTTTCCAAATTCAATTGAGTTCAATATATTTGCTCTGTGAGTGAAAAAAATGAACAAATGCCGTGTAAAGTCAATTCATTTATTGTGATTGATTGTTCTTCGTTACAAGTAAATTTAATGACGGACCTTTTACGTTTAGTATGATGACTAGAACAAAATATATGTACGGAAGAATTATCAAACGTTTGATGAACCAGCCTAAGGCTGAAAATCTTTCCAATAAAGACAAAAAAAAATTATCAAACGATTATTTTATTTTACATTTCCCTCTGAAGTTTACATCCCAAAAGTGTACATACTTCTCGAATCTCGAATTTGCTTGAAACTGGGAAGTTCATTCGCTTCTAGTGGCTGCACGATTTTCCCAGGTTCCTAAGTTTAGAAGATCATGTTAGGACAGACATATTCCACTCTGCACAAAGGCAAGCGAGGACAAAAGTACTCGCAGTTTGCATTTATTTGCAGAGCCGATTTCCCCAGAAACCTCGGTTTTGAAGTCTGTGTTAGGGAAACACATTTCAATCGGAACAAAAATACCCCCGATTTGTATGAATTCGCAATGCCGATTTCCCCACGCTTCATGGATTTGAAGTCTGTGTTAGGGAAACACATTCCAGTCGGAACAAAAATACCCCCGACTTGCATGAATTTGAAATACCGATTTCTCCAGGCACCTTGGTTTAGAAGGGAACACATTTCGGTGGGAACAAAAGCTCCCCCTACTTTCGTGTGTTCTTTTTCTTCTTTTTGGCTTTAAGAGGGTTTAAACTTTTCAGTTCACTCGCCTCTAGGCTCTTTGGTGTGTTTGCAATGCCGATTTCGCTGCTTGGTTTTAAAGTCTGTGTTAGGGAACATTTTTCGATGAGAACAAAAGTCCCCCTACTTTCATGTATTTGCAATGCCGATTTCCCCAAGGCTGCTTGGTTTTGATGGCTGTGTTAGGGAAACCGTAAATCGGGCCAATCAAAACGATGCAGTTAGGGCGTTTAGATAACGCCTAATATTTTACATTTATTCAATTGTTTATCTAATGAAAAACAACATTTTGTTAGTTGCGATAGATGCGTAGAAATATTCCCTATCAAGTGATGCAAACATCTCTCCTATCCAGTACGAAATGTTTCTTTAATTTTTTCCTGCATGTTCTGTGTTTAGGTTTTCATTTTACCCTCCATATATTCCGGTTAGACGTAGTCCCACGTCAATAAGTCTAGTCAAGTTAAGAGCGAGGATGACCTAGCAAATGGTTATTCTAATTGACGTGACTAATGAATACAAATCTGTCTCTTCACTCAACCTGACCCCAGCGTCCACAATCTAATTTTAACGTCCATATAAAGTGAAACGCAAACTTGATTACTGTTGCAAAAAAGTAGTTACCAACCAAACCAATGAATTTAGACAGTTACCAGGTATGATATGAAGGTCCTCGCGGTAAGTAATTTTCGTAAAAAATCTAGCTCACCTGTAGTATATGTCAAACCACGTTGAACTCGAACATCGATACATGCATACGTGATACATGAGGGAGAGAAACGAATTCACTTCAATATGCAATGAAATCCATTTGACAGAGAACAATGAGATGAGATAGTCGAGTCGTAAAGTGAGATAGCAACTAAACGCCCGACTGACTGTTTAGACGTTTTGGCGGAGAAACTGCGTGAAGAAACCAAGATTCATTTCCAATAGAATACGAAGGTGAATTTCTTCATAGTCCCCTGACTATCCTCAGTTGGATATGACTTTGCCTAGCCCGTACACTATTCCAGTCCTTCTGGCTATCAAAACAAAAAAAAACAATAGATTTTTAATCAGTAAAGACGCCGCTCGGGCAAGCTAATAACATGTTTTTTTCAGCCAAAATGGTAGCAGTTTGAGAATGGAAACAAGTTTTTAGCACGTATTACGATGATGTTGTGTTTTTCCAAATACTAATATTGTTAAACATATTTTTCATTGGTTCATGCGATAGTGAGATGTAGAAAAATGTTCACACACAAAATTACAATAACTCGGTCCAGTAGAATTTGAGATATCGTGTTTTCCAGTTTAGAAAAAGTAGAGAAAAACTCGATATGAGTTTTGAATTAAAGACGTACTAGATTAGATGCCATTCAATGCCCAGTTTTTAGATTTGCGTTTTACACCTTATAATTTGACGTGGAACTACGTCTTCGATTTCTATTTCGACCCTACGAAATTAAATAAATGATTCTATGGTGGTTAGATACTCCTCCCTCCTCTCTTACGTGGGGGAGGGGGGGATGTTGTGCTGCCATACAAATGAAACATAAATTTCTGCATAACTCGAGAATCAATCAAGTAAATTAAACCATATTAGGCATATGGAAGTTTTAGGGTGCAATAAGTTATTCTATGGTGGTTAGGCACTCCACCCCCCTCTAAGACATTGGTTAGACACTGATCCCCCTCTCTTAGCGAGGGCTGCCATACAAATGAAACACAAATTTCTGCATAACTCGAAGACTAATCAAGCAAATCGAGCCAAACTTGGGATGTAAGGGTTTTTGGGTATGATAAATGTTTATATGATGGTATGACACCTCTCCCTCCGCTGGAAAGGAGGGAGGGTCCCGTGATAATTTTACACATATTTAAGCCAAACATATTCCAAGCAAACGTGACAATTTATTTTTTCGGAAAACTATGAAGGAAAAGGGGAAAATTCAATTCGCATATGTTCTACAATTACAATTGAGCAATTTAACAAATAAAAGAGGGATGTTTTGCGAGCGGATGCGAAGGTAAATCATGTATTATGCATTCTTTCTTCCAGCTTCGTTCCCATGAATGTTGTATGTAACACAAAATTGCGTGCAATACTTCGTTCTATCTAACAAATAAGCAAACTGTTGAAGTAATCAGATGCAAGGTTTCATGCATCACTCAAACTTCATGCAAGATTTCATCAAATCAACGTTGAATGTGGCACCCATACAGTGATTGTTCATTTATTAGAAGGAGACATTGAGATCGGCATCAAGGCGCCTAGAAGTATATCCTAAGGTGAGGCCGTTTCGTCACTAAGTTGGTTAGGGGAGCGGTATATGAAAACAGTAAGGAAGAAAGCAGAAGGGGAATTATTTGCTTGAAGCGTGAAAGAGACGGACTGATCACGAGCGAGGATTTGCACAAGCGTATTGTGTTTTGTTTACAAACAAAACACAGTAGACTTCCAAGATGGCTGAAGAGTGGTTTTAGCAAGTTGGCCCACCTTAGGATATACTTCTAGGCGCCTTGATCGGCATTACATCGCATCACAAAAATGAAACGAAATGAAATATTAATATTCTCAATGACTCAATTCCTTCTATGATAAATTGAGCAGTAGAACCAATACAACTTGATTATGTAAACGAAAATTATTGCACCGAAAAGGCTACTGTTCCAGATGCATAATAATAAGAATAAAACAATGGAAAAAAAATCACAATACCATAGCTATCCATTAAAAATAAAGCAACTTCATGATTTCATTTGTATTTTACCTCAAAATATCATGAAACCGTGAGTATTTTCAACTTGTTTTTTCATTAATCATTTTCAGTTAGACAGTTGAACTACCTGCCAGAAGCTTATTGTCTTTCTTTGTTCATTACAAACCGTTTGAAGGATATGAGTACATACAACAAACGGCCCTTTCCAGGGCTACTATTCATAGTTCCAAAAGAGTTCAACTAACAGTTTTCTGAACAATGAAAAGAATTACATTTAAAATAACATGTTCTGGACAATAAAAGTCCTACGTCAAACCTCCGTCCGTGCCCGTTGGTTCAGACCCTTCTACTTTTTTGACTTATTCTCACGACGGTATGTGAAAATATATTGAACCTTTTATCTGTGTCGTAACATTGGAATGTTCCTCGTCTTTGTTGTATCAAATCAGAAAATTATCATTATTCTTGGTCGAAGATACACTGTTTGAATTAGCTCTGGCTTCATTGTAGGCTCCTTGCTCTACTGACTCTGATTGGAGGAGAAAAATTGGCATTTCATTACACCACTTCTGTTGACTCCCGTAACCGAGTGGGGTGGCAGCGGTATCAGTGTCAATCAGACATGTCGCGATGGGAGTTCCCGGTTCAGATTAGATGTTTCTGAGTAAACAAACATTCTTCCAATTCGCATTGACATTGACGATCCGGAGTTCCCAAAGGAACGTTTTTCATCATATTACTTGCGTTGAATGTGTTATTTTTTAATAAATATTTTACTACCAGGATAATATGTGTGCAACACTTCCGATTGAAAGGGATGATTGTACTCTTTTGATGATGTTGATTGACAAACGAATAACGCTACAGAACGATGAGTGTAACGAATATTTGACAAAAGCTTCACTCTTGAGTGTTTTTGCGTCGTGCTGAGCGCGACATCTACTATGTGTTTGATCCTTGTTCTTTTGCTGGAGTCAATTTGAGATGACGGGTTTCAAGGAACATTTATTTTACCTGGAATTGTCATTCGATGAAATGTGTTTCCAAATGGTTTCATTCGTAGGAATGCTTTGAAATCAAAGCAATGAAGTAACAAGAACAGTTCTGTAACTCGCTTTGTTCTTTACGTTTATGTGGAAACATACTCATATACTGACCTGAAGTAAACGTGAGAGATCGGCAACTCAATAAAGTATAAAGTAAAGATGCGATTCCATTACTCATTTTATTACTCCATACTCCATTTAAAATTTACCGATTGCGCGAGGTTAGCATGTGACATTATTGAATTTTATTGTACTATCAATTGTTTTTTTTTGGGGAGACGATGGGACAGTAGCAGCATCAGTCGTCATCATCAATACAGAACAATACACACTCAGAAAGAAAGTTTATAATGCGATCCAATGGAAAAGTTTTTTTTAATGATTCCGAAATGCTATATTTTCATCACAGTTCAACGCCCTGTTCAGTGAGAGCATTCATGCTCTCTCCGGAGTTTCGTCATTAAATCATTCCACATTCGCAGTTGTCGGATAATTATTCGTACTTTACTGCTGCTGCCTATGTTTATATTTACTGTGGTGTTGTTTTACGCTTCCGCAGAAATATGATACTCCTATGGATGCCCTGAACCGTGAACGCATAAGATGACTTAGCACTGATAACATTAAGGTTGGAGTGCGTGCGACAATTCAAGTCTGCATTGGAGCGCTATAAAACGATGACACCGTCGACCGCGAAATATGACTGATGAGCTTTCTGTCCCATTTCCACACCGTATGTAATGATTCTTTGTCGACTGGATAGGGATGATATGTTTGCATTGGGAAGTGAAAAAGGCTGTCACCGTTGTTTAAAGAACCACTCAATCACGACTTTTAGTATTTCATTCGTTAATGGCTATCGCTTGTCGTTTCTAGTGCACTTGAGTCTGTTCCAATCGGCGCATCGATTGATTGGAGTCGGTCCCGGGGTTGCTGATACTGATTGAATTAGAATGATTTGAATGAGATATTCACATGCTGTTTTTTTTGTTTTTTTTTGCAGATTGAACATTGTTTGAGTCACCATTGGTAGGAAGGCCTTCCATCGTTTGCAATGGAAGGACCTAGTAAAGACAACTGCTCCACAGCAACGAGAAGCAAATTCCAAGGCTGCCATAATCATCATCAGAGGACTATCAGCACACCTACTGACTGTATCATCACCTCAAACAACGGCTGCTGCAATACTAGCAGCCAGCAGATTCACAAACGCCATCATTCGTCGTCATCCCCAGCAGAAGACATGATCTCAACGATGCGAAGCTGGCGAAGACCGCGACCCCTCGGTGGGGTCCTCCTCTCATTCGCCGTTTTATTGCTCATCAACGTTTTTAGCAGTAGTAGCAGCGTTTTAGTCCGCGCAGAGAATATCCTCAAAATCCATACGACTGAATTCTCCAACATAAGCGAGAGGCCACACTTTGTTAGCTCAACGTCATACAATGCGCGCGGAATGGCACCCCTGTACAATCTGACCAATCAGGTGATCAAACTGTTCGTCGATTCCAATCCAGTTCCGGAGGGTAAGTAGAATTGAATTGAATCAAACCGCGAATGAAATCGGTTTGCAGGTTGTGAACAATGAATCTCACCGTCGAACAATTCGTTTCCGACGAAACCGAATTTCAACTATTTGGCACGGCAAGAATAGAATCTATTCCGCCACACAAAACGGCTTGGCTATTTTCGCTTCGATCTTGATCGCATCATCCGTTAGAAGCAGCAGAAGGTAGCTTCGCAATCAAATATCGGACAATAGACCTAATTTCTCAACCACTTATAAATGGACGGTTCGACTATTGTGTTTTTTTTTTTTTCGCACGAATCTTTAAAGGTGCTTATGTGTCAAATAACCTTGTCTGATGAGTATGCTAAGCGCTGCACTGGTTGTTTTATGGGTTTCATGTTTCAGATGAACGATGCTGGGAAGTTTGAATGACTCGCTGTGATTGTCCAAGTAGATTTCTGTGTGTACAGCACTACTTTGCATACATGGCTCTTGACGATGATGATGATGAAAACAATTTGATGAAGCCTAGAACAAATCACCCAGTTGGGATTCTAATGAAACATGATAGTATCCGGAGTCGGACTTAGAGCTATATCATTTCAATGAATACCAACACGCGCGACATTACATTCATCCAGCTATTTTATCATTTAATAAACAAAGACCTCTTTATGTAAAGCACAAACGAGAGCACGGTGAACTACATGTTACCGTTGGGGTCTCCCCTTCCAATCTTTCCCTCGCCAGCAGGGAAGACAATTGCTCTAATAAGGTGGAGCAGACCGAACATTCGCTGCCGCTTGGTTGGTTAGTCACTTGAAACTTTTTTTTTATTTCCGCACTAAACGATTTATATTCAATTTCTATTGGCGAATCCGCCCCAGCATTTTGTTCGGCTCAATGCAAGCGGGTCAAAAGTCGATGCCCCATTGTTGACCATTGTTGGATGAAATTTTGTTTCATTCTAAGCTAGCAAAACCATACAGCTTCGTACATTATTAACACATTAGGGACCGAAAAGAAATCTGTAAGACATACGCGTGGGACCGCACGTTTTGGGACAAACTTGTACGCTTCATTTGTTCGGTTTCCACGATTGATATCGTTTCCTTCGGTATGGATGAGACGAAGGCGAGCCATCGGTAGGCTATACTCCTCCAACGCACAATTGTCCAGGAGGTACATTTGAGTGAAATTAGCATTAATAGCTCGACAGTTATTCTTTACTCGAAAACTGTCTTCGACAAAGTTGTTATATATGATAGAGCGCCCATTTTTATGTTATCAAAAATAGGGTGACCAAAATTGTCGATGAAATAAAAAGTATAACTTTCTTATCTTCATAAATAGAGGTGAACGTGTAAAGGGTGTGTCACATCAAATTGCATCACGGAAAAAACGCTGTAGAAATTTAATTTTTAGGAATTATATCTTCAGCTTTCGCTTATAATCAGATAAGAGTGTATAGATCACGTTGGCCATGCTTCACTGTCAATTTTTCGTAAATTTGGAAAAATGTCGTCGAACGAAAAAGAGCGTCGTGAATTAATCCTGTGCACTCATTTCGAGAATCCGGAGTTGTCACATCGGGTCATCGGTAAGATGCTGGGAATCGTCCAATCCACGGTCAGCAGAGTACTAAAACGATACTTCGAGAACCTAACCATCGACCGGAAGGTGAAGAACGGCAAAAATGGATGCTCCGTCAGTGAAAAAGATCACAAGCGCGTAGTTAAGCAGTTTAGACGTGATCCGAGATGTTCGGTCCGAGATGTCGCCAATAAGCTGAATTTGCCAAGTTCATTCGTCCAGCGGACCAAGCAGCGGGAGGGCCTGCGTACATACAAGGTTTAGAAGGCTCCTAGCCGCGACGAAAGGCAAAACATGGTGGGGGAGACGCGAGCCCGGAAGCTGTACACCGAAATGCTGACGAAGCCGCATTGCCTGGTAATGGACGACGAAACCTACGTCAAAGCGGACTTTCGTCAGCTGCCGGGCCTGTTGTTCTTCTCCGCAGAGGATAAATTCAGCGTTCCGGAGGAGATTCGCAAGCAGAAACTATCCAAGTTTGCCAAAAAGTACATGGTGTGGCAAGCGATCTGCTCTTGCGGAAAGCGGAGCGCCCCCTTCGTGATGACCGGCACGGTAAACGGGCAGGTTTACCTTAAGGAGGGCCTACAGAAGCGCTTACTACCACTATTGAAGCAGCACGAGGGCCCGACCATCTTCTGGCCGGATCTCGCTTCGTGCCACTATTCAAAGGACGTGTTGGAGTGGTACGAAGCCAACGGGGTCACCTTTGTGCCAAAGGAAATGAACCCGCCCAACGCGCCAGAGCTTCGCCCAATAGAGAAATATTGGGCGATTATGAAGCAGACCCTCCGGAAGAACCCAAAAGTTGTCAAATCGGAGGCGGACTTCAAGAGAAAATGGATTTCCGTTCAAAAAAACTACAACCTGACGTTGTACAGAACCTTATGGACGGGGTAAAGAGGAAGGTGCGAGCATGCGGGCTTGGGCTCGAAGTATGAATAAAAAGAAAATGCCAAAAGTTGTTTAATATTTTTTATTTTACTGTCTAAAATTTTCAAAAGGATCGGTCTACTGGGCGAATTTCTACAGCGTTTTTTCCGTGATGCAATTTGATGTGACACACCCTTTATTGTTCTCGCGAGTGCAAAAATACACTCTGTCCAACTTCTATAAGACCAGGTGATAATCTTGCTGCGTTGTGTCATTGTAAACAACAATGCTTCAATTTATATTCTAGTGTATACTGCCATTCTACGCATAGTTGTCCCATGTTACTTTTTGACGATTTTCACTTTTCTTCATAAAACGTTGTTTTTATGTATAATCTTACGGAAAACACACAAAAAACATATAGTTTGTTCCCAGCTTTTAAAAACACAACATCAAGCTCAATTGTCCCATGTTGATATTCTATTCATAACTGTCCCACCATGTATTTTTTGTAGATCCATATCGAATAAATCGGTTCAAGTACAAGAATTTCATGTCACACTTTCAGTAGGGCTTAGTGCATTAATTTCTGGTTTGGAAGAACGAACTAATTCTCAAACAAATAAGAAAAAGTTTACCAGAACACGTGTGCACCTTGTTGGCGAATGCCTAATAACAATGAGATTATTATTCTGCGAAGGTGTTGCAGATCACTTATTTCTTCATAAAACGATGTTTCTATGCATAATCTTTCGGAAAAACACAAAAAAAATTGTATATCAAAAAACAACATCAAGTTCAATTGTCCCATGTTGATATTCTAGGCATAACAGTCCCACCATGAATTTTTAAACCCGTAATCAAGCATGATTGATTCAGTGAGGGGATCTCATCACATTTCATTAAACAATAGTATAGTGCTTATAAAAAACCCGGTGTATTGCTAAATTGAAATGCTTAAAGCTTTTGGTAGACAAATATGCGAAAAAACTTTGATTGCGTTTTTCTCGGTTGCTGTTTTTGGAACATGGGACAACTATGCGTGGAACGGCAGTATAGGTATTGGTGACTACCATACACTGCATGATTTTCATATGTGTATGTGCAACGCTGAAGTGCTCCCGTGGCCGAGTGGTTAGCGTCAAACCTAACATGCCGGGGGTTCGGGTTCGATTCCCGTTCTGGTCGGGGAAATTTTTCTTCAAAGAAATTTCCTCTGACTTGCACTGTGGTCACGCGTATTCTAGAGCTTGCCACTCAGAATGCATTCAAGGCGTGTTATTTGGCATAGAAATCTCAACTAAGTACTAATGAAAATGACGCAAGTAATGCTACGTTGAGACGGCGGAGTTCCTCTAGGAACGTTAGTGCCATATAATAAAAAGAAGAAGAAGATGTGCAACGCTGAGCGTAAACGAATGTTTTTGTATTTTTCAAGTGTCATGTTTCTATAAGACCAGTTACATTTTTCCGTTGTTTTAGTTGTTTTGATCAATAAATCTGGGAAATTCCGAAGGGAAAAGTGCTCACGGAGAGAAAAGAAGGACAACTCGATGCATTTCATAAAGAAAATGTTGGTATCAGAGAAATTGCTAGTCAGTTTGGACGAACCCATTAAGTAGTGCTCAATTATTTGGCGAATCCTCAAGGGCACGGTAAAAAGGAAAGAGCTCCACGTAAATCGAAGCTTTTTGACCAGGATAAGCGGGAAATAGCTAGAACAGCTTCGATTAGTTCAAAATCGCTTATGCAAATAAAGCAATATTTTAATTTAAATGTTACTCTGGTGACAATTCTCCAAGTTTTGGTAAAACATTCTCACATAAAGAGGGTTTGAAAGGTTAAAGCTCGTCATCCTGCACCATCCCACATCGGAAGACGTCTGAGTTTTGCCAAAGCTCACATGAACCTACAGTGGGACATGGTATGTTGTGACAAAGAATGTTTCCAAAACACATTTTGCTATATACCATAACGAAAAGTTCTTCAATTTATAGGTAAAGTCTGCTTCATTTAATATTGGAACAAATTCTTTTGCTCATTGTGGCGCTCCTAGTGGACGGATTTGGAAACTTTTTTCACCCACGTGTCGGGAAATTCATTACCTTTCACCATGTATTTATGTCATAACACCAAACGATAGCATTTTGTAAACAACCGCCATGGAAGCCGAACGGAGAGATAAAATTGTGCACAGTTTTCTTGAAAATCCATTGTTGTCGGCATCTAAGCTAGCTAAACAGCTTAAAATGCCCAGAAATACCGTATGGCGTGTTATCAAGCAGTACAAGCAAACATTTACGACGGCTCGGAAGCCGCATTCGAAGCGTCGGAGTGGAACTGTCGACCGGAAACTGCGTGGGAAAGTCATGAAGGCCGTCAAGAGGAATCCCAATCTTTCAGACCGCGATTTGGCCAATAAGTTCCAGGCCGCTCACAGTACGGTGCGACGAATTCGTCTCCGGGAAGGAATAAGGTCATTCCGAGCCAGCAAACAGCCAAATCGGACGCTGAAGCAGAACAATGTGGCCAGAATCCGTGCTCGAAAGCTGTACGACCAAGTGCTGACCAAGTTCGACGGATGTATTCTAATGGACGATGAGACCTACGTGAAGGCGGATTTTGGGCAAATCCCAGGTCAAAAATTTTATTTGGCGACGGCTCGGGGGGATGTACCTGCAAAATTTAAGTTCGTGTTTGCGGATAAATTCGCCCGCAAGTACATGATTTGGCAGGGGATATGCAGTTGTGGACAGAAAACCAAAGTCTTTCTCACTGACAAGACAATGACATCAGAAGTCTACAAAAAAGAGTGCCTACAGAAACGGATTCTGCCGTTTATTCGTGCCCACGACCGTCCAGTAATGTTTTGGCCGGACCTCGCAAGCTGCCATTACAGCAAAACGGTTATGGAATGGTACGCAACGAACGGGGTCAACGTAATACCGAAGGACCTCAACCCCCCAAACTGCCCCCAGTTCCGGCCGATAGAGAAATACTGGGCAATCACGAAGCGGAGGCTTAAGGCAAAGGGAAAACTTGTTAGGAACATGACTTAAATGAAGAACTGGTGGAATCAAATCGCCAAAACGGTGGACGAAAAGGGTGTGCGCCGCCTAATGTGCCGTATTACGGGAAAAGTACGAGAATTTCTTCGAAACAGCAATGAATAAATTTAATATTAAATGAAGCAGACTTTATTAGAGATGGGCGAGCGCTCACGAGCCGCTCATTCGAGCCGGTTCGTCAGAAAGAGCGTACGATCCACGGTTCTTTAAAAAGGAGTCGCGGCTCTCAAATGAACTGTTCAAAACGACCCACGGTTCTTTTATGAGCCGTGGCTCTTTTTTTTAACCGCGGTGCATTCAGAGCCGTTTATTTGAGAATCGCAGTTCAAAAAAGAACTGCGGTTCATAAAAAAAAGTCACAGGAGGGTTGTGTCCGAGACATGACCGCATAGTTGACGTAGGATTCCGTTGGGTTATCTGTTACATGCTGATTTTGGATATGTTTGAAGAATTACATGTTAATCTCTTGGTGGCCCTGAAAAGGGCCGTTTTGTCTGGTTGTTAGGTATTCTTGGTTCACTCCACCAATGTTCATAACCGAGTGATAATGATAGAAAGATGGTGATTAGTCATTTGATGGTACGTATCACGATAGGAGATGCCTAAGTGGAATGAGATATGATGAAAGCCGCGCTCTGTGGCCCTGGACGAGATGGCTCCTGTGTTATGTATGGATGAAATAAAGAAAAAAACTCATCAATGTAATATAAGATAATTATCATTATTGAACACAATTATCAAGTTTTCTCACCAGAAAAAAAGTGTTGTTTTATTATAGAGAAAATATATTTGGAATGGAAATGGCATTTTCGCTTTAAACCCAACGGAACACGATGCTACATGCCTCAATGTGAATTTCAATTGGACAATAATATCGGTCATTGAAATGAAATTTCACGAAGCAACCAACATAAAAGTTCCAAATTAAAGTTTATTTATAATCTGTCACACATAGGTTCTATTCAGTTCATTGAAATATCATTCTTCAATTAATCCATCGGAAGATTCTTATTAGAACGAACATAAAAAAACACTCATTCATCGCTCCCTACTAATTCGCCAGCAAGTATGCAATCAGCAATGCCCACGCTAGTTACAATAAGCACTATCCATTTGTGCGCGTCGTTAGTTAAACTATCGACCACGAAGGTATTTACATGCTGATTTCCCCCAGACACCTTGGATTTGAAATCTCTGTTAGGGAATACATGTCGGTGGAATCAAAAGCCCCCCTACTTTCATGTATTCCGATGCATGCCGATTTCCCCCAGGCAGCTTGGTTTTGATGTCTCTGTTAGGGAATACACTTCGGTGGGAGCAAAAGTTCCCTCTACTTTGATGTGCCGATTTCTCCGTATATTCAATTTCGACCAATCAGAACGAGGTATTTCCGTTTGAATTTTTTTTGATTGTTTGTTAGTTAGTTTCATATGATATATTATTTTATCAATTGTGATGGATTGTTATGCAGTGCTCAGATCGATTGATGCAATTATCTCGTAAATCCATCAGGAAATAACTGACCGATAATTGTAAGTACATGAGCCGCCGCATGTGTCGTCAATTTCGACCAATCAGAAGTGGGTATTTACGTTAGGATAGGGGTTGAGATTTTCTAATTATTCGTTAGTTAGTTCAATGACATATATTATTCGACTCAATGTAAAAAATTGTTATGGAGTGCCGAAATTGATTAACGCAAATATCTCATCAATCCATCATGGAATGACTGAGCAATAAGCGTTTGAAATTGGACAATTTTCACGATGTTCTCGATTTTCGATTTTCAATTTGTACCCCAATATGTTCCCGAAAGACGTAATCCTACGTCAGAAACCGTGTTTCTTTTAAGAGCCGGCTTGTTGGTAAAGAACCGTGGATCGTACGCTCGCTCTTACAAACCGTGGCCTGCGGCGGTACGGAAGAAATATATGTTTCCCATGCTGCTTTTTAAGCGGTTTTATTTAGCTGTTTGTATGTTTGTTTGAAAATTTTGGCGGATTACATATTTACTTACATAACATGGCGAGTTGTGTATTTTTTTCAAAACCCCATAAATATGGGTATCTAATGAAAGGGCTTGACTAGTAGAGCACAGTTATTTATGATAAATCCAACTCCAACATGGCCAATTACTTTTTTCATGGAACTCCCACATATGAGTATAGAATGAAATGGTTTGACTAATATAATACAGTTAATCATGAAAACATTCCATTCGAAACATTCTAAAAATGTTTGGGATTTAAAACGGGGAGAAAACTGTCGTTATCGAAAACTGCTATACTCTTCCGAATGATAATTCGACATGATCAACATTATATGGATCAAGAAAAATCAGTTCTAGTGATTAGAAAAAAGCTCTGTAATGAATTGATTTCGGACCCGGGTAAAGTAATCGCTAGATCTCAATTCAGACGAATTAGTAGCCTAACCAATACTGCTAGATCCTCGCTTCAAGCAGAAACGTTTTGGAGATAACAGAAAATATAACTATGCACACCAGTCGTTGATAAGGACGCTAAAAATGACATCCATAGCAGGGCCCGAAATCTTCGAAGGTGAAAAATGAGGATCGACTCTACTCTCAGCAGCTTCGCTTCGACTAGAACTGCTTCGGCAGTCACCGCCAACTGCCGGCTTGACTAGAAAATGAATTGACTAGCGTTGACTAGCGAGGATGACTGGTGAACTAGTCTAGTCAGTGGTTATATTAACTGACTCGACTAATGAATACAAATCTACCTCTTCATTCAACTGACTTCAATCCACACTTCCATTTCTCCCTGATACTAATTCATACCTGCGTACGCAATCTTATTTTTACGTCCATATGAAGAGGAACGAAAACATGATTTCTGATGCAGAAAGGAAGCTACCCCCTCAATGGACAGTTTATTGTCTACTCATCGTGAACTCAAACCAACGAACTTAGACATTTATCAAGTATGCTATAAAGACCCTCACGTTAGTATTAGTAAGTATTAGGTGTGCAAAATAGCGCACACACACTGCACGTTATTTTATACGTGTAAGTAATTTTCGTGTACGATACAAAAGAATCTAGCTCACCTGTAGCGTATGTCAAACCTCGTTGAGCTCAAACATCGATGCATGTACATGTACATAGGAACGAATTCATTTTGGGGGAAGTCAATTCAAAATGCGATGAGGACAATTTGACTGGGAAGAATGAAATGATATGCTCGAGCCGGTAGAGGGAGATAGCGACTAAACGCCCGACTGACTGTTCAGTCGTTTTGGCGGAAAAACTGCGTAAAGAAGCCAAAAGTCATTACTAACTGACTATGGATATAGTCAGTCAGTTAGTCAGCAGACTATCCTCAGTTGACTACGACTATGCAGAGCCCTGATCCATAGAATACATGCCTACGAAACTACCATAAATCGTTAGTGATGAAGCGCGGTCATCTGTATGGGAGAAGTTTGATGCATTGGTTAGGAATCTTCGGGATCCAAAAGCTGGTGGAACCACATTTGCTGAGAATAAGTGACTCTTTGCTTTGGTGGAATGGAAGGAAATCTACCTCTCCGTGGCTCGACCATTTTTTTTTTGAAAATATTTTGTATTTCAGCGACTTCAGTACCATGTGAGCGATTTTTCCCGAAAGCAGGATCAGTTTGCAGCGAAAGATGTAGTAGACTTTCATCAGATAACATTGAATAGATAATGTTTATAAATTTAAAAAAGTAAAGAAGATTATTGTGATGGAAACATATCAAGAAAACCTTCAGTAAAGTAATATTTTTACTGTTCTCTGCACTGATTATTGTTTTAAACCTTATTTTTTACGTCTTCCATTCTTTACACATCCGTTCTTGTAAAGAGCCGTCGAGCCGCTCAAGTGAGCCGGCTCTTTTCATTGAGCGCATGGCTCTGAGCCGCTCACTGAAATGAACTGTTTTGCCCATCTCTAATGTCTGTAATGTCTGTAATGCAATGTAATGTTTGTCTGCACTGACGAAAGAAAGTTCAGTTTGGATGGTCTTGATGGTTTCAACGGGTACTGGCGTGATTTACGGAAGAAGGAACAGTATTTTTCAACCTGGAATTTTGTGTGGAAACTCTTACATGGTTTGGGCGGGATTCTGTGCAACCGGGAAGCTCAAGATAGCTTTCACATCATTCAGGGATTACATACATGTTCTCGAATCCTATCTTTTTGCGTGGATATCGTCACAAAAAATCACATTCCAGCAAAACAGCAAACTGTACATAACAGCAAGGAAAGTAAGCAATAGATTAAGGATCAAAAACTTAATTTTTTGGACTGGCCGGCTCGCTCTGCAGACTTGAATCCTGTTGAAAATCTTAGGGCAGATCCTTGTACGCAGATCTACACTGAGGGAAAGCGGTACACCACGATTGAAGAGCGCAAGGTCGCAATTTTGAAAACATGGGAAAATATTGAGAAATCCGTTCAGCAGAATTTGATAAATAGTATTCCAACACGAGTTTTCCGGCTTATTAGTCGAAATGGCAAGGTTGACAATTATTGACATGTAAATCAGTCGATCGTTTTGAATTTTTCATTGATAATACTTATGAATTTTGAAGTGGTTTTATAGAAACTGGACAGCTAAAATTATCATATTTAAGCACGATAAATAAACAAACACCTCTTTTGAACGAAATTGACGTTAAATAAACTTTATTCTAAGCATTCAATAATTCAACATTCAACAAACAAAATTATAACTGTTTGTGTTGCAACGAAATAGAATCAGGGTGGTCTTATAGAAGTTGGACAGAGTGTAAATCATGAATCTGCTGCTGATTCTACAAAACCATATTGCGGTTTGTTCGAGTTGTCGTTTCATAGACTGAATAGAACACCTGCAAATTGTATAGATTTTTCACAAAAAAAAACATGGCTTAGTTCGAGAATCGTCGTACCTTCCGTCCATTTTAGAGTGGATATAATCGTAGAATGAAAATACTCAGAGGTTTCGTACAGTGTCGAGGAAAACTCGAATGAATCCATCCAGCATTACGTTTAACAACTGCAGCTGTGTCCATTCACTGGTAAATGGGATTTTGTGGACGTATTTGGGCTTGCGAAATTCAACGCGTACAGGAATTGAGATCGCACGACTACTTGATATGCCGTATATTTTGAGAAAGGGATCAAAAGAAAGTTGCTGTTGTTTTCGAATTCCACAAGATTATTTAAAAAAAAGAAAAACGATGAAACACATTGATTTAGTGGATATGCTAATAAACCAAACTGTCGAGTGTATAGAATCCACATTCACGTTCCATTGCCAGAACACCGTTGCATTTCGAAAAAAAAGTCACTGTCTGGTGCACGTTATCATTGGCCCTTTTTTTCAAAAATGATACCGACCAGAACGTAACATGGCCAAGCTGCAGACGATGGACGGTTTGGAAGACAACCTTCCACTTTATCACTGATAAATGGAATATCAACTTAGTCAAGAACTGAACTGAACTTCCGCTGAGTCAGCCGAGGTATTCATATGCGTAAATTATATTCAAATACAAAACGTAAATAAATATATTTCGAATCATTTCGAAGTATCAATTAATACCATTAGTTTGAGATTTATTAAAGTTCTATACCTCGAAAAACAAACTATATGAACATGATCAGCCATCAGTCATACTACCAAAAATGTGACAAGTGAGATTGTTTTTGGTGGATCGGAATAAAGCCGTAAGTTACCGTTAGCAATAGCTACCGATTATTTTTCTGTGAAGGTTTACCAACGTTGGGACACGATCCAACAAACTGTGGATTAGTTCAAGAAACATTAACTTTTTTTGTTTCACAAGTTTGTGTTTGATCAATCGAATACCACAGTGTGAATACGGTACAGGAAGTGAGCAGTAAGCGCCGATCTCAACAAATTAGTCACTTCAATCAATTGTCGTTCTTCCAATCCATGACCCATGTAATTTTTATTGTTCACAACTTCAAGATCGTAATGCAAATTTAAATATGTTCAATTCATAACTGATCATCACCTATCTTTCCAGGTTACCTCTTAGTGAGGGAAGGGGACATCCAGCTGGGGCCAAACGTTCGGGAGAACAACTGGGGTCCACTGTTGCGTCAATACTGGGCCGTCCTCCTGGTGACGGTGATCTGCGTGCTGTTGATAGTGCTGATGCCAATTATCGGACTGTGTTTATGCTGCTGCCGGTGCTTCGGTGGGTGCGGTGGTCGTACGCAACCATTTGATAAGAAACACGATACCTGTCGGCGGGTCCTTATGGGTTTGCTGCTAACGTGTGCCACTTCTTCACTTGTGTAAGTAGGTGTAGTGCATTATTGGGCGCTAGCGCAATCAACACGTGATATTTTCATATTCTTCCTCCGAGAAAGAGTTATACGGTTTCACAACCTGCTGTCATTGCTTTGCTTTCCCACAGGTTTGGAGTGGTCGTCGCATATGCCACCAACAGCTATATGCAGCACGGGGTGGAGAACATTACCGTCTCGGCGCGACACGGTGTAGACGATACACGTGAATTTTTGAGAACGACCTCGCGACAAATTTCTCAGCTCCTTGACACTAACTACCAGGAATTGAACAGCCAACTCAGGAGGACACTGAACGATGCCTCGGACATCATCATCCAGCGGTTGGAGGAGGAATCGAAGGCGGAAAAGCTCAACACCCTGAACGATTTTGTCGAGCAACTTCCGCTCATCAAGGAGAACCTTGATCGGATGTCCAATCTCACTCGTGAGCTGCGGGTCAATGCCTCCCAGCTGAATGATGGTCAGTGGAGTACTTTGTTAGTTGGAGTTGGGGCCGTTTCTGACTTTCGCTTTCTCTGTTTCTTTCGAACGGTATAATAGGATTACGGGGCGTGAAGCGGGAACTTCTGGCTTCGTTGACGAAATGTGGAACCCAGGAGTGTTTGAATGTGATGGAGGATTACAAAATAGGACGCCTCGATACCAACGGAATCGATTACAATGCGGTGAGTTGCACGTTGCTCAATTGGGGTTTAATTGATTTCAGGAAACGGAACGCGTGAATCATCGAAACATCTATGTCATTCGAATATCATATAACACTTGTTCTCTTATCTTCCATTTCATGCTGCGCGAAATCCTTGACCCCAATCGAATCCAAATTTTATCCTGTCGCTTTGTGTGTCCTCGCTCTAATCCTCCAACAAACATAACACAAAAACCCACAAAAAAAAACAAACAACCGATACTCTTACCACCATACAGATACAAGATAGATACTTCCCACGGGTAGGTCCTATTCTTCATTGTAAGGAGTGTGTTCTTGTTTTCTATCGCCCGTTGCTTTTTCCTTGTGTTTAAATCAGCCACTGTTCTGAAAGGTTTTTTTTCTTCATCTTTTCTGTTGCTTTGTGCTGGCTCCCCCCATAAAATACGTGTGTGAATTTTCAGTGTCACTCTTTTACTGTTCTCGAATATTTTCTGTTCCATTCTGTGAAGTTAGTTCTGATGAAGGTTTGTGGTATTTTTTTGATTATTTAATCCCCTTATAATCTGATGCTGTTTGAAAGCAGGAATGTATTTTCTGATGCGAATTTTCGCTTACAGCTTCCGGATTTGAGCGAAATCACGAACAACGTCCAGGAGCTGGTCTCCGGTAATATCGCTCAGGCCGTGCAGAAGGGAGTCCGCGAGTTGGAGAGTCTGAAGCAAACGCTGAAGCGTACGGTGCGGGAGAGTATTCCCCTGGTGACGGCAGCGGCCGATTCCACCGGACAGGCCATCAAGTCCGCCTCCGATGAGCTGACATCGAAGCTCAACAGCGTGTCGAATGTGGTGGGGAACAACAGCTACAGACATCTGGACACGGCGGACGATTACATTGTGCGGTACAGCATCTATCGGTACTATGTTGGGCTGGGAGTAAGCTCGGCGCTTCTGCTGATACTGATGTGTCTTGTGTTTGGTTTGCTTTGCGGAATCTGTGGCAAGAGGCCGGACGGTTATGGCGACGATTGCTGCAATAAGGGGGCCGGTGGACGATTTTTGATGTTGTGAGTATAGCTTTTTATTATAACTGCTGTTTGACATTCTGTCAAATATATACAGGAAATTTGTAATTCTAAATCTACTCGCTGATTTTTTTTTCAAGTTGGTACTATTTGTCAGTGGTATGAATGTAAGTATTGCGTGTGATGTGTGTGTGTGTTTGGTCAAAATTATTGTGTAAAATTTTGTGCTGCAAACAAATTTTCTTGTTTCGAAACGTTGAAAATGTTGTAGAATACATTTGGTGACTCAACTATGTCGAAAACACGAGTGTATAAATGGTATAAGACATTCAAAAACGATCAAGAAGAGATGAACGAACGAACAGTTAAAGAGGTGGATGGTCTTCATTGGTGTGACAAAGCTCTGTCACGGTCGCCATATAACACACGGGTTAATTGAAAGTAATCAGTAGTGATGTGCCAAGAACATTTTTATCGTTACATGGCGACCGTGACATGACGATAATGCCACATGAACAAAATAATCGAAAGGCTTCTCCGGTCATTATGATAAACCCAGCCGGGTGCTAGGATCGTTAGCAAAATCTCAAGCAGAACTGTCAGTGGGATGCACAATTCATGTGAAAACAAAGGGAAAATATCAGTGGGATACTCGATATGTTGGCTCCTGTCAGTTCAATAGGGGTTCTATAAAGACGTCACCCGGGTGGATAAAACCTACAGAGTTCAAGCCGGCTGGACTGCCATAGAAATGAAGCATACATTTCTGCATAATTCAATGATGGTATGACACCCCTCCCTCCTATGGAATAGAGAGGGGTCCCATAAAAATATTACACATATTTCAACTAAAAATATTCCAACCAAACATGACAATTGAAAATTTTCGGAAAACTCTGAAAAAGAGAAAGTTCGAAAAATTAAATTCCCATGTGTTCTACGCACGATGAAACGCACTCCTATATCATCTCCTATCTATACCAATAAAGTATCGCCGAATGTGTTGATAAGAGCAGAACTCGAAGAAGGAATTGTTCGATTTAGGACTGGCTTTATTCTGTCATATTTTCTGTATAAAACATTTATTCCATGAAACGGAGAAACATGTTAGTTGCAAGTGTTTGAAAAATCTAGAACGATAATTGTGTCTGAAAATAATCCGATATTTCAATGATGAGTTTTGTTAGAAATACCAGGAATTTTATAGTAAAAGTAAAATTCAAAGGATCGATTAGAAGATCAATCAATGAACAGTTCCGCGATTGAACTCTTGAACTTGCTCATAGTAAGAAAAGTGAATGTTTGAAGGTATTGATAACAAAAAACAAATTTTGGGCGGGACGAAGTTTTCCGGGTCAGCTAGTGAAATATAGATATCGCACTGTATGGTGCAATTTTGTTCGGTGAGGGCACCGCGTTGATTTGCATGCCATCTGGTGAGGTGTGCATCTGTATTTCTGCATCACTGCATCATCATATTTAAATTTGTTCTCAGGTGTAAGTTCAAAATTTCTAAAACGTGAGCGTTACATTTGGGGAGTGATAGGGATATCGATCCACGCAAGATGGAAAGTTTACAAATGAGATAAGGTTTCTAAAGATTATTTTTCTACGTCCGTAACATGTTTTTCGTATCATATATTCAATGGATAGTTACATTTGGATGATGTTGAGCAAGGTAGCACCATTTTTTTTAACAAATTATATTTTTCTGTCACCTTTGTTAAATCGAGCAATAAACAACAACCGAAAACAACATAACGAACAATATAGCAGAGGAAAGCAACCCCAGCAAACATAAAATCGTATAACCTTTGCAGATGTTAGGTTGCATACAAATTCGTATCAAATTACAATCGTATAAAATATCAATCAAAGGATCATGTGTATTTGGAATCGTAAAAAAAGCAAAAAGACGATTTTATTTATGACTGATGGTTCAAGTCGTATATCGGTATAACAATCATCCTAATATCGCGATGTGCGGTATTATATACAAACATTATATTAATTTTATGTAACATTGTCTAGTCAAATCGCATATCAATGCAGGAAGTATAGTTTATCGGTATATACGGCTTTAAATACGCATATAATAAGACATATTCGTATATCGCGTCTGCTTTTGCATGTATATGCTAGTTATACGCATCATATATCACCAAATGTGGCTTGAATGTATGTATATCGCTTCCAATTATGGCACTTTATACGATTTAATGTTTGCTGGTACATTACAGAATAACAGTAACATCAAGCATTGACGCAATTCTAAATATACAGGCATCGGCATACAAAAGAACAAAATCAGGAGTGAATACTTCCCGTCATGAGCAGACAAATAAAGATCGTATGAATCCTACTATTCATAAGTAAGAACAATCAGTTGATTTGATCAAAACAAATTAGTCGGCGTGTCGTTGAACTGTCCGAACACACCCGGATACACAGTATTTAGCTGTTACGGAGAAATATTACACTCAATTTGGACTACAAATAAAAGTGATATTTTAACAATAGCTTGAGCTTGGGTAGACTGTACATTTCGTAATTGCTCTCCGTGATTGATCTAAACCAACGAAAGTATACAAAGTGCACACTGAATGACGCTTGGGTCTAGTAAATCATTCTCATTGTGCAAGTTTCGATGATTCGAGCTTTCAATAATCAAGAACGATGCCGACCACGTTCTTACAGTCACCAGGGGAAGGGAAGAAATGTTAGTATGATATTCGCCACCCGAAGGTCAGAAGGGTCGCCTTTATAGCGTGGTTCCCTAGCGTTTATTAAGGAAGGGAGAGTTGTCAGTGGGGAGAGGTAAGAATCAGGATTCACTGTGGTGAGTGATGTGATTAGGAGTTTATCCATTACTTTCTTTGCATAATAACCATGAATAACAGCTATTACAATGATTGCGTGATTCATTGATTGCTATTGAAGGTTACAATTTAACCATTGACCGTAAAAGGCATCATGGTGGAGTTTGCGTATTTTTTAAAAAAGGATTAATCTGCAAAGTACTTAGTAAGTCTAATAATGTTACACTAGATGGACATCTGTACATGACTGAGTTTTTGTTACTTGAATTTGTTAGTGGTAATGATCGTTTTCTTCTTGGTATTTATTTTACTATTTCAAAATTTTGACTCATTCAAATTGATGTACAAATCTTCTTTTATGATCGGCGATTTCAACACTAATTTGCTGGTTAAGAGTGGAAAAGCTCGAAGATTTAGAACTGCGCTTTCAACATGGTCGTTTTGTAATGTAAATTTTGAACCAACTTTTTTCCATCAGAACGTATGCTCGTTACTTGATCTCCTTTTAACCGACAGTCCTGATTTAGTTTTGAAATTTAATCAAGTATCAATGCCTGGAATTTCCCAGATTGAGCTGATTTTCTGTTCACCTAATTTGTGTGTGAATCATGCTGCTGATGATTTACGGATGGAGGCTAGTTTTTAACATAACAGTTCTGAATTCGTACCACCTACGATACTGCGCAACTTGCTCAATGCTAATGCTAATGAATCATGCTGCTGATGAGTTCTGCTATCGTGATTATAACAACTGTGATCTTAGTGCACTTGAACAATGTTTTCGGAATGCTAGTTGGAATTCATTTTACTGTTCAAATAATCCTGATTCTCTGATTGAAATATTGAATGAAAATCTTTTAATTTGTCATGATTTTTGTGTTCCTGTAAAGTTGTACAAGCGTAAAAAATTCAACCCATGGTTCAATTTGGAAATTGAAAAGGCGATAGTGGATAGGGACATTGTATACAGAAGTTGGAAAAGGAGCAAATCTCTGTTCGATTAAGCACATTACAAGAGGCTAAGAAATAGAGTAGTATCAAAGATTAAAATAGCTAAACAGAACTATGATAAATATAATTTTTCTTCTAATTTAAGTTGGATATCGCATAAAATTTCCGGTGTGCCTAAACAGTTGAATTTAGTTACCAAATATTTCGAGGTCAAAGTCAAACTCAAGTTTTTCAAAGCGTTAGTTTTTCCTCATTTTATGTATGGTGACTGCCACCAATGCCACTCAACAATCAATGAACAGACTAAAAGTACCTTTGAACTGTTGCATAAGGTATGTTTTCTATATTTCTAGAACGGGAAGTGTTTCGCCCTTACAAAAACAATTATTGGGAGGCCCATTCAACCAATTCTATAAGTACCGAGTTTGTTCTTTCTTGTTTCGTTTGATAACGACTAAAGTTCCTAATTACCTATTTTCAAAGTTGATTCCATTCCGTAATACACGAATAAATCACTTTTAAATTCCATTTCATTCATCGCACTTATATAATCAGTCGTTGTTCTCTAGAGGCATAGTATATTTGAATCGTTTTCGCCTGAATAGTATTAATTAGCTTGTGGTCACGCGTATTCTAGAGCTTGTCACTCCAGAGTACATTTAAGGCGTGTTATTCGGCATAGAAATCTCAACCAAGTATTACTAATAAAAATGACGCAAGTAATGCTACGTTGAGAAGGCAAAAGTTCCACTGGAACGATAGAGCCATCCAAGAAGAAGAAGCTTGTTGTAATTGAGAAACGAATATGATGTAATTTAAGTCATGAATAAGCTTTCACATATTCTTCAAAGTAGACCAAATTGTAACATTAAAAGAGGCAATTGAGACATGATTTATTCATACAATAAATAAATATTACAATCATCCACCTTAGGTGCTTTGGACCCTCTACTCTGGTTCTCAATTGTTTCAGGTTCTTTTTCGAACATGCTACTATAGAGATCCGTCATTCGCAGGCAGAGTTCTAAAAGTGATATCTTAACAACAGAGCAAATCTACCGACATCACTGATGATTAACGGGAAGAAAATATAACAAGTTCTTCTCGTGTTATTTTTTTTTCCTATTTCCGAAACTCAAATAGACGCTTCCTGAATACAGCTATGTGTTTCGATGACTGGATTGTTTGTTGGAAAAAGTGTATTGCTTCAAAAGGGACATATTTTTAAGACGACAATTGAAATTTAAATGATAAAAAAACGTTTTCTTTAAAAACGCAAATTTCCGTATATATTTGACAGAATTTACAAATAAAATCTGGAGTAAAGCCTAATCAAAAATTAATTCTTTCCCACAGTGGCGTTGCCATAATCTTCCTCACATTCTCCGTCATCCTCGCCTTCACACTGGTTTCATTCCTGGCGGGAAGCATTGTACGGCGGGGAGTCTGCGATTCACTCAGGCATCCTAAGGACAGCCAAGTGATTCATTTCGTCGACACATTCTTCAACATCAACGAGCACTATCAACGCATTCACACCCAAAGCACCCGCTCGAAGGGTAAACTCCAAGGTCCAAACCGCCAAATGGATCCAATCCGGATTGCGGAAGTGATAGAGTCGTGTAGTGGCAATAATTCAATCTATGAGGTTGAATCGCGTAAGATCATAGGAAAAATGTCGTTTCTAACGTCTAACTTTTCGCCAACAGGTTCTGAAATTGTCCAATTTCTACGACATTCAAGAGATTCGCCAGTTCCCTGAGGATTACGGCATCATTCGGGAACTGAATGCCCTTAAAGAGAAGATTCAAATTGACGAAGTACAGATTTTGAGCCCTGAGGCTGAACGCGACATTGAAGAGTTGAAGAATTCTCGATTAAACGATTTCGAGGCGTACAAGTTTGTGGACAATGTAAGCTATTGCGAATGAAGTAGTTGGAAATGGTTATTAAATACACATTTTTTTTATTTTTTCACAGCTTACCCAGAATATTACGCAAAACAACCTCAACGACATCGCCAATAGATTGCGCGAAGTGGCCGATAAGGTTCCCACGGGGAAAGAAATGAACGACATCAAAGTCAATCTGAAAAATCAGGCCCTACATTTGTCATCGTATCAGGTATTTAAATAATCATGAACCAATCGGACCGGTTAATTCATTTACTCTCACCATATGTATAGGTTAACCTCGTTGAACCAATGCTTCGCTACACCACGGAGCTGGTCAACCTCTCCGTAACGCTAGACACCAGTTTGAAGTTCGGAAAGGATTCGTTCGCGCTTGCGATTGACGATTTCCTCACTCACATTCAGGAAGCTGAGCGGTATATCAATGAAAATGGTCAACAGTTTGTGGAAGCGGTGACACACGAATTGACCAATGGAATTCTCGATCAGATTCATTCCTATCTGAACTTGGTGATCGTGTCGACCAGTAAGGAAATCGGTCGCTGTGGTCCTTTGGCGAACGTTTACGCCTCAATGACGGTTGCCACCTGCAACAGAATTGTGGATCCATTCGTAAGACCTCCCCAAATTTCCAATAACCCAAAGTCAAATACATTTATTTTGTAGAACGGATTCTGGGCCGGAGTCGGATGGTGCTTGCTCATCTTCCTGCCAATCATCGTGCTGTGCGTGAAGCTTTCCTCGCTCTATCAGAAATCGGATCCCTACCCGGGACCGCTAGTCGAATCGTAAGTGAACCGACAGAGTTGTATTTGCATCCCTTCCGCAAGACTACTAATAACCATCTCTCGTTCTATCTCGGTAACACATTGTTCACACACGTGTAGAAAACCCACCTTGATCCAGAGCTCTTGAATCTAGTTCCAGTTTAGCTTAGCATTTTTTTTCTGTTCAATCCTGATTTTAACACAATAAAATATCGCTTAAACAACTGTAGTGCCCCCTCATAGTTATTTTTTAAATAGTCAATAAACAGTATTTCTTGTTTTATACGTGTAACATTCTATCTGATACACCTTTCAATGTAACATGTACATGTCACGAAAGAACTTTTTGTTACCACCTTTAATCGTAGCCTGTAGATATTTAGGACGGTGCGTAAAAGAAAGTTAAGCGGGAATCGTGTTGTGTGGCTTCCACTTTGCCGATTTTTCTGTTTGGTAAGTTTGAACTTATTCAAGTTAGAGTTGCTTTGTTGGACGACACAAAACTAATCCAGTAGTGGGCAGTGGTGTAACGCATACAGATACGAGCAATAACAAATTCCTGTCGCTTAACTTTCTTTTGCACACGTGATCAAACACAGATGATCGAGAAACATGAATGGAAACTTTCCTCCCACACGGTAGATGGTTCGCATGCACTAGTTTTGGTTTCTAATCAATAAAATCACGTTGGTAGAAATAGGTAAGTGGTGCTATTATGGTGGGATTGGGACTATAAACTATGGTTGGGATATGTGGAGGTTTATTATCTGTTGGCCTTATCTGAAGTTAGATGTTCTACATGGTATTGGTGACTAACATTTCCATCGGCATTACCGTGCTGCGCGATAGCGTATATTTTTAGAATTTCCTATATCCCAACTCCAATCCTCTTTTTGGTGATACATTTCATAAATATCATTCTGTAAGGAATCGTATATTTAGAACGTAGTGAATAATGTTGGTAATGTTATGCTTTTCAAAGTTTGCTTTCTTCATTTTTGGGCTGTAATTCTGACGCCCATTATTAATAAACGGTAATTTTTTATATGTTTCTTAAAATACTTAAAATACAGAAAAAGTGTTAAATTTACGAAAAAAGGGACTATAAAAGTGAAAACAAAATAATATTCATTACTGGGGGTTGAGAATCAATCTCAGCCATTAAGTTTTTAAAAGATTATTTCATGTAAATGTTGGTCACGTTTAGGTTTTAAGTGATCCATACATGAAGTTCATTTTTGAGTTACTTTTTCGTGTATATCGACATATATCCCACGGATAACAGGTGTGATGTTGTATTCATCTGCCTGCATCGATGCTGGTTTATCGGCATAAACAAGAGGTTTGACATACCCTTACCAGAAAAAGATCAACGGCGTCGAATCGCAGTTGATCTGGTGTTGGCACGAAAGGTTTGCGATGAATACGACGGAAAGGTATGACAATAATTTTGCTTATCTCAAATCAATAGAAAATAAGTTCAACATTCTTGATTTTGCCGCATCCGTTAGCAACCGTTGAGCGATTGTTTCTGTGTATAATTTGAACAAATTAAAATTAAAACTAGGTATAATGTAGAAAAATGAAGCCTTTGCTTTGCTTTTGGATTAGTTAGAATGGCACTAAATGTAAAACGGATGTATAATGTTAAAATGTATAATCACAAATAGGAAAATCACGCAGTCACTGTATTTCGTAATATCTTTTGCTAATATAAACAAAATTGGAAGACACACTCCATGTTGAAGACTGCTTCTATGACTTGATTAAAGCTATCAAAACTTACTCCAAAACGCTCTACGAGACTGTGGTTGCCTGTTTTAATAGAGACGAAATACCATATAAGCAGAATCTTGCAGGATATTCTGCCGACGGAGCTTATAACATGACCAGTCCCGAGAAATCATTAGGAGAGTATCTGAGAAAAGACTGCCCAGACATGTTCACACTAATATGTGTTTGCCATAGTAAGGTCCTGTGTGCATCATATGCATGTAAACACATGCCTGAGCGTTTTGGAGTAAGTAAAAGAATCGAGCAACTGTGTAAGGACATCTATCCCTATCTAAGCTGTAGTCTTCTAGGAAAAAAGTCGATGATGAATTTAGGGAGATCCGAAACCTGGATTTTACTGACTTCACTGTAAACGAATGCAAGGATGCTTCTTTTTTTGGGGTAGAATGTTGTCACTCGATAAAAATGACAATAATTTAGCTTTTCCTAAATTGAAAAAAATATAGAAGGTTGTGTTCAAGACACGACCGCATTGTTGACGTAGAACTAAGCTGTAGTTTAACTCGAGTCGCTTGTTTATAACTACGGATATTATTTTATAATGCAACGAAAATTTTGAAATAACCATTCTACCAGTTTGGTCGCCCGGAATTTTTTTTTTTAGAATCATTTGACGATAATTGTTTAATGATTCATTCTTGTGCTCGCAGAACAATACTTGCTCGAGATAAGCGCAGCTGTCATCCTTTGTGAAGAGAGTTTTCCTACCGTCATGCAAAACCATATCACTGACAAAATTCCAGAGCATTTATTTTCTTGGTGAGTTGACGATAGCCTAGCTTGAGGATTCCCCACACAATTGTGTAGCTCAGAACCTTAATGCAATGGCGTCAGTTTGATGCAATAATTGCAATGCCAGAGACATCAGCGAGTGAGTAATTTGGTCGCGTCCACAGTTTAATCCGGAACGAAGACATGTGATGACACAAAACAAGGATGAACAAACGATATTCATTGCTTCAAATACAGAACTCTACTGAAAGTTTGCCTTCCTTCCTTGCTTGAGACTTTAAACTTCTTTAGTTCATTCGTCTCTAACCTTCAAAAAGGTCATTGGAAAGCTTGACTTTATCCATTATATTACTCCTCCACCCTGTAGCATCTACTAAGAAACTCTGTGTCTGACTGACTGTCAATTCATTCTGTTTATTTCCATGTCTCTGCTTAAATACTAGTTTACACTTATTTTCTTAACTCTACACAAAACGTAACGTAATTTACTGGGCGGAGCATCGCACAGGGAAATGGTCCAAGTAGAAAGTGAAAGAGATAGAACGAGGACGGAGAAATGTTCTTGTGCTTACAATTGGGTTTCCGCCTTGCACGCACAAGCATGTCTCAAGTGGGTCATTGAAATAAAACACTGACGCTTGCGTCGTGCGACGAATTGTACACACGGTTCAAGTATCATGTTTACTTCTTTGGTGGGAATGTTGTTTCTGCGGTCATAAATTGTTTGGTGGGTGATAAACAATTTATGACCTGTGGTTAAAGATGGTTTGGGATCTCGGATAATTGAATTTCACCAAGTGTGAAATGAGATGAAACATTTGTAATTAAAGTATTGGGTGAGATCTGTGGGAAAGTTCAATTTTGGAAGGCGTAGTGCCACAACCCCCATTGCCTTGAGAAAGGCATTCGATCCCTCGCCGTCCAGCTCGCCCAGCAACGATGTTGTTCAGTCGATTTCCTCACGAAGAATGAAAGTTTGCCTCAGCGAGATCCACTGTTTATACTCTAGGCAAATATTCCCCTTCGTTCTTCTTTTCATTTGTTCACTTTACATCTTACGATTTCCCCTTCGTTGCTCCTCGATAAGTTGCTCTTTATTGACAACTCTGTTCGGGGAAGCACACAAATGGACAGACCAAATGTATGAGGAAATGGGAATGCTTCCAACTTTCATCAATTTAAACCATATACAGACTGTGGGATTGTAATGTATAGCATATCAAACAAATCTCAGGGAATTTCCGATTCGTTTGGTATATAAATCGCTAGAATCTGTTCGCGTCAATCACGTCAATATTAACTATTTTTGTTATTAAGTTATTAACTTTATTTCATAAAAACGGGACCTGTTTTCTGATTTGGCACCCTATATGAAAGAAGTAGTTCTACGTCAAAAAATGTTTCAACATTTCGGATTCTGCCGCATTACTCAGCAACCGTTGAACGATTGTTTTCAGAACACAATTTGAACAAAACAAAACTAAGAAATAGAACAGGAACAAAAACAGTGCGAGGGATTCTAGACTCCAAAGCTTATGTAGACATACATAAAGAACAGTTTAGAATGTCACAAAATGTAAAACAAAAGTATAATGTGTTAAGTATAATGTCATGATGAAGAACGAAATTCATAATGAAAAGAATAAAAAAAAATTCCTTTTTTTCTATTTTTTCCAGTTTTTTTTAAAATTTGGTTGGTATCTCTGCTTACGACCAAAAATGATGCTTACTATTGCACTTCCTTTTCTTTATTTGTTTTCATGTGCCCTCGATTCCTCGAAACATATCAACGATTGTCACGTAGAAATCCCGGTTCATGTGACAATCATCACGTAGACTGAGGGCGGAAAAACGATGAGAGTTCATTCGAAAGAGATTTCTCACGGCATATGCCAGGTGGTATCGCGTGACATACGTGCCAATTGTCATCTCACCTCGCACACCACGCAGAATCAGGCCAATTGTTTTTAAAAGTTAGCATTTTTTCGGACTTTGTTCAATATTCATGTGCGACTAGATTAGATCTATGCAACAGGAATCCAACAAGACTTCAATTTGATATGTCGATCGATCCAGTAGTTCAAAAGTTATGAATTTTCTAAAAAAAAGGCATTTTTGGAAAGAAAAGGGAAAAAAATGAATGTAATGGAAATAAAAAATAAAAATAGTAGTGTAGTATTTTGCGATAAAGAACAAAACAAAAGATCACTTTTCACGAAAATCTAAGAACCACTAGGGTTAGTGTACCAATTATGGAGGACATATGTCACCAACTTGCAGAAATTGGCGAATAAATACTCTATTTTAGTTCAAAAGTGTACAAAAGTATACTTTTTCTAGCAGTTTGAACTCTGTTTTTGAAGATTCTCACTGATATTTGGACGATTAATTGACTAAATTGTATAAAAACATGTTTGAAAATGCCACTTCCATTTACCCATTATGGTAATGGAGTGTACCTATTATGGTAATAGTCGGTGCCACATGGAAAAAGTGTTAATAGGATTTAAATAATACTTCAAAAATTATTTTTACATACAACTATGCCTCTTATTCCTAGTATACAATACTATGTCGTTGATTCTACACTCGACAAAAGTTATAGGAACGGAGCGCGAAGTCGAAATTTTAAATTTATCTTAGAAACGCTGTAACTTTGTGAAAACTCAACGCATGAAGATGGGATATACGTCATTTTAAAACTTCATTCAAAACTTCAAGTTTTGAGATGGAATACTTGAATGCTTCTATCTTTTTATGTGTAGGTGTAGTGGATAACAGTGGATAACAAAAACCGATTTTTTCTGGTTTTTTAAAGATTCTGTAGATAAACACAGTGTTTTATTAATCAAGTCAATAGTAAATCCAATTAACCTTATCAATCAGCATTCATTTCATTCCAAGAACGCTCCTGTAGGTTATTTTATTACAGGGAAAAGTGTTGATAGAATGAAAAATTCCCCTTTTTTTAATGAATACTTTTCCAATAATGCTATTATTCAGAAGGCAGGCAAATTCCAATAAATTATGTACAAGACTCATTATTTATTACTCATGATTCGACAATTTTTGCCTAATTTTTGCTTTTACTTTGATCGATTCTTTCAATTGACTTTCTCTTACGATAACCATGGACTATCAGACAGATTTTGTGCCACATAATTTCGATATGCAAATAACATCAACCAATTATTTGTATTCAAAATTTCAAAAATTAAGAATTTCCGGGATGATAATCTAAGAGAGGGTACACTTAATTACAAATTAAAAAAGAATTAACAAGCGTTACAAGTTCTGGTTATGCTTTATCTTCTGTAAATGAGAAATTATTGTTTTTTACCCGGTATCCGGCCGGATACCAAAAGTTGTACCAATTATGGTAATACAAAAATAAATGTTTATTTCGATAAAATCGTATAAATTGGTCGAATCACAACATCATGAAGGTTATAATGTATGCGACTACACCGTGTTTAAAACTAAACAGCCACTTCACAGCATAAACATCTCATTATGGAACACACTATTTTCAAACTAATTTTTTCAACAAAAAAAAACAATGTTTCGCATTCAATCTAGTACCAAAATCAACGAAGAAGAGATTTCTGATGTTTTAAAAGCATATTAGAGCCTTTAAAAATAAGATATGTTTTCTAAACTAATAAAAAACTCACTCGTATTACCATAATAGGTACGATTGCGATGATAGGTACTTCTACCCTATATCGGTTCGGTATGGAATGGCTGAATTTTCATTCATAATTTTTATTTTAAAAGTCTGTTTATTCCATCTGATAAAAATCCCGTATCGTTTTCGCTTCATGAATCGGAACTCGGATTTCAATGGCGTCAACACGAATGGTTTGTAGTCAAAATGCTACAGTCGCCAATTCCTGCTTTTGGTACGCTTTTTTTCTTGGAAGCATCTAGTATTGGACATTTCTTCTTTCTTTCTTTGTTTTTAAGAGGCTTTAAACTTTGCAGTTCATTCGCCTCTTAAATTGGACATTTAATAAGAGATAACCATAATTTTACCTATTGATTACAATCTGGGGATTGTTTGGTTTATGGTTTTGGTATGAATAAGTTAACGAATTATTTATATATTTTCGGTAATGCTTATATTCAATAATTTAACTTGTTTGCTCATTTGTGTTATGTTCGGTAAAGATAACGTGTTCTCATCATCTTTAAAATTATCGCTCTAACCCTCATTCGGTTTGTGATTCTAACCACTTTATGTTCGAGAGTTTTATTTTTGTGGTCTCTTTTTCGCTTCATATATTGCAGGGAGTACCTATACGATGCGTACAGCGAGAGGGATAACATTCCACTGGCGAGGTAAGTGTGGCGCCTAACTGCTCATCTCATCCTAACCGTTTAGTATAATTCAAGTCACTCAATTTAGAAAAAAAATCGATTATTTCAACTGAATCTCCACCGGCTTTGGATGTGCACACGTTCTTTTCAAGACGCGTTGTTCCGTGTTTTTGGTGCATCCCCATGCGTTGATGTTATTGTCGTTAGAGAATTGTCCTTTGCTATAATATCTGCTATAACAGCTCAGAGTAATACAAAATCGGAAAAATGCTTTAACATTCGTTTACTCTTTCCCCAGCGGCCCGAAAAACAAGCGCCGTAAAAAGAGCGACCGCCGTCGAGACTCACGCGATCGGCAAGTGTACTATGAAGACGGAAGCCCATCCGGTGGACACAGCAGAGAGCCAAGATACAACGATATGGCACCAAAGTGAGTATAGAAGATAAAGTGGCCAATGTATCTGCCAGAGAAGCATCTTGGAATATATACCATTCGTTACTAGATTATTGCATTTCAATCCAAATTCTGTAGTTTAGCTCAAATTACATCGTAAACACCCACACAAGCAGTACTGTTAGATTCGAATTCAATTTCCCCCTGTAAGATTCGAACGATGAATTTTCCGTCATTTCAAATGGTCACTAACGGTTTAGCGCGAGAATTGGCACTGTTCGCATCAGACCATTGGTCGGCCGACTAACCTTACTAACGCTCCCTAACACACACCTTATGTTTTTCCAGTTTAGAGCCTCAACTTCCACCAATACTAACCAATAGCAGTAGTAACGAGCATGATTTCGCAGTGGTTCTCCAGGAGTCCCTTGAGCACACGAACTCGCCTCCCAAGACGCCTAGTCCTATACCGTCACCAAATCGGCTGCTCAGTCGGCTATTTCAACGTTCAATTTTTGAAGACTTTCAGCGCAAAGCTGAAGATGGCTGGGAGAAGAACATTAGCCGCAGCAATAGCAGCGTGGGTTCGGTTCGATCGATGGCTGTTCTTGCCAGTAGAACTCCCTCTCCTCTCGACTTCCGGACGGTTTCATTCCGAAGGCCACGCTCTCTGGCTGACGATATCGGCCGGAGTAAACGGGAAAGACGACCTCCCTCGGCAGCTGACAGTGGATATGATCGTTACTAAAGCGCCCGAACCAGGGTCCGTCTGATCATTCGCCATATACTTTCATCCTTCAGCAATCGACCAACAAAACCAAGGTTATTTGCGGGGAATTTGTTGTCAAATTGTCGTATCACTCATACTAGCAGTCCTCTTCAAACCAAACCACAGCCATACCGACGCGTCTCACCGATAATTGCTCTGTACGCCTGCACTTTTAAAGCTCCATTTCATTTAATTCTCGTAACTCACTTTTTCGAAAATATTTAAACTGCCATGTACATACACTGAAACTTCCTTGACCTGTGAACCCTTTCCCATCCATTTTTTTTCGCTAGTGATTTCGTGTAGCTGTTCTCATTCTTCTGATGTATGATGATGTTGTTTGTAAGCATATTCCTTTTCTCATTCGGTACTCTAGCTTTATCTATGTACTGAAGGTATGTTTTTATTACTATTACTATATTTCAATCAAATCACTTTGGTGAAGATGCAACTATGTGGCTTGTAATGCGAATGGCTCCACCCGTGACCAACCGTATCGACAATTCTAGTGGTGCCTGTTGCTGCTCGCTCTCTGCCTTCTCTGCCAACCAAGTCCAATCGGTGTGAGTAATATGTGAATGAATGAATTCCCCGTTTTGGAAAGCCAATATCCAATCCTCTCTCATTTACCTTTAGTTTAGCGTGGTTTTCATGTTTTGAATATGTTTCGCATAAAACCTGTTTCAGTTATAATTTGGTCGCATAAAGTAGGACATTTCTCAGCATAGAAATAACGTACGAAAAAGAGAAAAATGTCATTTTGTAGGGTTTTTAATGAACTTTGAGGGAAACATGCATGGAAATTATTCGTCAGCTGTTTGGATGAATTTTCGAGCTTTTGGTGTGGTATACTACCCATCATTTTCTGCACAGTACTGCTGGTAACCGTATTTGCTATCTTGTTCCACCACTTTTACATTTGAGCTTGTTTTTTGATGGTTGTGCCACATTTCTTCAGTTTGCCTTCGATAATTACCCAACATCTCTCAACGGGGCGAAAATCTGGACAATTTAGTGGATTGAAATCGATCTTGTTCTTCTTATACCACTTGACGACATTCCGACTGTAATGGTAGCTTTCCGAGTCAGGCCAGAACTTCACCGGACCTTTATGTGATCGAATGAATGACAAAATCCTGTTCTGAAGACACTCCTCCTCGTAAACTCTTCCATTTATTGTTGTCTCAGTGATGAAAACCTTTATTTTCTCTCCTCAACTACAGATCCCTTGCCAAGTCATCAACTTAAAGGCAAATTTATCTGCGTAAATAAATTTGAATCAACCCGCAGCACCCCCTTTATGGTTGGCTTTTTATGGTGAATAGGGAAAAATGGAAAAGTAGTGGAACAAGATAGCAAATACGGCTACCAGCAGCACTGTGCAGGAAATGATGGGTAGTATATCATACTAAAAGTTAGAAAATTCATCCGAACAGCTGACGAATAATCTTCCTGTATTTTTCTTTTAATCTTTCATGTATTAAGTTCATTAGCAACCCTACGAAACGACATTTTTCTCTTTTTTTACGTTATTTCAATGCTAAGAAATGTCCTACTTTATGCGGCCAAACTAAAACTGAAACAGGTTTCATGTTATTCTATTCAGGTCAGCTTCGATTTGGACAAAATTTTGCACATGCTTTCGGTATAAAAAATTGAGTATTTTCTACGGGTGGAAAAACTATTATGATAAAAGAGTAATTCCTGAAAATGTAACATTTTTTCAAGGACAAACTTTACTGGAGAAATCATAGCTCCAAAACCAAAACGCACTTTAACTGCAATTGTGGGTGAATTTAACAACTCGCGAGGATTATCGTATTACGATGATGTGGTTTTTTATTTATTTGTAGTATGTATTTACATTTCCATTGTGTACCTTATGTTTTGTGTCTTTTTCAATATTACGAAAATTATCTTTAATTAGAAAATTTGAGCAGTTTTTGGTTCAACTCAAGAAATACTTCGAATTAATTGTTGTTTTTGTTGAGGTGTGATGTTTTCCCTGCGCCACAATATTTCTAGTCTACTACACTTTTTCTGAGCGGTCGTTTCTATGTGTTTCACTTTTCCGAGTACTGTCTCTAATTACTACTTATCCTACTATGTATAAACGCTCAGTCTACTATATCAACATTTTAATGAACAAAGATCTATCGAATAGCTCTAATTTTGCTCGAACCTCTAATCCTTTTCTGCCATACAAATGAAACACAAATTTCTGCATTACTCGATAATTAATCAAGCAAACGAAACCAAATTTGACATGTGGAGGTTTCAGGGTGCAATAAATGATTCTATGGTGGTTAGATACTCCTCTCTCTTACAGGGGGGGTCTGCCATACACACGGGACACAAATTTCTGCATTACTCGAGAATTAATCAAGCAAACGAAACCAAATTAAGTATATGGAGGTTTTAGGGCGCAATAAATGTTTTCACGGTGGTTAAACACTCCACCCCCTTTCTAAGGGGGAGCTGCCATACAGATGAAAGACAAATTTCTGCATGATTCAAGAACTAATCAAGAAAATACCAAATTTGGCATGCGTAGGTTTTAGGGGACACAAAACGTTTCTATGGCAAATAGACATTCCTCCCGTCTCTCTGATGGGGGAGGGGGGCTACCACACAAATGAAGCATATATTTCCGTATAATTCAAGAACTAATCAAGCAAACGGAACTACATTTGGCATGTGGAGGTTTTATGGGGAAGGAACATTTCTAAGATGGTTCGACACTCCTCCCCCCTCTCTAAGGGTGGGCTGTCATACAAAATGAAAAACAAATTTCTGCATAACTCGAAAACTATTCAAGCAAATAGAGCCAAATTCGGCATGTGAAGATTTTAGGAGGCACGAAACGTTTCTATGGTGAATAGATACTCCTCTCCCTGATGTCGTATTTCTGATCGAAATTTGACACTTTATTTAACATATTTAAAAGTATCCAATTTAACTTCATTATCCCCCTACTCCCCCCCCCCTTATTAACCCGCTCTTATTTGCAAAAGACTCAGACAGCCAGTTCTTGCAAGCCTTTTGTGAGGGCAACTTAGTATCACCAAGAGCGTTTTGCATGGACCGAAGAGATGATAATCACTTGGAGCCAGGTCCAGACTATACGGTGGGTGCAATAGGACATCCCATCCGAGCTCCCGTAGCTTCTGTTGGGTCATCAAAGATGTGTGAGGCCGAGCGTTGTCCTGGTGGAAAACAGCACCATTCCTGTTGATCATTTCTGGCCGCTTCTGGTCAATCGCCAGCTTCAAACGGTCAAGCTGCTCACAGTAGAGAACCGAGTTGAGGGTCTGGCCATAGTTGAGCAGCTCATAGTGGATGATTCCCTTCCAATCCCACCAAACACACAGCAAAACCTTCCTGGCCGTCAATCCGGGCTTGGCGATGGTTTGAGCCGGCTCACCGCGCTTCGACCACGACGTTTTTCGCTTTAGGTTGTCGTACGTAATCCACTTTTCATCACCAGTCACCATCCTCTTCAAAAATGGGTCGAGTTTGTTCCGTTTCAGCAGATCATCTTCTTCTTCTTCTTCAATGGCACTAACGTTCCTAGAGGAACTTCGCCGTCTCAACGTAGTATTACTTGCGTGATCACAGTGCAAGTCGGAGGAAATTTTTTTGACGAAAAATTCCCCCGACCAGAACGGGAATCGAACCCGAACACCCGGCATGTTAGTTATGACGCTAACCACTCGGCCACGGGAGCACAAGCAGATCATCGCAGGCGTTGATTCTGTCCAAAAGATTTTTTTGCGTCAACTCGTGTGGCACACATACATCTAGTTTTGAACATGAACAGTTCTGCGATTGGACTCATGAACTTGCGCTTAGTAAGAAAACGTGAATGTTTGAAGGTATTGATAACACAAAACAAATTTTGGGCGGGACAAAATTTGCCGGGTCAACTAGTTACTAATAAAATACATTTTTTTGTACATAGATTGAAGATTGTGTTAAAAAAATTTAATCTCTCAAGTTTTGAAATATTTTACGAATAAATTATTCATTATCATGGTTTGTGTAGATGTAGTGGACAAAGATATGAGAAGAAATAAAAAATTGATTTCCCTCTGCTTTTTCAAAGATTTTGTCATTTTTTTTATTTTGACATTTTTTTTGCCAACTAAATCAATAACAAATCCAATTAGCCCTTTTAACAATTTTTCATTTGATTCATAAAATGTTTCTGAAGGACCTATTATGGTCTCCACAAACACTTCAGATCAAATAGATTTAGGCGCGGTGCACAGATTACGTAACGCTAAAAATTCGGATTATTGATCCCCTCTCCCTCCTTGCGTAACACAATTCCTATCTCTAATACACAGTAAGTAACGCAACTTCGACCCTATTCGTCTCGCTTCGTTTTACACCTTTTACCTACCCATCTTACGTTGAAAAACTAGCAGAAGTTCACTGATTACTTCGAAATGGTTTTAGTGATCCTGCTCCATCACAACAACATGTAAAACAGATATAGTAATAATTTTATTGTGAATGGAATCATTCTCGGGACAGTAAAAAAACCATTCGATAACTCTCAATAACTAGCATTGAAATCAGTGTTGGAAAAAATCATCTTCGCTAAGATCAAATGCATAGATTTTCGGGCTAGATTGCATCGAAAACCTATATATTCCAAACGAAAATTAAAATGACAGATCCAGGCAACCATTGAATATGAGCAAATGAACTTTTGTCCTTCAATATGTTTTGATGTTTATTTTTTCCACCCAGTGTCATCTTCATCTTGATTATCGGAAACATCAGAACTGAATTTCATTTCAGCCAAATGAATATCAGCTGTTGTTAACTTCTAACCTGAGGCTGCTGTGTGCGGTTGGGTTTTGCAGTTGCCGGATGCCGTAATCGGAAATACCTTATGAAATTCCCGATGTCGCAAATGACTTGACGGTAGCTAAAACCACTCGTTGTATCCATTCTGCATATGCCGTTGCTACCGTCTCGCCAAATAAATTTTATTTTGAACTTAAGTTCACTACCAGAACGAATATCGTTTCGGATGTGATGAATATCAATTTGTTGCTTTTGATATCCAAAGTATAAATAACAGCGAAGTTATGAACCCCACTCAATGTCGCATTCATTCATTATAGCAAATTTGCTCATGCAACAGCGATATGAACAAAATCAGCCTGAGGGCATCCGTATACTAGCACATAGGATTTGACAGCGTCAAACATGTCCGGGTCGCAAATGCAATTTGCGACCACTGTCACTCGCGAGAACTGCCAAACTCTCAAGCTGGTGTAAAACAAGGCACTTAACATACTACCAGGTGGGTCAAAACGTGAAGTGGTTTTCTGCAGCCATTTAAAAAATACACAAAAGTAAATTAAGACGATTGAGCACAATTTGTGGAATATACTAATACTTTATGAAATACTCATTGCTATATTCATTATATTCATTACGTTTTACGCTGCAAGCGTTTCATTTATTGTCTTTGCGTTGAAGGCACCATAATGATTTGCGCCATTTGGAAAACGAAATTAAGGACGAAATTAACACACTTCTAGAACAAAAAATAATGAATGAAAATTTACTTTTCTGTATTCAATATGTATTCTATGTAATAGAGTAATACGTTTCCTTGAAAATTGTGAAATAATATGAAACTGAAATTGTGTTTGATGCTGATTTTATATTATAATGGTGAGTTTTTGTGATTATTGTGTTGTAAAATATTTGGAAATATACAACCAAATGGCTAAGTAAGCGTCAGGACTACGTGTTTTAAGTAATCGAATAACTTAAAAATCTACATACTATTTATAAGATTTCAAAACTACCTTCTTTAAATTTTCACTTTAAATTTTCAACCTAGGGTTCTACGTTTTATATTATCATTCAGACCCTTGTGATCATCATGATCATTACATTTCACATAATTTTTTTTTTCAAAAAACAATTCTTTTTTTAGTTAGCGAATGGGCGCACCTTGTTCCATAGATTTGCCTTGAGTTCGCCGAGTAATTTGATAGGTTTGGCAATGACAGCTAAATTTGTAGCACATCTTGACTCGCGGATCATATCCCCTTGCCCGGGGCTTGAACAAAATGAACTCGTTTGTTACTGTCATCAATATAATGAGGGCAGTGTGTTTCAAGCTGAAAAAAAGTCATTACACTGGAACAAAATCATATTCGTTTCTCGTGAATATTTGTTGATATTCTAAGACACTGATTGAAATTGCATGACACGTTCAACTCGAACGTCAGAAGAACTTGGGAACGTGCTAGGAGTTACAGAAGTGTGTTGATTTTTCACGAAGTTACGGCATTTCAAATATTTTGACTTCGCGCTCTGTTTGTAATTCTGCTTGTCGAGTGTATTTTTTGGCGTAAGCGATTATGTATCGAAACTTTCGAATGCTCAATGAAAACCTGTGTTTCAAATTCAAATCTGGGTGGGTTATATCTATGATATAATCGCAAGGTTGACGTGGGACTACCTTAGTTTAGCAATCATTCGTTTGTATTGATTAAATTCGTGATTGAATGAAACAGTTTCCAAATTCAATTGAATTCAATATATTTGCTCTGTGAGTAAAAAGATTGAACAAATGCCATGTAAAGTTGTTTATTGTTCTTCGTTGTAGATTGTTGTAGATTGTTCTTCGTTACAAGTAAATTTTACGTTTGGTATAATGCCTAGGACAAAATACATGTACGGAAGAATTATCAAACGTTTGATGAAGACTGAAGACTAAGACTGAAAATCTTTCTAATAAAGACAAAAAAAAATCAAACGATTATTTTATTTTACATTTCCCTCTGAAGTTGACACCTTTCAAGTGTACGTACTTCTCGAACCGCGAATTTGCTTGAAATTGAAAAAATTCATTCGTTTCTAGTGTCTGCACGATTTTCTCAGGTTCCTAAGTTTAGAAGATCGTGTTAGGACAGGCATATTCCAGTCTGCGCAAAGGCAAGCGAGGACAAAAGTACTCGCAGTTTGCATTTATTTGCAGAGCCGATTTCCCCAGAAACGTTGGTTTTGAAGTCTGTGTTAGGGAAACACATTTCAATCGGAACAAAAATACCCCCGACTTGTATTAATTCGCAATGCCGATTTCCCCACGCTATGTGGTTTTGAAGTCTGTGTCACATTTCAGTCGGAACAAAAATACCCCCGACTTGCATGAATTTTAAATGCCGATTTCCTTCAGGCACCTTGATTTAGAAATCTCTGTTAGGGAACACATTTCGGTGGGAACAAAAGCTCCCCCTACTTCCATGTGTTTGCAATGCCGATTTCCCCAAGGCTGCTTGGTTTTGATGGCTGTGTTAGGAAAACCGTAAATCGGCCAATCAAAACGAGGCAGTTAGGACGTTTAGATAGCGCCTAATATTTTACAGTTATTCAATTGTTTATCTAATGAAAAATAACATTTTGGTCAGTTGCGATAGATGCGTAGAAATATTCCCTATCAATTGATGCAAACATCTTTCCGATCCAGTAAGAAATGTTCGAGTTATACGCATTCGAAATCTTTCATTTTTTCCTGCATGTTCTGTGTTTAGGTTTTCATTTTACCGCCCATATATTCCGGTTAGACGTAGTCTCACTACAAAAATATCACATGGTCCGGTCTGACATAACACCGACTATGTTTAACTGTACGCTGGATTTTTTACGCAATTTTTTGGCGTGATTTTATTTTACGCGAGAGCGTGTACGAGTGTGGTTACAACGAGCGCGCGCGCGTGATGGAGCGATTATTTTTTTTCACGCGATTCTCTTGAAATTACGCGATTTGCTCGTAATCACGCGATTTTTTTTTCGCGTTAAAAAAGAATTCAGTGTATGTAGAAATGAAAGGGTGGAGCTTGCGACGCAATACTTCGTTTCTCGATGGGCTTACATTGTATCGATCAAAACCATTGCATGTTCCAGCAGCCTTAGGAGAGAAAAGGAAAACAAACAACAGTTCACAAGCTTGTGGTGTGTTTGCTTTGTTGTCTTATTTTTCATATTGCCCTTGGATAGAATGATATGCACGTTGGATAGCTATGTTCGATTTCGCAGTAGTATTGATGTTATTGTAGTTGACTTTTTTGGTCGGTACAATTTGAAGAGCTCAAATTAGGCAAACCAAAATCAAATCGTGGCATCTTTGCGATCTATTGAGAAATTGTCGAGTTATAAGCGATCCGATATTTCCTTATTTCCTTACATGTTCAGTGTTTTGATTTTCATTATCCTCTCCATACCTTCCTGTTAGACGTAGTCCTACGTCAGTATGTTTATTCGCTTGGAAAAAAAAGTTGAAAACAAAACGCTTTAACGCGCCGAAACAGTTTGAATAAAAAAGCTGCCGAAATCTCACGAGGCCATCACGTGATGTCAACATTGAACATTGAAGAATAGCCCCAACACGAATAGAGTGCCTCTATACACTCAAAGCGTCCCCATTCGTTATCACCTTTTCAAATCAGGCTATCATCGATAGCCTGGGGGTGCAGCTTTTTCATTATGCAAAGAATTTCTAGAATAGGCCTAGACAATTAGTTAGGTTTTCCTCGTGAAACTTATGGAAATATTGCGTTTCCCACGATATTATTTTAAACTAGCAGAAATTTATGCAAGGTCTCAAAATTTGGACGATTTGATTTGTTTTATTTGTTCGGTTTGGTTTGGAAGAATATCAAATATTTCGTCAGTCATCAACAGTTGAAATTGATCGTACATCACGAAATTCGTCTTGGAGTGTCGGATTATTATAAACGGTTGCAGTGAAAAACATCAATAGTTCAAATTTCCTTTTTTTATTCTGAAACAAATATTTTTGCTCTCATTTTAAACAAATTTGAGACTAGAGGATATTTCAAACCATGAGCTCTCAATAACATCGGCTAAGGTAGAGTTCAAAAATGTTTAGCTCAAAACTCAGGGTTATTCTAGCAAGAAACATTGATAGTTGGCGCTTTTACAAACAATAAAATGGATGCCTCATTCTTACGGTCCAACTGTGAACAGTGGAACAATAGGTCGAAAAGGTGACTGTGTTATTTAGCACATGTTATCGATAAGATGAAAATGTACACGAAAAATAAGGCTCTGTTACAGCTGAAATTCCAATGAGCCTAAATAGAATAAAAACCGGTATGCTAAAACAAAAACATCGGCTAGGGTTAAATACATGTCAGCTTATGTGTCAGGTTGTAAAGATTAGCGTCAGGTCATGTTTATTCCAACAAGACAATGTGGTTTGACAGCATTGCAATGTAAAAATATGATTCACAATTCAAGTTTAAACACAGTCACTAAATTGGTGTTTTCAAAAAAAATTGTTTTGATGCCAAATATCTTCAAATTGCAAAAAAAAAAATGTTGTCGAAAATCGACACTCTGGGACCTCCGGGTTTTTTTAGGAACACGAGGCAAAACGTATGGTTTTGGGTGCCAATTAAAATAGTCATCTCGATTTTTCATTCGTAACTTGCTTCGTAATTTTGATTTGCACGATAATATACCCAATGCAAAAATTACTACTCATTTACTAGTGTCGCAAACGTAACAATTTGAGTTTTTTGAAAACCGAAAAATTGCTGGATATCGATGTTTTTAAATTTTCTTGGATGCCAAATGTTTTATAATTGCACAAATCGTCGATATTTACTGGTATCTCGATAAAAAAAAATTGTGAAAACATTTTTTTTGCACTAGGTTGTTTTTTTTATCTGAAAAGTCGATTTTTGACTAAATTTTTTTAAGATGAACTCGCTTGACAATTGGCTGACTCGCCTTGTCCGTTCACACAGTGTGAGCTCCTGACCAAGACGGGTCTATGGTACTAGGTGAGGCCGTTTCGTCACTAAGTTGGTTAGGGGAGCAAGTTGGCCCACCTTAGGATATACTTCTACGCGCCTTGCTCCTGACGAGAAACTTGATACCAAGACGGGTCTATGGTACTAGGTGAGACCGTTTCGTCACTAAGTTGGTTAGGGGAGCGGTATATGAAAACAGTACGGAAGAAAGCAGAAGGGGAATTATTTCCTTGAAGCGTGAAAGAGACAGACTGATCACGAGCGAGCTTCGGCACTAGCGTATTGTGTTTTGTTTACAAACAAAACACAGTAGACTTCCAAGATGGCTGAAGAGTGGTTTTAGCAAGTTGGCCCACCTTAGGATATACTTCTACGCGCCTTGCTTGATACTACAGTATTGGCTTACCAGGGATGCCAAATGATTTTTCAAATGTCAGAAACAGCAATCAGGTCCGAATTTGACGGATGATTGATCATAAATCGACTTCTCTATTGGCAGTTTTCGTCTCAGGTTTTCAGTTGCATTTATCATTACACAACTTTATCGCGAAATACACGCTGACCGTGTATAAAAATACATTGTGCTGAATTTCTTCGAACTGAAGGTACTATCCGAAAAAGATGAAAGGCAAAAAGATTTGGGTCAGGAATTGGATGCACGGAAAAGGAGCAACAAATACAATATTGAAGAAACTCTACGATGATGATCCTCTAGAGTACAGGGCAGTGTTGAGAAAAACATCTGAATAAGTGATAAACTCATGAGGGATGCTATACCTGCAAGAGTGAATTAAAAACCGGCATTGATGTGGCTTTCTTCTGGAATATCGTTCAGATTGTTGTCGATATTTTTTAGAATCTCGAAAGCATCCATAGCTAAGATAATTCCGGAAGTATGTGATGTTATAAATGGCAGTCTAAGAATTTTTTTTATTTTATTTATTTCGCCTTGCCAGCAGCTTCGTGTACCAATTTGTGAAATGAAAATGATTGTAGATTTGCAGTTAAAATAAATACGCGTCAAAAATTAAAATGATGAATGAAAATGTACTTTTTTACATCGAATATGTATTCTGTTTCTAAGAAAAATACTTTTTTTTTGAAAGTTGTGAGTGAATTTCAAATGAAAATTGTGCCTGATAATGATTCTATATTAGAGATTGTCAAGAAGAATATCTAAAAAAAAGCCGCCAGCGTGCAAAACAAAATAACAACGATTTCGTTTAGAAACTATGAGGGTTTTATTTGTTTTCCCAATGATTTTCAAGTCTATAAATATCTTCGCATATTTTCAAATATATTGAAAATAGAGACATTTCTTTACATTTGCCATCCCTAATTCGAACGCTAAATTCTGTTTCTGACGTTTTGACGGATGCGAGCGCGAGTAAATTCAAAAAACTTTGAAGTAGCTCGCACGCCGGATCACACATGACACTAACTAGTATGATGTGTTCACACGGTGTGAGTAGCTGCACTGCAGTAACTGAATAGACCGACTCGTATGCTTACTCGCACTGTCTGGACCCGGCTTTAAGTCCGATTGAGCTGATATTGTGCATAGAGTGTTTTTTCGAGGTGCTAAAGATTTTTATGGGGTAACTTCTTGAAATTCGATATAACCACTTTCATTGGCACCCTACTGCAGGGCTTTCTCATAACAAGGTCTCGAATCAAATGGTTGTTTGTTTCTCCGAAAATATGGGACATGTCGCCGCTGTGCCATTGAAGCAACCAAGAATCGTATTTGTCAGAAATATGCGAAAAAATAGCGAGCCGACCGAATGACCTCAAAACGTCGAGTTCATAGGTCATAGGTCGTATTTAGCTCCCATCAACATTCCCACAGATCAAAAATATATTGCGTAGTCAACGTTATTCGACGTCTGAAGAAGCGGTAGATGCGTTCCATTAGCATGTTTTGTAAAACAATCTTTTGGAGTGGTCTGAGCGCTTCAAAAAGTGTATTTATCATCATGGAGAATATTTCGAAAAACATTAACAGTTCTCCTATAGAACCAAATGTTTCTAAACTGTAATTTCTTGATTAATCATTGGAAAATGATCCAACCGTGGAAAATATTTAGTCTTTTATACCGAACGTGTGTGCAAAGTTGTCCGAGCCTGAACGATTTGTCAACTGGAATGGGCTTGCTCATATATTTTCATTAGTTATTATGGTTTCAATTGTCTTCAAATTCCGTGAAGTTTTTTAGTGATAACGTTATGATTTTCATTAGAATTTTGTGATTAGGTTGTACTTAACATCTTGGTTTTTATTGTTCGTTACTCAAAAGTTTAAGTCGGATAAACTCATTGCTAGAACTTTGCAGAATAGATGTGATAATCGTGCCTGATTATAAGTTTTTTTTTCTTGGTGCATGGGGTGCAATGTGAGACATGCTCGGGCATTAAATAATCCAGACCTCGCCACGTAATCTATGTCTACCAGTAAAGCATTTTGAAAAAAAAAATTGTTTTGCACTTCGTGTTAGCTCGACCAGCTAAAGCATAGACGCTCGTGAGCGCAACGGTTGTTTCCGATTGTTCATCTGTACATTCCCACTTCTCCGCCTAGATTTTGGCCCGTTTGTGTGCGTGTTTGTGATGTATGCTAAACCTTTTTTTTTGAGTACTCCATTTATCCTCAATATACATAGCTAGCATTTTGAAACATTTTTGGTTCAATTTCCACAGGAATTGGGACGGTGCTCCACCACGCTATCAGAATCCACCGATGGCACCGCCAGCAACGGAATACGAACGCCCACCGCCCTACTACTATCCGGGGGCACCCAGCGAGCCCGAGTAAACACACTGGCAACGGTGTTGCAGAGTTGCACAGCATTAGCAAACGGTGGGCAGTCAGTGGGAGGGGTACAATCCTTTCCCATCCGAAATGGATCGAGATTGAATTTAGCTGCCAAACATTGGTGATACTTGAAAGAAGAAAAAAAACAAAACACATTTTTAACTGAATATAAGTAACGAGCGGAGGCGCTCCGTAGGATAAGTTCCCCGAGTAAGGGAAGATGGGTATAATCACCAAAAAAAAAAACATGAGACATACACACGATCATAACAACAACACGTTTATGAAGAACGCACTCCGCCATCCTTTTGGACAAGAGAAACAAATCTTTTCCGAATGCAATTTTTTCGCCTACATACATAGTTAATTGAAATTTTGTACATTTCTACTGTATTTAGATTATCATTGCTGGTGAGAATCGTGAATCGTAGTTCGTTTTAGTTCATTTTTTCTATTAGACGTTAAATGTATTGAAATCAAGGATACAAAATTGAATTCCGAGAGGCGTTTTTGTGGAACGAACATTTTGCTCAAGACCCAGCAATTCGAATGAAATTAGGCTGTTCCGTTGAATCGCGGCGCGGGAGACCAAATAATATTAAAACAAATGTGTAATTAAATGAAGAAGAAAAAAAAACTGCCATTTTAGTCCGCAAATATGCAAACAAAAAAACCTCCTCTAGATCCTCTAGGTAATGTCGTACGTGAAGCAAGACTCCGATGATCTACATGTTCGTTTTTGTTTTACCCTTATAGTAAGAGTAGTAGCATCATTGACTGACTGAACGTGTGTGGACAATTCCGGAACGGACATCCTTTCAAGCTAGCAAGATACTTTTTCATAAACCATTCAATTTATACTATCTCTATGTACTGTTACTCGAACAATTATTAACGATGATATTACCGTATTAGGCCGAAGGAACGTGAGAGATCCCGATGATTATTATGGGGCATCGAAGCCAATTTGACCCCTTTCTGTTAGTTTGAGAGTGCGCTCCTTTGTTCGTAGCCATCGTTTCGTTGTTTTTTTTTCTCGAAGGAGCTCAACTCTTCTTCGCTCATAACAAAAAAAAGGAAAATTATTCGTAAAAGGCTGATTAATTCTTAGAACAAACCATTTAACAAAGGCGTATGGAAACGGAAAGAACACATTGAAAAAAGGGAGAGAAGTATTCAACTTGAGAATTGTTTACGACAAAAATTAGTTTTAGAATTAGTGATAGCTTTTACATGAAAACACATTTTATTATCAGACGTTGAGTTGAATGTGTTTTACACGCGAGTACATATTTTATGAGTTCGGTGGAAAATCTCACCACGGTTACATTTTTCTTTTATTTTGAAGTTTTATTATGTTGAACCCAACTCAAACTGTACAACTCCACAGCAGATTGGAGCGTAACTATCAAGGAAGAAAGTAGTCAAAGCTACAATTTTGTATGGTAAATGATAGCATAATTGAGAAAGGCATACCTTTCAATGAATAGTACTATCTCATAGTTGTAAACCACCACATAAAAACCCATTAACGACACCCCCAAAGTCGCTCATTTTGGCAGGGGAGGAAATTTTGCATTTAGTTTTTATTTTATCCGTAACACATCACATTTGAGACATATTAGGAACGCGAAAAGGGAGTAATACTTTCCGAATGAAGGTGATGAAACCGATGGCGAAGCGATCCGACACAGTATTCGGTATAAGAGCGTAAGACAAATGTAAATTATTCGGAATTTAACACAAACAAAAAAAAAATGATAAGAGACTTCACATTTCTCCTACCCGTATCGATCGATGTGAGTGCATTTTAAGATGTAAAGATTATCACACAAGAAGCAGTTACAATACGATGGGCATCAACATCTCTAGATGTTTAATCCAGAGGGAGTAATAGGAGTGTGCAAGCCCAAAACGAACTTACCTTTTTGCAGAGATTCAAACAATACATACGAGAATGTTTCAATATACATTTGTAATACGTGTTTTTGGTCGCCGATGAGCAAATACAAATTGATTCAATAAAGTGGATATATTGAAATTCTCCAAAGGGGTATTGGTGTGATCCGAACGTTCATTGTGCTAATTCGTCTCTGAAAGTGAACTATTAGTTACACCTATGATGACAGCCTTATTATGTTAACTAACTTGAATAACCTGAATTCAGAATTGGAGTAGGAAAGAAGAGATATTAATTCGCAGGCAACAATTTTATCAAGTAAAAGCGGAACAGTAACATGGGCTACACTAATACTGGTAACACAAGGTTTGCTGATACAGTTCGGTAAATAGGATCAATTCAGTTAAATACTGTTGTTGCAAAAATACCGAAAATTGATATCCTATCTATATAAATCCTATAAGACGATCTTTCAGACCGTTACAGGACAATGTGATCTTAATAAAATGAACGAGAATGGCGAACTGTTTACGAAGTTATGTGGAACGTATCAATTCTACGAGGGCAGTCTGATAAGTACTTAGCCTACAAAAAAAAGGGTGGGTAATGTCGGGGACATAACCGGAGTGACGTAGGACTATACAAAGGGGACAACTTTTGTTAAATATATGTTTTTTACATACTTTCTCATTTTTTCTCACTATCTTTTAGTTGATTTTTGATTTTTTTTCTGAAGGCTTTGTACTTATTAAATGTTGAACGCCGGGCATCTTTTGGCGTATGCACATATCGTACAAACAAATAGGTGGTCATCAGCGCGCGTTTTGTACTTTAGCGGTACACGCTCACAGGATACAGACTCAACCAAAGGGGGCGAGTCCAACGAGACGAACGAATGAGCGTTAAAAGGCAGCGATGGCAAAAAAATACATCAAGAATCTACTCACCCAAAACAACGGTCCAACCTTTTCAAGTGTCTTACAAGATAGAATTAACAAAATTCGGGCACCAATGGCCGGCTGCAAGTGCAAATGCAGCTGCGCCTCGGCCGCTTCGGCCGCTTCTAGTCGCGAAAGCACTCCCTCAGTTATGGACACAACCATGACCGAATCGTCTACCGAAAGTTCGACAACCGAATCAGATAGCGAATCGATAATTTCAATGGATACATCCGAAGCCCCGAAAAAAAACAAAATGAAAATAAATAAAGAATCATCTTCAGAATCAGAACAAAAATCTGAAGATGAAACCCAAATCAATAAAGAAAGAAAAAGAACAAAAAATGAACAAAGAACCACAACACCAACGAATAACAACAACACAACCATAACAAAAAACAGCAACAACAACAACAACGCACATCAAACAAAAAACAACAACAACAACGCACATACATCAAAAAACAACAACAACACACACACAACAAACCCCCCAAAGACATCCACACCAAACAAGAACAACAACACCCCGAAGAAAGCTTCTCTTTCCAAGGGTAAAGGACAATCGAACTAATCCTCTTTGGATAATCCAAACACAACACAACTAAGACTTAGGAATTAGAGTTAAATCACTCTAACACACTCACTCCAATACAGAAATTCGGGATACAATGGAATATCAGAAGTATCCGACAAAATATTTTAGAATTGAAAATGCTTATTTCGAGCTCCAATCCTACAGTCATAGCCCTTCAGGAAACTATGACACCAAACAACTTCGATAAAAATTTCATTCCAAAGTTCATCACATACTTCAAAGAGGGTCCCAACCCCTCAAAAAACGGAGTTGCAATCGCAATCAAAGATGGCACTCCACATGATCTTCTTCCCATTACCACTGATCTTCAGGCAGTGGTAGTGCGCATTAAACACCCCTTTCCAATCACCGTCGTTAGCATCTACATCACTAATGATTCCGATCCGAACACTCTACGCGGACAACTGGACCATCTGTTCGCCCAACTTCCCGCCCCAATCATGCTTATGGGTGATTTCAACGCCCACTCATACGCCTGGGGAGGTGCATACCTCGATCGAAAAGGATCCATCATTGAGGATTTCATATCCGATCATTCTCTTCTCCTTCTTAACAACGGCCAACACACCAGAATCCAATATTCTGGTACTACTTCAGCCATCGATCTCACTATAGTATCAGACAAACTATCTTCAAAACTTTCTTGGAACATCCACGATGATACTTGCGGAAGCGATCATTTTCCAATCTTCACTTCCTTCGGCCAAACTTCTCCAGAGTTTTCAACAAGGCCAAGATGGAAATTTGAATACGCTGACTGGGCTGGCTATCAGTTTGACATTGAAAACCGCCTCTCCGCTAAACGAGATTGGACAGCCGAGGAATTCTCCAAAGTTGTCCTAGAAGTTGCAATGGTGCACATCCCCAGAACCAGTGGCATCCCTGGCAGGAAATGTGTCCCATGGTGGTCGCCTGAGCTGAAGGCAGCGATCAAAGGTCGACGTAAGGCCCTACGCAAATTAAGAAAGGCCCATCCGGACAGCCCACTGAGACCCACTCTGCTTGCAGAGTTCCAAAGGGCTCGCAAAGAAGCTAAGACTGCTATCAACACAGCCAAGCACAACAGTTGGGTTAAATTCGTCAGCGAAATTAATCCCAACGCGTCAACAAAGGAGTTATGGAGTAAGATTGGCAGGCTTCATGGAAAGAAAAGAAGCAAAGAATATAATCTTCTAATTAACGGTCAATACACCAATGACCGGAAAATCATCGCCGAGGCGTTTGGAGATTTCTTTGCATCCGCCTCCTCCAATCAAAACTACGACCAAACCTTTCTAACCCACAAAACGGAATGCGAAAGAATTCCCATCGATTTTCATACCGATGTGGAATTTGACTTCAACAAAAACCTCTCCCTCAAAGAGCTCGATTGGGTACTGAACAAAGTCAAACAAGGATCCACAGGACCTGATGACATCAGCTACCCTATGCTTAAGAATCTACCCCATCTCGGGAAAAAAGCACTTCTGAAGCTCCTCAACAAAGTCTGGGACAGTGGAACCCTCCCCAGTTGCTGGAAAGAGGGTTTAATGATCTGTATCCCGAAACCAGACATGAACAATCATCTTCTTGACAATTTCCGCCCCATCACTCTCCTAAGTTGTGTTGGGAAAGTCTTGGAAAAAATGATCAATCGACGCTTAACGACTTTTCTAGAGTCAAATAAGCTGATTGATCCCAGACAATTCGCCTTCCGTGCGGGAAAAGGTACAGAAGATTGCCTTGTAGCAATCGAAAAAATCCTAGACGACGCAACTGAAAAATTACACCACATTGATATTGTTTCCCTGGATTTATCCAAAGCCTTCGATCGGGCGTGGAGGTACCCAGTGCTGAAAAGCCTTTTCGACTGGGGGATTCGTGGGAGATTAGGTCTCTTCATTAAAAGTTTTCTAGAAAACCGGTCTTTCAAAACCGTTATTAACAACCACCAATCTTCTCTAAAAATCCCAGAAAACGGCTTCCCACAAGGCTCAGCACTTTCACCAACCCTCTTTAACATTGCCATGCAATCTCTATTCGAGATTATCCCGGACCATATAAAGATCATAGTCTATGCAGATGACATCACTCTTATCTCTACGAGCAGCTTCGGCTTAATTCAGAGAAAGAGGCTTCAAAAAACCTTAGACTCCATCCAAAACTGGGCTCTAAAAACAGGTTTTAAAATTTCCCCGGAGAAATCCAAACACATACATATCGGAAAAGCTCTCAGAAGGAGAACCTATCTTCAGCTCAACAAAATCCCGATCCCTACAATGAGGACATTGAAAATACTAGGGGTTACTTTCGACAAGAAACTCAACTTCCTATCACATTCCCAAAAGACCAAAATAGCCACCAGAAAGAAACTGAACATCATCAAGGCTATCGCAGGCAACCTAGCCTCTGGTCATAGAAAGACGCTGCTAAATGTTGTAAATGTTTGGTTGGTCCCACAAATCCTTTACGGAATAGGCACCTTCAGCCGTGGAGGGGACAGGGTGTTAAACACCATTCAACCAATTTACAATAAAGCAATTAGGCTCGCAATTGGCGCTTTTCCCTCCAGTCCTACTCTTGCTGTAATGGCAGAAAGTGGGCAACTTCCCTTCACCCACCTGGTAACAAAAGCCATAACCAATAAAGCCATCCGTCACTTGTCACTCCCCGAAAGCGACCACAATGTCCCATTAATACATAGGACTAAAACATGGTTCAAAAATCTCACGAACAAAGATCTTCCCGATATATGCGAACGTTCATCTGCGACGGGAAGAAATTGGAACGTCAAACCGCCGAATATTAACCTTGAACTTCTCAAGGCAGTTCGGGCGGGAGACCCTTCTCCAAAAGCCAAAGCCTGCTTCAATAACCTCGTTGCATCCAATTTTCAAATTAATGACCAGGTATACACAGATGGTTCAGTCAATGCCGATGAAGTTGGATGTGGAATTTTTGAGAGTAGATACATAGGTAGCTTTTCTCTTCCACCGCAATGCTCCATCTTCAGTGCGGAAGCTTTCGCCCTTTTAATAGCTACCCAAGAATGCACCCATGATTTTCTTCCTACCACAATATTTTCCGACTCAGCTAGCTGTCTCCACGATCTTCTAAGTGGAAACAGCAAACACCCATGGATTAAGCAAACAGAAGAGGCTGCTTCAAATAAAAACATCTCCTTCTGCTGGGTTCCTGGTCACTCAGGAATACGCGGAAACACAGCCGCCGACATACTGGCCGGCAAGGGCAGCAAAATAGAACCCCCAGACATGCCCTGTCCTCCATCTGACATTGTCCGCTGGGTAAAACAGCAAGTCCGTGAAAGTTGGGACATAGGTTGGATAAACAGCCGTCCCACTCATCTTCATAAAATTAAAAATTCCACTCTCCCTTGGGATGACCGTCTCAATAGCAGGGAAAGGCAAGTCCTTACCCGTCTTCGAATTGGGCACACTAACTTCACCCACTCACACTTGTTCTGCAGAGCCGAAAAACCCCAATGTGCTTGCAACGAAGCTCCGGTTTCCGTTAGCCATCTTTTACTTGAATGTCAACATACCAAAGATGCTCGAGTCCGACACAACATAGGTCAGAGTCTCCGAGATATCCTCAGTAGAGACGAGACCCAAGAAACCAATTTAATTGCGTTTTTTTGAAAGAAACCGACTTCTTTGGTAAAATCTAAATCGAAATACTAAATACCTTGGAAATTGCTTATTAAAGTTCGCCACTTCACAGTCATGTATGCGTGTTTATGTGTGTATACACATGTATGTACGGGTCGGAAGGAAGGAATTCATACATGTATATACACGCATTCAATAATAATAAATAACAAATAATATAATATATACTTTCATACCCACATCTATCTTCTATCCATTACATTATACTTTAATCAACTTCCTATTCCTACAGCCACACTCACCAAGGAGGATAAATTCATTAAATAAACCTCTCCATTTTTCAGCTCTACTATATACCATTAAATTCAAAACCACTATATTTCATTATTTATTCAAACTGTATTTCATTTCATTTCACCCCACCCCACACCCACTCCTCCCCTCTTTCCTTCCCATACCACTCCCACCCCCTTCCACTCCACTAATCCCACCCAAATCCTTCCCACTCCTTTCCTTCCTATCCTCCTGAGAAGGGTCTTTTTGTTTTTTTTTGTTTTGGAACGCGCCTTTCGCTGGGTCACTTGTGCTTCGTTACTGCTTTGGTCCTCGGATCAGTAAATATTTACTTTTCTTTACAGCATATATTAAATATCTTATGAAGCATAGGATCCCTTCCTTCTTTCTTCTTTAACCGAGAGTCGAGCGGACAGATCTGATGAGTAATTTTTTGGTTTCCCTTTCGCCAGTCCCCTCTGGGCTGGTTTTATTGTGGCTCTTCACTGGGCTAGAGGCGAATGAACTGCAAAGTTTAAAGCCTCTTAAAAACAAAGAAAGAAAGAAAGAAAAATACATTCATTACGATTTGTTCGCTCGTTGGATTCTCATGCAGTTGTTTCTAACAAACGCGAAGGCACCGAAGACTAGTGGAATTGTGGAAAAGCCGCCAAAAAGTTCGGCACGGCGCAGAAGAATATCTCGGAAACCGACAAGAAGAAGAAGAAGGAATCATAAGGTGCTGAAACAGGTTCATTCCGACACCGGTTTCTCATCGAAGGCGATGAGCGTCATGAGCTTCGTCAATGCATCTTTGAGCGTATCGTAGCGGAAGCCTCGCGTCTGACCCACTACGATAAGCGGTCAACCATTACGCGTGGGAAATTCAGATCGCAATCAGTCTGTTGCTGCCCGGTGAACTTGCCTGCGGTTTCCGAAGGTACCAAAGCAGTGACGGAGTATACCAGCTCCAACTAAAGAACGTTTTCCGACTGCTCATTCGGAAGCAAACCCTAAAAAGGGTCCTTTTCAGGTCCACAAAATCATCTTTAATCTAAAGAGTTTATTGTTTTGCTATCACTCGATATCCCCATCTTGTTCGGCTAAACCTTCCTGTTTAGCGATTGCGTTTGCCACTCGCCATAGCTTTCACAGTTGGAAAATTTCTTCCCATCCAGCTTGTGACATGTTGTACAGTAAAGTATCAGTGTCGCATTGGAGGCGATTTTAACCTGTAATTGAACATTTGCGATGACAGTGGTACAGTGTCGACTTTCAATTTTGGGTCATAATTTGGACCCCATACTGTTTACAAAAATGTCCAACTAAATATGTCGCATTACAAGTCCGTCCAATTAGCTAAATATCGAACTAAATGTAAATTACTGTACTTTCAATCTGGAAGCAATTTAAGAATTGGTAAAAATTGAATAATCGGGAAAGTCCCCAACTATCAATAAGCTCAGAACAACTGTCAAATTCACATACTCATCAGATCCTGGCAAACAAATTATGAAAAAATCAATTTGTGTTTTATTATTATTTTGGATAATGTTTTAGAAAGCATTGAACTGTATTTCCTAAACTCTTTTTTGGAAGGTTTAATGGCCCTGAAAAGCGCCTTGTTTTATGGAATGGTTCCAATTTAGAAAACTTTGTACTCGTGGTTTTGAAAAAAACCATTTCGAACGCCCTCGATGCCGCCTTGTTCTGAATTTGCCACCAAAGCAGTTTGTATAAAGAACAAACTTTGTTCTTCTGCTACCTGCTGCCGTTTTGCGATACCCTTTGCCACTCGCCACTCACTGCAACTGCCTGTTGTTGTATTGATGTCTACCGAACCGAATGTGTTCTGTTCTGAATGCGGGTTTTCTTATCGTCGCGAGCAGCTTTGTCAGCCAACTCGATCACTTCGGCGGCCGAAACTAGAAATGGGGAACCGAACTGTTCAAATGATCTAGTTCACCAAAAAAAGTGAACGAACGGTCGTTCTTTTTTACTGGGCAACAGTTCACATGAACTGCTTACGCAGTTCAGAACGAACTGTGTACGAAGACCGCTGGCTGAACTGTGTATACAGTGCAGTTCAGAACGAACTGTACGGTGAACCATGAACTGTGTATGCAGTTCAGAACGAACTGACCGCTGGCTGAACTGTGCGTACAGTTCAGAACGAACTGTGTATGGTGATCGGTGTATAAGAGGAAGGCGAGTGAACGAGTGATAGACGAATGCTGCTGCAATGGCGATGGCCCCATGAAATAACAAAAATTAGATGTCGGTATTATCGTTTTCATAATAAAACGCAATATTTCGGGATACGATGGTTCTTAAATTGGATTGTTCGATTATTTATCAAATAAAGTTTTAATTTCATACTTTTAGTTTGAGGGTAAATATTTCAGTAAGATATGCAAATCTACCTCACAAAAAATACAGTTGAAAGCGAAGCGATTCAAACAGTAGTCGAGAAAGTCTTTCGCGTTTTTGTACAGTTTTGCTTTAGCAGTTATTGCAAAATATTGGAAAAAAGCAGCGCAACGCTAGTTTATGCTGGGAATAATGAAACATGGCTCAAACTAAATTAAAATTTCAAAATCAGATTTCAAATTTTCTATTCAGCTAAGATATTTTTAACAAAATTCGGACATATAATTATTGCTACAGCATTTTATGCATGAAAAGAACAGCCCTACATAACATCTCACACTTTTTTATACATGCTTTGGCATATCCCTATATATTTCTACTATTTCCTACCAATTGATGCAAACACCTTTGCGATCTATTGAGAAATGCTCGAGCTATAAGCGTTCCAAATCTTGGATTTTTTCCTACTTGTTCAGTGCCTAGATTTTCATTTCACCCCCTATATCTTCCGGTTAGGCGTAGTCCTACGTCAAAAAACAAAAATTTTGGAAAAGTGGCGATTTATTTCTCAACATAGTCTTCTTTTGGCTCGATACACATGACCCAGCGATGCTCCAACTTCTTTAATCCATCTGAAAAATACGTTTTCCCGAGGGTCTCGGGGTCTGCAAAGTAGGCCTCAGTGGCGGCGATGACCTCCTCATTCGACTCAAATTTCTGCCCGGCGAGTTACTTTTACAAGTTTGGAAACAAAAAAAAAATCGCACGGGGCCAAATCAGGAGAATACGGTGGATGGGGTAGCAGTTCGTAGTGCAATTCGACCAATTTGAATTTCCATTTCCATTTTTTCCATTTTTTTTAAATCCGCGGACAAACCAGGTTCCACACACGGTCAAAACAAAACTACGAATCCGATTCGGCTGAAATTTTGACAGTAGCCGTTTACGAGATATCTCTCTTGCGATACTGACACCATCGGGCGATGGGGTTAAGTACTTATCGGACCGCCCTCGTATTTTCATTCCTGGAACCTGAAGATTTCCTTCAGAAATCTAAAATTATGCAAAGGAGTGCGCGCTGTTCGAAGCAAATCAAATGTATTGGAGAAGTGTGTAATACGCACCCCCTAACCGAGAATGGATTTATATTGACCGTGCTCTTGAAAATTAAGGTAACAAGTACGTCAGTACGTAGATTAGTCAACCCTCAGTCATCTGTAATTGTTCTGTATTTCAGATACTGAATAATAAAAGTGCTATGAATTTTATTTTGTAAGGCGCCCAAATTCTATATTTTCCAATCATACGGTGTTAAATAGCCCAGCAGAAGTATAATATGCTCTTAAGCTGTTTCTCTCAGAGATTATAAAGCTGAGAGAAACAGCTTGTATCAATGAGAGATTCCATCAATCTATTCACTTCATGCTCACCAGCGAAGAGAAGGACCTGTTTCTCCGGTGAGCGTGTTCTTCCAGTATTCGTGCATTAATTCGCCAGTCCGCGCTCTTTTTTTCCTGCATTCTCTGAGCACATAATATAGATGCCAGATGTGAAGACATGTTTTCGTTTTGAAGACATTTAATTTTGTGAAAACATACTGAGGTCATTTCAAAGTATGTGAAAACAATAGTTTGTGTGATTTATCGAACATGATTTAGAAATATCGTGATGGTTTGCTCATTTTTGTTCATTATGATTACATTTGAAGACATTTATTCGTGTCATGCAGAGATATTTGAAAAAAAAAAATCATCTGGCATCCCTCACATAGAAGCTACTTCTCTCGTGAGAATGTTATCCGATCGAAAGCGAGCAAATTGTCTCGATCGAGGGTATGTCGTACTGCCCGGTGGTATGTTGATGCGCAAAATATCAAATTGAGCAGGAAATGAATCCTTTCTTACCGTTTTCTTCATCTGAGATAACCATTGAAAACTCGACTCAATAAATATGACTCACAGTTATCGCATCTGAATCGTTTTCAAGTAACAAAAACCTTATAGAAATGATATAGAAAATTACATCAAAAATCTCTTCCAAAGAAAATTGTTTTTCTTATTATTTGAAAGCATGCTGCAAATGTAAAACTTGCATGGTAGGATTCTATCATTGACTAGCATGATTGCCTATAACCATTGCATTTCTATTCTTGCTGGTTTACGAGAAAATCAGGCGGATCAAATTGCCCGGCAGGCGCGTTTTACACACATCTCCTCTTATCATTGAATGATTTAGATGTGATCCATCCAGTAGTAAAATGTGATGCAATTGTCTCGAGACGATAGCACCGTAGCAGGACAAAATCCATTTAAAATTTTCCTTCTTTTTCTACGAATAAACCGAGGCTCCGAAAGCTGTATCCGACACAGAATGACTATCTTCTTAGAATCGCTTTCTAGAACTCGTTCCCATGGATTACACAACGGCCAAAGATTTAGTGATGGTAGCCCCTTTAATTAGAGAATTTATTCTTTATATTTATGGAAGGAATGGATGCTTTCTTTTGCATTGTCAGAGGGTTGATTTTTCAATCGCAAGCTTCTGCGTCGTCTTTCAAAATAACGTACAGCTATAATAATAATATTACACCAAATGAAATACAGCTTCTCCGATGAGCGAGCCCAAAGTTGCTCGATTTAGAGATGGCATGGACCGATCTTGTATTAAACTATCAAGCGTGTAGCTCACGAGCATAAAGAAAAAATCCGAGTATTCTAGGTCAACCGCTTGTTTCGATTAGTATAACACATTATTTTCCAACTGAAGTTATTCAGGCCTATTTGAATATTCATCTATGGGGGTATTCTCGATGAGTATACCTATCATTTCCCAGGAGCTGGGTGCAATGAGGCTATTTTACCGATGAAGATGTTGGGATTTATTTGAAATCAGTCACACCCTGGTTTTCTGATTGCTTTTGTTTCCTATAATTACATAGGCAACAGCAATTCAATCGAATTTGGTTTATGGGGCAAGATGCACAAATAACGCTGGATATTCTGATTTTGGAAACCTTCCCCCTCCTTCCGTAACGCTATTCGTATCTTAAACACATAGGAAGTTCCGCAAATTTCGAACAGGCATTCAATACAACGAGTTCGAAATTTTCTCATTTTCTTCATCTAGAAGTCAAGGAACTCATATTACACCAAATGAATCGAAATCGTATCAAACAAACCATTTTGTTACTCGGATGTATTTATGAAGTAAAAATCATCGACTTTTTAAGATGAAATGTGCGTTATAGTTTTACTTTTGTAAATCATGAGAAGAAATAAAGAGTAATTTGAACGAAATGAAAAAAGACGGGTGGCTGATGTCGGAGACGTAACTGAAGAGACGTAGGACTACCTCAAAGGGCTGTCAATTTAAATAACTTATTTTTAGGTTTTTTTGTACCTTTGGGTGCCAATGAATGTATGGGAAAAAATCGACCTTAAAATTTCAAAAAGTTACCCCATAAAAATGTTCACCACCTCGAAAAACAACCTATGTTAAATTTCAACTCAATCGGACTTAAGGGAGAGTGGCGCAAAGCGGTCAAAGCTTGAGCTTTTAGAAAATCGAAAAATCACTTAAGGTGACATTGAAGGAAATGTGGGTTTTTGAAAAAAAAAATTTCGATGCCAAATGTCGTAAAATTGCATGAAACGTCGAGATTTACAGTCATCTTTAAATTTTTTTGGTCAAAAATCGGCTTCAGACGGAAAAACGACCGAGCGCAAAAAAAATTTTTGTTGAAAAACGTTTCGTGCAATTATATACCGTTCTGAATCATATTTCAGACGCTTTAGGCATTTGATGCAGAAAACAGATCTAAACTTTATGCGCATGTATTATTATTATGATATTTTTAATAAATTAGTTCAATATGCTTTTAAGCTCTTTACTTTGGTACCTACTTGATTGAAAACATAAAAAAAATCATCGAATAAAAAGCTTTTCAAATGACACGACTAAGAATCAAACTTCGGACACTATCTACAAAAAAAAAATCAAATTTCGTGCAGATTGAAATCAAATTTCGCAAAATTTATTTTGTAATTTATATGTTATAATTTAGAAGTAGGTCTCATATGAAATGATAGTGAAACCAAGTGATTACTGTAAATAAGCAATTGTGATATTTTCATAGATTTCATAGTTATATATTAAGTGCATTAAGCATTTCAAGATATTAGAACAAAGTGTCCGAGATATGATTCAGAACGGTAACATTTGGCATCATTTTTTTTAAACCCCGATTTTTGGTGATTTTTGGTTTTTTTTTAAAAAACTCAAATTTTAACGCCTGTGACACTAATAAATGAACTTCGAATGAGCTAACATATTGCATAGGGTATATTATCGTGCAAATCAACATTTCGCAGCAAGTTCTGAATGAAAGATCGAGATAATTATTTTTATTGACACTTAAAACCATATGTTTCGTCCCGTAATCCGAAAAAAAGAGTCCCAGAGTGTCGATTTTTGACAAAAAAAAATTTTTCGAAGAGCTGAGAATTTTTTACATTACATATCTCTCTCTATATCTATATATATATATATATATATACACACAGCAGAACCTTCCTGGCCGTTAATGAGGGCTTGGCCACCGTCTGAGCCGCTTCAGCGGGCTTCGACCACGACCGTTTGCGCAAGTGACCCACTTTTCATCGCCAGTCACCATCCGCTTCAGAAACGGGTCGATTTTGTTGCGATTCAGCAGCGATACACATGCGTCGATACGGTCAAAGATGTTTTTTTGCGTCAACGTGTGTGGCACCGGCATACATCGATCTTCTTTGTGAATCCAAGCTTCTTCAAATGGTTAATAACGGTTTGATGACTTATCCCCAGCTCTTGGCCGATGCAACGGCTGCTACTATGCCGGTCTTTCTCGGCTAATTCAGCGATTTTGTCGCAATTTTCGACGACAGGCCTTCCAGACCTTCCTGTTGACTCAAACTAGCTCTACATTAAAAAGTACACAATGGAAGACGATTTCATTTGAAAGATGAGAAAATTTAGTACAGGATATAGTAGTGAAACATCTGAATTAGTGGATTTTCATAACAATTTGGAAGTGAAAAACTTAAAAGCTAATAATTTTTAATGTGTTATTATTAATTTTATCCTAAAAAATTATATCAAACTTGATTGTTTCTATCAAAAGTATTTGTATTTGTAAAAGAATACCAAGTCTTCGTTTTTGAAAAAAAACTAGAAATCCTTTTCGTCTGAGACAATTGAGTGGTTTTTTTTTCAATCAGTTTTGCGAATGTATTCTAGTCCTTGATTGGCTAAGAATCCAGTTGTCACGTCTTGTCTTAGTATCACACAAGCGTTGTAATATACCTAGTATTCTATTTACGTTGGGCGGCAGCAGAGCGTACAAAAATTGACATTTCCGTGACTGAAGATGTGGCGGCTTGTTTCGTTTACATCGTGTCGGGTCGCCACCGTCGTTGTTCATTCACAAGCGGCTCCCTAACACTGTTTATCGTACTGGCTGTGCACCGAAAGGGTCAACGACTCAACTGTAGGCGAACCCAAGACAATTTTGGATCCTACGGTCAGCTAAATTCGCTGTTTGGTCTGGTTATATATTTTAACTAATCCACTCAAACCAGCGGACCAAAATGTGTGTACAGTAGAACCCTGATTTTCCGTGAGCGGATGATCCACGACACGGGTTATTCACGAAAGCGAGTATAGTTAAATTATTTCTGTTTTGATAAAACATAGGTTTCATGCTGAATTTTTTTTTTGTTTTCGTATTTGCACCTCATTTTTTATCCTTTAATGCGTTATCCGTGAGTTTCGTTATCCACGGAGAACTTGTCAGACTATTTCGCGGTGAATCAGGGTTCTACTGTAGTTGATTTATTTTATCATATTTCAATACATTTTTTAGTATTAATTTCATTTTATATACAAAATATTTATACTACAAAAATCACATTTAATCAAAATTTTACGTAGAATTATTTTATTTGAATCTCCACTAATATATAAAACAAAAGTCATTTGATATAATACATTTTATTTTTGTATAGAAATTCTTATGAAGTTTTATTATATATTTTATTAATTGAATATTCTTCACATGTTCGAGTTGATACCAGCTTAAACATAGGGTCATTTGAAAGAGCTGCTCACAAGGGTTCAACTCTTTCTTTCTGTGTTTCTCTGTACGATTCATTTCCCGCTTCGCAACAATCATAACAACCTCATCAGATTGCTGAGTAATTGAACTAACAGGATGATGAAAATAAATTAGTATTGATGAATCTCGATGTTCACAGCTTAATAATTATCTTCGAAGTTTATTTTCAGCGCTTTTTCACACCATAACACACCGAAAATGATTGATTCTCATCAAATTTCAGCTACTAGTGTGACAACGATCGGAAGGCCTACCATTCTACAATATAATATCATATTATTTAATGAACCAATTCTTTCAACAGACCCTTTGCAGTGTTTGATAGTAGTAAAAGAAGATATAGTAACAGCAATAGTGATAATAGCATTAATAGTAATAGTAATAGTAATAGTAATAGTAATAGTAATAGTAATAGTAATAGTAATAGTAATAGTAATAGTAATAGTAATAGTAATAGTAATAGTAATAGTAATAGTAATAGTAATAGTAATAGTAATAGTAATAGTAATAGTAATAGTAATAGTAATAGTAATAGTAATAGTAATAGTAATAGTAATAGTAATAGTAAAAGTAATAATAATAGTAATAATAATTATATGTACCGCTATATTATTAGTGAGAACAAGCTAGGCCAGTAACACCGGCTGAGTGTATCCTATGGCTTTCCTTCCATACTAACACAGTCCTGAATTCCCGAGACATTTATGAGAGGTCGTAGAGTTCTCTGCATCTCTCTTAAGTAAATGTCGAACTAACGTTCCTTCCCTTTCCTTAGCAGTTGCAAGGACGTGGCCAGCACAATTCTTATCTGTTGGAGAAAGCATGCCCTCATCTAAGAGATATTACTAATCATCAGCAACGGATGGAGGCTAGCTTTTAACTAAATAGTTCTGAATTCGTACCACCTACGATATTGTGCGACTTGCTCAATGCTAATGCTAATGTATTCTAGTCCTTGATTGGCGTGTTTCACATTAGTCGAGATTACCTGTTCTTTTCTTTGCTATGTTAGACAAATAATAGTAGCTGAAATTTTCTGCATGTGCAGACTTCAAGAACACACCTTGTATTATTTTCTTTTGCCAAATGGACAATCTGAATCAACAGGTTGTTTTTTGTGTGCAGCCCTCTTTTTAGTAGCCTATTGCCGGAAAATCGCCTCTCTTCCAAGCAGGCGCTGAGCACTACTTGCCATACACACATCCACACCTGCTGTCGCCCCCGCCGAGTAGTGGGCTGAGAAAACAAATTGCTAACCGCTCAGTCGCAGGACAGAACCGGTCGCGATCGGTAACCATTTTTTTCCCTCGTTTTCCCGGCTTTCATTCCACCAGTCTGTTTTGTGTACCACTTTTTCATCCCTCACTTCGCTTCGCGGCTTCTTGGATACCGTCGCTGGAGGAGTCTGTATTGAGGGCTGTTGGGGGTGTGCTGTGTATTTTTTTTTGGAAGGAAACCTCTCAAAAGCTGTTCGCTACGAATGCGTTGATTGTGGGTGGGGAAGCAAAATCGTGCAAGTGTGTTACAATAAAATCCAGGTGAAAAGGGAGAAAAATAACGGAATTACTTCACCACTGGAGGGGGTGGCGAAACCATGATTTGGAAATGAATGAATTGGAATTTTGAATACAGGATTCAGGATTCAGGCGCATTCCTTAAGTTTGTTACTGAGTTCTTCAATTGACGTCCAATGCGTGGAGTATTAATTGGTGTTCACAGCAGAGCTGCAGTGTATTTTACGATTGGCACGGGTATGACGTTGCAGAGTTGAGTTGCATTTGCAGTAAGCGTGAATCGCAGTCAATGCAGACAATGAGTGTTTGTATGCAAGACATTGAATTGTAGTGCCGTGGATAGTTTGCGAGCGATTAGTTCGCGATAGCGTGTAAACAAAAGTGCATTTGTGGGAGTGTGCATCGCATGCATCTCGTGCTCGGCGTGAATGCAGTTGTTATGACTCCGACGGATGTTGCTTGTCGTGAATCGTCGTCGATGACATTACGAGTGTGTACTCGTAATTGTTGACGACATTTTCCAGCTCGACTCTGTATGTGTGCCAAGTCCGGAACCATGATGGCGGAAAATATTGTGTAATTCCTAAAACGATGTACGGCGTTCGTCTCCAGAAAGTTGCGAAATGTGCCGTCAATTTGTACGTGTATAGTTCCTGAGTATAGACCAAGTGCTCATCGTAATGTTGATGCTGATTGAAGAATCGCTGGATGGTAAATTGTGTGAATGGTAAGCGTGAAAAGGGCTAGCCATAGATCTTTGGTTTCGGGAAACGAAAAATCTCTTGATGAGGTGGCATTGTGGAAACCGGGAGTCATTGATGTGCAGGGATTCGCCGCGAGCATAAGCAAATAATTAAGTTAATAAGTGAAAACATATGTTTCAAATGTTTGGGTAATTGTGACTAAAATAACGAGCCGTTGAGTGAAATCATGATCAAGTGAATTAGATTGTTTTTATTAACTGGTAATTAGATCATCGAGTGTTGTAGAATATGCTGAATATCAATGTCCTGACGCAGGAATTCACTTGGCGAGACGGAACAATACGATTCTCAATTTGATAAGGTAATTCGAACAAAAGCGGCGCGTAGCGCCCCCATGCCATCCGCTTCTAAATCTCAAACCTAACATATGTTCCGGAGCACATCGGCGATCGAATCAAATTCTTGCAGAAAACGCGATTTGCAACATCCCATCCGGATGTGGCGAATTAATAAATCATGAAAAACAGATCTGTTTTTGTCTCATCGAAAGGCCATTAACTGAACGAGAGACTACATGAAAACTAGAATACCCGGAACATCAACAGAAATAAAAACAAAAAAACGGAGACCTGTTGGACTCGTTCATGAATACTCCGCATGAGGATATTGCACCCGCGTTGTGTTGTGTGATGTGTCCACTCCGTTATGTCATTCACTGGAAAAAGGCATTTCATTAGAATTTCATTTCCAATGTTCTCGCTGCTGCTGCTGCTGCCCTTTTGCCTTGGGGTTGGTTCGGTGGTCTGCTGGCGAAGGAAGGACAACAGGGAATATTGATTTAAGATGCCCTAAATTGTGGCGGACGGGCAGATTATTGTGTGTTTGCTGTTTCGTAATAGGGTGAGGGTAAAACTCCAATCCTGGTCAAACGTTTTGCATTGAGTTGCAATATATCCGGATTCGGTAATGGTGCATGAAATAAAAGGATTTTTTTTGCTGACATATTTCTTGTCAGGAGTTATGACTTTTGATGAAGGGAAGTAATAATTGTTTCATAACTTCTGGGGTTGACTTGACCGTCGGTTAAATGGGAGGGATATTTATGATTGGTAAATTAGAGTAAAGGGACTCGACAAAGCCGTAATCGTTTTCAAAGGGCTCTGCTATGGCTGTTCAATATTGCCAGACATTGCAGAAGAGTTCTTCAGAAAAAAAGCAAATGAGATGTATGACTATGATTCGTGTTATATAAGATGAGAAAAGGAAACAAATTTTTACATTCATATGTTTTTTTTTCTTTTACGAAATATTTCGAACTTTTACAATCACTCCTCCCATTCCCACAGATCCTTGTGCTTCACGGCCAATTGACTTGCAGATTTGACGACTGTGGGTCTCCTCCGGATTTTGATTCAGTGGAAAAGCGACATCGATGATGGCAGCCCTTATGATCCTTATAACAATAGCGACTCCTTTTTATTTTTTTTATTCCTTTTGTTTATTTTAGGCTCATTAGCATTCTAGCTATAACAGAGCCGAATTATAATCGTGTACATGTCACATGTTTATCATACCTATAATTAGCACATTACACAGTTGCCATTTTTCGGCGTTAGAGTATTCTCTTCTATACCATTGCATATGGTACACATTTACACAGTAGCCATTTATTTAGGCGTACGAGTTTTCCTTCTGTTCTTCCATTATCCAGTTAGACCGGACAGCAGAGACAGTTAATTGATCATTGTTGAGTTATTTATAGAACAGCAGTTCAATATGTCTTGCAGAGCAGAGCAGTTGTATAGATGAATCGATCTTATTTCGACCGTGGATCGATCTCCATCGCTGATGATTGTTGCGTGGACGTAGTTATTCTGTAACAACACAAAGATGGTCAATGAGGGCCCTGAGGTTTTAACTCACGATCGATCGATTACTACGCGAACGCGCAACCAATGTGGCTACGGAGGCCTCCCAATAGCGACCCCTTGTTATGAACCATTCTATCTGGGCGGATCCTAGTATCGCTTGAAACAGTCATTTTCTAGGACAGGTTGAGTCCGGTAGCGGTACTTCGGTACGGTATTTTCCAATAGATCACATTAGAGCGCCAGTTATCGTTAAGCAATTCGAGTCACACTTTTATGTTGAGTAAAACTTGGCAGATTTATTGCTTTGTATTTTTGCCTTGTTTAAGGCCCGACGAACTGCCTGAAGTTTCTTTTTGACAGTCTAGTCGACGTGTGGTCGCTTGAGTTAATTGGGCTGAGGGATTAGGGTTAGGGTTAGGGATGTACTGCCTTTCGTTTTCAAGCTACAATCTTCTCGTCCGCTGTCTGCCGATTGCGCCCATTGCAGAGCGCTCAATTGATCCGCGGCGTAGACAGCGCATTTTAGTTGGTACGCGAGTACTTCTCTGAAGTTCTCGCGCAGTTTTCATATTTGGGCGAAAATCCAAGTCCCCCTCCATTGCGTGGTGGTGTCATTCTCTCCAGGACGCTATACTCTGGCATCTCGGGATGCTTTCGCATCCTCCTCTCAAGATCTAGGTCAGTGAAGTGGAGTAGACTCACTTTATTTCTTCAAAACTAAAGATCGGCCGGGAAACCGCGAATGTTTTGGTCGCGCGTAGTAACATTTTCCTTCTTCTCAGCATCATTTTGCTTGGCACATCGACAAATGTGTGCGAGAGAGCAAATATATGGGAAAGTGCGGCTTCCTTAATTTTTTTGTCAGTTATTACAGACTAGGTAGTTGTCATATATAGTATATATGAGCGATTCCGATCGACAAATGACAAAATATGTGTTTTTTTGATTCGAATGAAAGCTTGTATTTCGTTTGGGATGGGCATGCTTGAGCAGGAATTGGGATTTTTTTTACTCTAGTGTAACTTTTCATCGTATCGATTTTAGTAAAACAATGTTTGATAATTTATATCTCAAAAACTATGAGTCGTACCGAAATAGTGTCTTAAGACTCGTCCACATTACGCCAATCGGCCTTGGCCGCCTGGTAAAGCCGACTAAATGTGGACGTACCGCCCGGGCTTGCCGACGTGCCGAAAACCGACTCGAATCAAACCGAACCCTACCCGAAACAATAGGGTCCGGTTCGAAGAAAGTCGAACCAAAACAAAACGAAGTAAATTAGTGCAACCGATGCGACGTCCACATTACATAACGAACCGAATATGCCACCTGGTACAGGCCGATCGGCATCATTAGGCATAATGTGGACGCGCCTTTAGAAAGAGTTATAGAGTATTGATGTTTAAACGTGAAAAAGTATACACGGAGAAAAAAAATTAGTACTTTTTTTATTTACGAAAAACAGGAAGTGGGTTATATCTGTGGTATAACCGCAAGGTTGACGTAGGAGTATCGTTGATTTAGTGATCACTTATTTGAACTTGAATCTGAATCCATTCTGAATGAATGAATACATGAATTTTTGGGGACTTCGAAAACAAGAGCGTTACGTTGGAGGCACAAGGTTCTATGCATCCAATATTGGATACGAAAATATTCTACTGATGGGGAAGAATAATTTTCAGAAGCTTTCCTGTTAATTGCACTTGATTGAAACATCACAAAACGAATAGCATTTGATCGCAGCATTATATGGATAGAAAACATTGAAATAAACTATTTCGCTTGAATGTAATTTTCAATTTCAAGGGGAACTGTCAGATTATTTTTCAGCATCGATGATATCTTTTCGGATTCTTCTCGATGCTCGATAACCACCAAACGAAAAGAGTTGCGCGTGTGTATATGTGTGTGTAGCGGCTGCTCCGATGCCTCAAGCGGAACCAGTTTTCGAAGCTGTTACATTCTTGGTCGCCTTTTCAGTGGCATCACTCTCCTCCTGATGGATTCCCTTCCGACCTAAGGTGCACAAACAGGTCTCGTGGTAACGCGTGGACATTTTATCTTTTGAATGAAGTTTTTATCATACCATTTCGTTCAGTTGTTTAGCAGCTATGAACGCTCAAAATCTCGTTCTCCGGCGTAACGCTTTGAATTTACACCCTGGTATAGAAATGAAAGACGTAGTCCTTTTTTTTCATACATACATTTATTGAATCTTCCTGATGTGGAAATATTAGGCTGTCAAAAAAGTCCTGCGGTATTTTTTTATAATTTTCATTTGTTCATAACATTAGTTACAATCATCTATTTTGCATTTCGAATATGCGCCGTTTTGTTCGATGACTTGTTCCCAACGAGATGCCAACTTCATAATACCCCTGTTATAGAAGCTCGCTTCCTTATTGGCAAAAAACTCGGATAGCCAATTTTCACAGGCCTCTTTTGTGGCTAACTTCTGACTACCTAGCTCGTTCGCCATGGACAAAAACAGGTGGTAGTCACTTGGTGCAAGGTCCGGACTATACGGCGGATGCAAAAGAACCTCCCATCCGTGCTCCCGGAGCCTCTGGCGCGTCACCAAAGAAGTGTGTGGTCTGGCGTTGTCCTGATGGAAGACAATGCGGCCTCTGTTTATCAGAGATGGCCTCTTCTTCATGAGTGCTACCTTCAAGCGGTCCAGTTGTTGGCAGTACAGGTCCGAATTGAGCGTTTGGCCATAGGGAAGCAGCTCATAATAGATTTTTCCTTGACAATCCCACCAAACACACAGCAGAACCTTCCTGGCCGTTAATGAGGGCTTGGCCACCGTCTGACCCGCTCCAGCGGGCTTCGACCACGACCGTTTGCGCTTCACGTTGTCGTAAGTGACCCACTTTTCATCGCCAGTCACCATCCGCTTCAGAAACGGGTCGATTTTGTTGCGATTCACACGCGTCGATATGGTCAAAGATGTTTTTTGCGTCAACGTGTGTGGCATTCATACATCGAGCTTCTTTGTGAATCCAAGCTTCTTCAAATGGTTAATAACGGTTTGATGACTTATCCCCAGCTCTTGGCCGATGCTACGGCTGCTACTATGCCGGTCTTTCTCGGCAAATTCAGCGATTTTGTCGCAATTTTCGACGACAGGCCTTCCGGAGCGTGGCGCATCTTCGACGACCTCTACACCAGAACGAAAACGTTGAAACCATCGTTGTGCGGTGGAAATGGAAACTGTATCGGGTCCATAAACTGCACAAATTTTATTGGCAGCTTGAGATGCATTTTTGCCTCTGTCATAGTAGTACTGTAAAATATGTCGGATTTTTTCTTCATTTTGCTCCATATTTGCGACACTATAACTCACGAACGACTTAACCAAACAAAACACTGTCAAGGACTATATTAAATACCTTTCCAACAAGTTATAGTATGACTCGATACAATGAATACAACTAGAACTACGCGCTTACAACGACACCTCGCGGAAATACCGCAGGACTTTTTTGGCAACATAATAACAATATTTGGTTATGCATTTAGTTCTAACATAATGATGTATTACGTTTGTTATCAATTCTTACAGTTAAAATTTCACATGTGTGCTGGAGCACAACACTAACGTTTAACCACTTCAAATAATTAAGGTTTTTTTCTTCAGACGTGTTACCATAGGTTGACCGAGTCGCCTTGCTAGTGGATTTGGATGATTCTTCACCTTTTCCGCATATTTCCTCCTCGTTTTATGAAGATCTTCTTTAATCGTCGCCATCCCTATGTCTCGATATTGCGGATGTACCAAGGGGCGCCAGTAATTTGTCTCAGCAGCTTATTTTGCACTCTTTCGATGATTTCGATATTACTTTCTGAAGTTGTTTGCCAAAGTTGACAGTCATAATGCTAAATAGGCTTCAGCATGCCTTTGTATAGAAGTAGTTTAAACTCCAGTTTTAATTTCGACTTCCTCTCGATTGGCCAATGTATTTGGTTTGCTAGCAATTTCAATTGCGTTTTCTTTGCCTCTATGTGTTTCTTCCAGGTTAGACAGCGGTCTAGGTGTACACCGAGATATTCAATATCAATCGATTGAGGTACTGCAGTTCCATTGAACTTGATTTGTGGGCATATATCCTGATTAAGCGTGAACGTAACATGGACACATTTTGTTTCATTTACTTAATTTCTATATTTTTGAAGCCACTTTTCCACAACCGTTATGTGTTCCTGGAGATCCCGTGAAGCAATCGTTCTGTTTTTGTGACTGCTGAGAATAGCTGTGCTATCTGCGAATGTTGTAGTCATAGATAAAGAACTGGTCCAAGAACACTGCCCTGAGGAACGCCAGCATAAATTTCTCGCTCTTTCGATAGTGTTTGGTTATACCGAACATGAAACTTTCTTCCCAGTAGGTAAGAACGCATAATTTCATATACTTGTGGTAGCATATTTTTAATTTTATAGAGCAGTCCTTCGTGCCAGACTTTATCGAATGCTTGAGCTACCTCAAGAATAAGCGCTGAGTAATATCCGCGGCCTTCATATACTTTACGAATTTCTTCTATCAATCGGTGTACTTGTTCAATAGTGCCATGTTTTGCTCGGAATCCGAATTGATGAATCGGGATTATTCTTTCACTCTCGGACGCTGATTCTATTAGGATAATTTTTTCGAACACTTTTGAGAAGATTGAAAGGATACTGATAGGTCTATGAGATTCCACTTTCTGTGCGTCTTTCCCTGGCTTAGGAATCATAATGATGGTCGAAATTTTTCATGCTCGTGGCAAATATCCTATATGAGTCATTGCGTTGAAAATTCTCGTGAGATGTTTAATTGCTAGGTCAGGTAGTTTCTTGATCATATTTCCGTTGATGTGGTCGATGCCGGGGGACTTTTTCACATTGATATGGTTTGTAGCACCAGAAAATTCGAGCGTTGCTTGATTGGGTCCCGATTGATTCGGAGTGAAAACTTTTTGAAGATGGTTTGCAAAAGTTGCTGCTTTTTCATCGTCACTTCAGGCCCAATTACCAGAGTGCATTCTAAACGGCGGGACCTGTAACTGAGGTCGTTTTAGATTCTTAGTTGCCTTCCATAGTGAGTAATTAGTATCTTGATTTGGCGATAATTCAGTCAAGTAATTATGGAATTATTCATCTTTCTCGTCTTGTAATAGCTTTCTTAATTTACGTTGTGCCATATTGAATTGGTTTTTAGATTCTGGCGATCGTTTGTTTTGCCAGATACGTCTTAGTTGTCGCTTTTCTGCAACTGCTGATTTTATGTGGGAGCCAGTGATAATTTTGTTGTGCTTCTGGGTCTTTATAGGTGGGGTAGCTATCTCCGCAGCATTCTTCATGAGTACACTGAGCTGATTAACTGCGTTCTCGATATGATGTTCGCTATCCAGAGGTAGATCGAGAATATTAGAGGAGATATATGTCTTATAATTTGTCCAGTTCGTTGAAAAGTTAATGAGATTAGATGACGTCTGCTTCACTTCCTTTCTATGAAGTATTCCAGGAGTATTCGTGAGTGATCAGACGATAAGCCCAGAAGAAGCTTCGATCTAATTCGTTTACTATTAATATTTTTTGTGACAGCGAAATCTAGCAGGTCCGGAAGTCGTGCGAGATCCTCTGGCCAGTGTGTCGGTTCGCCGCATGACGCAATGTCATAGTCATAGTAGTCCTACGTCAATAAAAAAATATAGAATTCTACGAATCTCTACGATTTAACTTTCACCTTATCTCTGAACCAGTGTACACTTTTTATATTTTCATTAACTTCAATGTCGAAATTGTCACATACGAAGTGTTCATCCTTGTTTCACAAGTTCTTTAACATTTTGATCGCCCGTCACCAGTGTTTGGATTTCGATCAAAAACGAATGATACACAATGTGTCATGCAAGTAAACTCTCACGAACATATAACCAAATATGAGAGAATCATTCAGATACTTGTATGAATGTCAGTAATCACTTGTGTAATATTTAGTGATTAAACTAAGAGAGGAACGAAGACTGTTGATTGCATATCCGATCTGTATCAAACATCGCATACCATTTTCGAAGTTTGAACCGCATATATCGACCCATTTTACTATAGCGAAACCCACTGCACAGAAAAGTGCAAAGCAATAAATGATACAAGAAAAATTACGTCATCATTTATTCACCATTTGCGGAGAGCAGCGAATGGGAAAAGAGATAAAACGCGAGAGTTTTTGCTTCTCACTGGAGCGGTGTTGCTAGTAAAACTATGCGGTCTCTATGAATATACATATTTCAAGGGATAGCGGCGTTAAAAATGGAAAATATAATCTGACTACCCTCCCTTAGCCTCTATCGAGCTAAATAATCATATAGTTTGCACTCTCTGAGACTTAAAAATCAGGATCTGCTACATTAGCTGAATATGAATCTTTCGCTTTGCGTGGTCCGTCCGATCCTGCTGTTTCATGATGCATGGAGAGGTCGATATGCATATGTTAGAGGCAAAGAAGAAAATAAGCTTTCTGACCAAAAGCGTATATGATAGCTTTGCTTGCATGCTGGTGTGCAATAAAGTGCGAGCCGATGCAGAGTTGTCTCTTTCTCTTTTGTGTCGTGATTTGCAACACGTAACAACAAAAGAATACCGCTGGGGGAAATGTTTCCTGAAAGATCATATTTGAACGAACGAAAGCGATTTTTTCAATGAGTGGATCATTTGGCAAACACTGCCCGTCACCCAGATCTTGGTGACACTTTTCTCGTTCAATTTGAATAGGATTTTTAAACGAAACGGAGTTTGATAGAATAGGCACTTAAATGTAAATATGGGTTATGTAGAATAATCTAAAAATCAAAAACATAAAAATGTAGTTTTTATACTATACTTTTAAACGGTTTTATTTAGCATTACCTACTGTAAATATGTTTGTATGTTCATCTGCAGGGTTGTCCCACATCAATAGAAATTTAACCTCCTTCCTGTTGACCGATTGATCTGACATTTGGAGCACGCCTTTATCTTTATCGGAACTCGATGGGATAATACTCGAAACCTTTCTTCTAACGCTTCGTACTATTTCGTTGTTACTACTTTCCTCACTTTCAGATTTACTGTTACGCCGTCCACTGAACATTTTAAGGATGAAACAAAAACAAGTGTGTCTAAAAAATATACATAACAAACATATTGTTTTTGGAATAACCAGGGGCTTCTCCGCGTTGCGCAATTATTATTCTCATTCTCAGAAAAAAATCTTGCAACTTGCCTCTTTTTCACTACAAAGCGCAAAGAACGATGAAAACGAATTACGTGAAAAATCGGAGTTGCCAAATGTGATATAGTTTATTTTCCATATGGTTGAACTTCTTCCCCGAAACTTGTGTTTAGAAAGTCATCCACATGAATTGAGAGCAATCGATTTATATCCATTGGTAGGAGAGAATCATGCATTCCACTAGGATGAAGGCATAATCGAAGAATCTTACAATTCTATAACTCGACAAAGAAATTAGAGGAACAAAGCGTGAAGTTGTAAAATTAAAGTGATTTTTGAAATGCTGTGACTTCATGAAAAATCAACCTATGAAGATGAATATACAACATTTCAAAGCTTTAAGTTCGGAATATCTACGGACGGATTTTTATCTCGGTTTGCGTAAATGTAGTGAATAAAAATATAGGAACAAAACAAGAAAAATCGATTTCTTTCAATAATTTCTAGGTTTTTTGAGACTTTCAGCTAGCTAAGCCAACAAAAAAAAAACAATGAACCTTATCAACCAGCTTTTATTAGGTTTTAAAAAAATTCCAGTAGGAGCTTTCAATACAAAGTTATTTTTGCATAAAAAAGCGTTCCATCGTCTTCGATGGTTAATAATTCAATAAATGATTAACGCTCCACTTATCGGGAGGCAGTTTGGAGAACTCCAATAAATTGTGTGTGTGTGTGTGTGTGCAAAGTTAATTCGTTGAATCTACGAAAAACGCACGAAATTTTATTCAATAAAATTTGTTTGCATCGATTTTGAAAAAGCACCAAAAACATTTTTGCTGTTTTTTTTTTCAAAATATGTTGTTGTGTCTGTTATTTTGCAAATATTGCTGCATGTTTCGATGTTAGCAGAACATTTTGAGCCTAGTATATCCTCCACTGTAAACGTTTCATAATGATACGTTTAGCCATTCTTTTTAGCCAATCGATGAAAGTTTTGAATAAATTAGAGAAACGCTTCATCATTCGTATTGATGGTAAGATACCTAAACCAGGCCTTTTGGATAAAATTCTCCCCAAACCATGAAAATCTCATCTCCAAAGCTGCGGGTCCAAAAACTAATGTGGAGGCTAATCCCATGGGTTCCACTATTTCAGGAGAATTTCTCTGAATTTCTGAATTTCTAACTTGGATAGAATTTCTTCATACTGGAAGGACTTAGGGAACGTGTCATGTAATTTCTCAATACGAAACATTGTAGGTGGCAGTTCGTTTGGTTTGAAGAAAAAAAATTCAAAACGGCCTGGTTCAGGTAGCTTTTCATCAACATCAATGTACAATCAGTAGTGCAATGAAGTATTTCAGAATCATTTACTTCTGTTTTTACAATAAAAACACCGTGATAATTGAGGAAATTTGGCATCAAATCATAACATCCGGAAAGTCAAGGCATGGTTTATTGAATAGGGGCTCCAGATTCTGGACTGGTCAGCTTTTTTACCAGATCAAAACCCTATCAACAACTCATGAAGAGTGATGCAACGAATAGTAAAAGCAGCTTACAAGCAGTATGAGTGATTTGAAGTGCTTAAACGAGCAGTATCCTCTGCGCAGAACGAGATACACACTACAACATGGCGCATCTTGGTCAAAACCGGCAAACCACCCCAAATGGTTGAGAACTAAAAATGACCTACAAATTATAAACATATCGTAATTCATGTGAAATTGACGTTAATTTTATAAGGGAGTGAGAGTTTTTCCATCTGGTTCTGTAGTTATGAAACACTGGAATTTCTGTTTTTTGAATGTTTCGCGCTTGAACACAACAATAAAGTTCAAATGGTCAGTCTTTTAAATGAAGATAACTATATACTTCAATTCAACCGACTTCCCACAAATCTCTGGCAATTCAGAAAAAAATGAGTGGTTCTATAGTTGTGAAACGCAGTGTAGTATATAAGGCAAGTACGTTCGGTTGAATTTCATTTTTTATTATCATTTCCAACACTGTATCATTGACTGAAAACTTATTTTTATATGTTTTCTAATCAGCAGTCGGTTGATTTCATTCGGATTCAACTGAAAAGTAGTCCTGGATAGAATCCGAATTCATTATTATCGTTGCCCGCTCATTTCTCTAGCACACCGAGAGTTGAATTTGGGCCCCGCCAGAAACTCGACCGAATCGCTCTGGGCGACGAAGGTGTTAAGATCAGTGCCGACTTTCACGGCATTCAAATACGGCGAATTTCAGCCTGCCTTGTATTGACAAGCCACTGCTCAAGCGAGAGTCGATAAATATGGAACAACACTATCAATGAACACCAGTGCAGTGAACATGAACACATCAGCTTGCCATGAAGTTCATTTTTCATTTGCATATTCATTTTCGCCATGATATTCGTAACATCGAAATTGAATATCATTGCCTGTTAGTGAAAATCAAAGCATAAAATTCAACGTTAACTAATTGAGAGTGAAATCGATTAATGGTAAAGGATATCCATTTATCATACAAAATTCATGTTTTTGGCGACTTCTGCAATGGAGTGTATGGTATAACTCTAGCTATATTTTATGAATCTACTCCCGATTGGCCAGAAATGGCATACACCCCCAATTATATGGGCAATGAGTGACAATAACAGACGAGCGAAAAATGAACATAGGGCCTTATTATAGAAATCGAATCGAGGATTCGATACAATCACTATCACTATCACACCGAGTAAAATCTGGAATTATAGAAATCGACTAAAACAACTCGATTCGTTACTCTGCTCGAATTTCAGTGGTCGTACTGAAATATTTTGAAATGTTTCACAAAGCACTATGGAAAGGATGCCAAATCTTTTTTTGAGACATCTGCTATGAAAACTATAAATATCTATATTTCCAAAAGTGTTAATATGGTTATGTTGTGGAGAAAGCTGGTATTCCCCCAACAAATGAAGCTTAATAGGCGTAATGCATTCATGGATGTGTTAAAAAAACGCCATCATGGAACACTTACAAAAATATATAATTACAAAACGAACTTTTTCATGTATTTTCACAACTGCAATCTATGGAATTCTGTAAGAAGTCACGCATGAATCCCACTTTTCTTGACAATATTTTTTTTTGCATGTGGTTCTCTTTTAGTGTCGATTTCATGTTGTAGCGGCGTCAATAGCTTTATTGTATTGGGCCACACCTGTGGCCCTAAATTCTCGCTTGTTGTGTGTCAATCCAAATCTGTAATTTAAAAAAAAACATTGTTTTGCAAGACATTTCGGCTTTAGCATATGGCATAGAAAGTTCGGTATAGTATAGCAATATAAAAGAAAATTGCTAACAAAAGTAACACGTACTAATGTACGCTAGCAGGAATAAGCAATTTTTAGGTAGGAAATTCGGTTGATAGTAATTCAAAGAATATGAAAAAATTTACTTATGTAGTTATAAAGGGTGTGTCACATCAAATTACATCACGGAAAAAACGCTGTAAAAATTCGCCCAGTAGACCGATCCTTTTGAAAATTTTAGACAGTAAAATAAAAACTATTAAACAACTTTTGGCATTTTCTTTTTATTCATACTTCGAGCCCAAGCCCGTATGCTCGCACCTTCCTCTTTACCCCGTCCATAAGGTTCTGTACAACGTCAGGTTGTAGTTTTTTTTGAACAGATATCCATTTTCTCTTGAAGTCCGCCTCCGATTTGACAACTTTTGGGTTCTTCCGGAGGGCCTGCTTCATAATCGCCCAATATTTCTCTATTGGGCGAAGCTCCGGCGCGTTGGGCGGGTTCATTTCCTTTGGCACGAAGGTGACCCCGTTGGCTTCGTACCACTCCAACACGTCCTTTGAATAGTGGCACGAAGCGAGATCCGGCCAGAAGATGGTCGGGCCTTCATGCTGCTTCAATAGTGGTAGTAAGCGCTTCTGTAGGCACTCCTTAAGGTAAACCTGCCCGTTTACCGTGCCGGTCATCACGAAGGGGGCGCTCCGCTTTCCGCAAGAGCAGATCGCTTGCCACACCATGTACTTTTTGGCAAACTTTGATAGTTTCTGCTTGGGAATCTCCTCCGGAACGCTGAATTTGTCCTCTGCGGAGAAGAACAACAGGTCTGGCAGCTGACGAAAGTCCGCTTTGACGTAGGTTTCGTCGTCCATTACCAGGCAATGCGGCTTCGTCAGCATTTCGGTGTACAGCTTCCGGGCTCGCGTCTTCCCCACCATGTTTTGCCTTTCGTCGCTGCTAGGAGCCTTCTGAACCTTGTATGTACGCATGCCCTCCCGCTGCTTGGTCCGCTGGACGAATGAACTTGACAAATTCAGCTTATTGGCGACATCCCGGACCGAACTTCTCGAATCACGTCTAAACTGCTTAACTACGCGCTTGTGATCTTTTTCACTGACGGAGCATCCATATTTGCCGTTCTTCATCTTCCGGTCGATGGTTAGGTTCTCGAAGTATCGTTTTAGTACTCTGCTGACCGTGGATTGGGCGATTCCCAGCATCTTACCGATGTCCCGATGTGACAACTCCGGATTCTCGAAATGAGTGCACAGGATTAATTCATGACGCTCTTTTTCGTTCGACGACATTTTTCCAAATTTACGAAAAATTGACAGTGAAGCATGGCCAACGTGATCTATACACTCTTATCTGATTTTAAAGCGAAAGTTGAAGATATGATTCCTAAAAATTAAATTTCTACAGCGTTTTTTCCGTGATGCAATTTGATGTGACACACCCTTTATGTATCGCAGAAGAAACACTTACTTTCTGCCAATTCTGAACCAAGACGCATTGATGGTTTCAGGGTATTAAGCTCCTCACTGAATTCCTCCCACTTTTCCTCAACCAAGATTCTATTTGAACTGCCTCCACAAAAACCTCGAGCAATGTTTACATTCGCTTTCATTGGTTCAACGAGTCGTTCAGACTGGTGGTGATTTGTCTGTCCACTCATTTTCAGCCACTGATATATGCTCTGGAAGTAAGTTCTGCATTCTAAATTATAACATGATTAATATAAATAATGCTGGATTGAACACTTACCTTGTATAGACTATTCTGGCAGCACCGTAAAACAAATACTGATCAAAACAAATGAACAAGTTTTTAATATTGCATATATTTAAGCGTTTCTGAAATGTTTCCCAAAGGAAAATATCAAGAACGCAAACCAAAACAAAATAATTCTCCCTACGATATGGGTATTGGATGGAAGGGCTTAAACAGCGGAAGTCGAATATCGTATTCCGAAGCCGTATATCGTTTTCTGCCGAAAATGGAGTTAGATAAAGAAAGTGTTCTAACTACCCTTCACGCTAAAGATCGTGAGTTCAATCACTCCCGACATTCTTTCAAAAATGGAAGGGACAAGCCACCCAAAAAGTATCGAAAGTCATTATAATACAGTATAAAAAAGAAAAAAGTCACAGGAGGGTTGTGTCCGAGACACGACCGCATAGTTGACGTAGGATTCCGTTAGGCTTTCTGTTGATTTTGGATATGTTTGAAAGATTACATTGTTAAACTCTTTGATAATGATTTGGTGGCCCTGAAAAGGGCCGTTTTGTTTGGTTGTTGGGTATTGTTTGTTCATTCCACCAGTGTTTACCGAGCGATGATAACAGAAGGATAGTAAACAGTCGTTGGATGGTGTGTATCAGATAAAAGATGCCGAAGTGGAACGAGATATGATAAAAATCACCCTCTGTGATCCTAGACGAGATACCTCCTGTGTTATGTATGGATGAAATAAAGGGAAAAAAAACTCACCAATATAATATAAGATAATTACCAATACCGAACACAATTATCAATTTTTCTCATCAGTGTTTACATGTTACTTCAATATAGAGAAAATATATTTGAAATGGAAAAGGTAATTTTCTTTTAAAATGTTCACTTTCTGAGTGTTTATTCAACCCAATGCGAATTTTAACTGGACTAACAGCACCTAATACAATATGTAGATAATATGGGAAATCACTTTTTCCAATATTTCTTCACTTTTCCAATTTTTCTCGCCGTATAAACTTTCCTTAGGTGAAAATGAACACAACAAAACAGACAGCTTGAACCAAACGACCCGTTCTCGAGCAGGAACACACCTTGGTTCTTATTTATGAAAATTGGAATAAATCGAGTCATTTTAACACAACTGCTACCAAATACAATTTTACACTTACACTTGTGCCCAATTTTTCACAATACACGATTGATATGAAATTTCATGAAGCAATCAACGTTAAAGTTCCAAATTTAAATTTCATTCGCTAGAATTAATCGTATCACTCAAATTACTTGCAACATAAAAATACCCCCGACTTGCATATATTTGCAATGCCGATTTCCCCCAGGCAGCTTGGTTTTGATGTCTCTGTTAGGGACCCGCCGCATGTGTCGTCAATTTCGACCAATCAGAAGTGGGTATTTCCGTTAGGATGGGGGTTAAGATTTTTCAATTGTTCGATAGTTAATTTCCTGACATATATTATTTTCTTCAATATAAAATATTGTTATGGAGTGCCGGAATCGGTTGACGCAAAAATTTCATCAATCCATCATGAAATGACTGTGCAATAAGCGTTTGAAAATGGACAATTTTCACGATGTACTCGATTTTCGATTTTCAATTTGTACCCCAATATGTTCCCGAAAGACGTAATCCTACGTCAAAAGAAACGGAAACGGAACGCTAAACGCCGTTCAACGCTAAACATCGCTCAACCGCTCACCACCGCACAACGGTCAACGCTCACCGAAAGTTAATGTTGCCTTCTCCGGATTCCTGGTCCTTCCTTTGTTTCTAAATATGGAAATCAAACACGTTTTCAATAGAAATTCACTGCAAGCGATGAAGATCAACATTTTTTTTTTTATTAAATTCGTTTATTTTTACAGGTTCAGTTACATAAGTTTAAAGGAGCCGAATTCTTAATTATATTTTTATTACTATACATAAACATTTTCTAAATCTAAGGTAAGTAAGGTAGAAAACCGATTACTCGCGGTCTACTCGAGTTTATTTGTTCATATTTGACATATTTGTTCAGGAAAAGGATGGGATATAAGGAAATTGTTACAATAATGATAATCTCACACACTCAATGAAGATCAACTTAACGTTCGTGATAATCACCTTCCATTACTGTCAATAATAGTAATGGAAGTGCCTGAATGCAGGCTTTCCGAAATTCGTTCATGCTCTATTCGTTCAATATACCAGACAAAGTTCACGCGTCTCCACTCTTGTGTTATACTTGTTATGACAGATATGGCGTTGAGTTTCAACAGAAGAGAATTCATCCGACACTGGGAAAAAAGCTAATGTCTTCATTCGTGAACAGATTTTGATAATTTATGGCACTGGTTAAGATGCATATTCGCCATATAAGCAAAAGACGTGTTCCAGCTGTTTGATTTTCCTTCAAGGCGAAAAAATAAAGTCCCTTACAAATGGAGTTAAAAACTGGCCGGTGTAAAGTCAGACCGAACCATGTGATAGTTTTATGATTCTGAGAAAAACCAGCTTGAAGTTTGGTGCAATAAGGGGTTTTCATTAAGCATTCGAAATAATTTTGATAAGTTAGCACTGGTGCACGCGGGATTTTCCAAAGCTAAGTAATGTGGTAACAATAACGCGAACTTTTTTCAATTTTGCGACTTGGATAGTTCGTTATATATTGCAGAACTCATGATGGGACTACCATTAAACTGTCTCAGGATTTCAGGAAATCTCGTATCAGGAATTAAGAAGAAGCGGTGAATATACATTTGTTTGACTCCCACAATCGTTACGCATATGTTATTTCATACTGGAAACCAACATTGAATCTTCCAATACTCAATGTTCTGACTCACGCATAAGCATTCCTATTTTCGGGGCAGGATTACTTCCACCGGAACCGATGCTGCCCGTCGCAGATCTGTTTTTATTCTGTTTACTGTGCCGTGATTGACAGACCAATAAATATACAGGAGATGATACCCAATAATTACGGCGATGACGATGCTCTGAATGTGGAGGCTGGACGTGTAGCAGTGAAACCCCTTCTTGCATGAGTGTGCGGCAAAAATAGAGAACTCGAGCCGATATTTGTTTGCTCTTTCATACGCTAGGTTGTGAACTTAGTACAAATACTAGGTTAGGTCTGTCCGGGTTATGAGTTTCGCAGCCCATGTGTTGCGGAGAATTTCTCCCCCTCGATTGCATAACCGCTTGGACAAGCGTGGTTTGTGTGGGGGTTTGTTTTTGTTTTGCAGGGATTTTTTTTTGTTTCTACCTGAATGGTTTGCTCGTTTTTTCTTTCTTTCTGTCCCTTACACTGTTTCTGTCAGGAAAAGTTTAATCATGCAATTAAATGGTACCTTTTCTCGTCTCTCTTGCAGAACTGTTGAATGACGGCATTTTCCGGTAGCATAACAACCAAGGTGATATGATTCGTAGCTGAAAAGGCCCCTGAATATAACGGTCGCATTTGAAGATTTATTCCAATAGTCATAAGGATATGAAAAAAACGTAGAGAAATAGATTTGAAAATTTTGATTGATCGGTAGAGGAAACTGAATGTGATATCTATTAGCTTTCAATATATACAAAATAATATGTACAATTAAGAAACATATTTTACGGTTAAGAAAAGAGAGATTTTGAAACACCTACCATAATGGAGGAGGATCCAGATGATAAGGATGATACTAAAAGGTTGTTTCTTTATATCAACTTTATCTTTCAATCATCCATAATGTTGCATATGTCAATTGCAGAAAATCCCGCAATCTCAGCGAGAAGAAACGAAGGGACCAATTCAACCTGTTGGTCAACGAGCTGAGTTCGATGGTGTCTTCCAACAGCCGGAAAATGGACAAAAGTACCGTGCTCAAGTCTACGATTGCGTTCCTCAAGAGTCACAACGAGATCGCGGTTAGATCCCGGGTGCACGAGATCCAAACCGATTGGAAACCGTCCTTTCTGTCCAACGAGGAGTTCACCCATCTGATTCTGGAAGCACTGGATGGATTTATTATTGTGTTTTCCTCGACGGGGCGGGTGTTCTACGCCTCGGAGAGCATAACTTCGCTGTTGGGTCATTTACCTGTGAGTGCGATGTAAGCGATTTGGGAGTGTAGATCATTGGTTTTGTATTTTGCAGAGTGACTTGCTCAACATGACGGTGTACGATATGGTATACGAGGATGATCAGAATGATCTATATAACATTCTACTCAATCCGACTACTGTGGTGGACCCGGTGCACACTGGAATCGATCGGGACCAGATAACCTTTTCATGTTATATCAAGCGAGGCACGGCGGACTATCGTTCCGAGATATCCTATGAGTTGGTACAATTTAATGGTTATTTTAGTAAGTATTCTTTGAGCTTTGAAGGGTTCTTCAAATTGACTGTGACATTCTTATTTTGAAGGGAGTGACGTGGATGCTGATTCCCTGATGACAACATCGAGGTTCAGTGGACACATTACCGATGTCGATACGAGGCTTATTTTCGTTGGGACTGGAAGACTGCGGACACCACAACTGATCCGTGAGATGTCGATTGTGGACAGCTCGAAGAGTGAGTTCACTTCGAAACACAGCCTTGAATGGAAGTTCCTATTTTTGGACCACCGAGCGCCACCCATTATTGGATACCTCCCGTTTGAAGTGCTCGGAACCTCCGGATATGATTACTATCATTTCGATGACTTGGAGAAGGTGGTCGGCTGCCTGGAAGTTTGTAAGTTGGTTGAGTCATGTGATATGTTTATGTTTAGTGATCTTTTTCCTTCTCTGGTCCCAGTGCTTCAACGGGGAGAAGGTACCTCCTGCTACTACCGGTTTCTGACGAAAGGGCAGCAGTGGATATGGCTGCAGACAATGTTCTACATCACCTATCATCAGTGGAATACAAAACCGGAGTTCGTGGTGTGCACACACCGGGTGGTAAGCTATGCAGACGTCATGAAACAAATACGGAATCAGTCTGGTGGAGAGAGCAAGTTCTCTGATGATGCTGACAGTGTAAGCGTGGGTGTGGAAAGGAAATTCCAACCGAGCTCACGCCAAAGTTTACTGGCTACTTCTTCTTGGAGTTCTAAGAGTTCGCGAACGTCGCGATTAGCACCGACACCAGCGGTTTCACCAACGGGTACATCATCCCGTGGAAGGAGTCGCAACTACTCCTGTCACGGACCGGGCTCCGATTCGGCGACTTCAGTTTCGGCCGAATCGCACGCAAGCCGGCAGTCTATGATGACACATCGTAGTTCAGTAAGAGGTCTTTCAATAATATTTAGTTCATTAAATAACGCATTCTTTTTTTGCCAGAAATTCAGATCTCGCTCCACTACTTATCACTCGAAGACGTCATCGGAAGACAGACAACCCAAAGAGACACACTTTGTCATCCAGAATCCTCACCCTCCACCACCGGAAGACTCATATCAGCAAATCAAGTCTTCCCCACAAGATCACCAGCAGCCGCATCAGCTTCATCTCACGCCAACGACAACGATAGCAACACCGCCAGTGTCACAAATCCTCGGCTCGGCTGGATTCATAGAGCCTCAGCAAAGCTTGGCAGCCTTACCGATCCAACCAGGTGCTGGATTCCCGCCAGAGAGTATAGCTGGCGTGATATCACCACTTCAACCGAAGTCTCCAGGTCCAGCATTTGCAGCGCATACGAACGACGCAACCGATGCCGGTGGTGTTGTCCTAACACCTGCTCAAAATCAAGTTCAGGATCAGCTCCAGCGAAAGCACGAGGAACTACAGCATCTGATAATGCAGCAGCAAGAGGAACTGCGAAGAGTACAGGAGCAGCTGTTGATGGCTCGTTATGGGCTGCTACCATCGATAGTGACCGTTCCATTCACGAGCGCTTCAAGTAGTACTAACGATATCAACGGGAAATATAGTAACAGTGCGGCATACCTTCAGCATCACCACCAGTCAGCCCATAGCAGTCATCAGTACCAAATGCAACCTAGTCTAACTAATCAACCCCCGAGTTTACTGCATACCCCTCAGCAACAGCAAATGTGTTTGACTCCGGATCAGAAACCAATCTTTCACCCAAACCAGCAGCTGGATTTCACTGACACTGGTCAACCCAAATTGCCGGGTGATCCCGGTGGCGAAATGATCTTCTACATGCAGCTAGCTCCTGTTCCCCTCCATCACCTGCAGCAGCAACCTCAATCCTCGCATTCACAACAATCGCAGCAGTCTCATCCAACCCAGCAACCGCATCAACAGCACTCGCAAATGATGATGGACTCGTTACCGTCCGATAGCTCGGAGCCCAACCGTGACGGAGGATCCAGTGGCCACAACATGGAACTGCTGCAGTATCAGATGGGTCAGAAGCAAGCGCAGACTTTGTTCACCTCGGGTATGGAGCAGCAGCACCAGCAGGAACAGGATCGCCAACAGCACCACCCACACCAAACGCATCATCAACAACAACAACAACAACAACAACAACAACACCATCATCATCATCATCATCATCAATCTGCGCACCAACATCATCCTCACCCGTATCACCACCACCATCATCATCAGCAACAGAGCCAGCATCAGCAGCCGCAGACGCATCATCGGCAGAGTTTGTCGATTCCCTCGTCCAAGGGATCATCAACGTCGCATTCGAGGAGTGATATGTAGATGGTATGAGTTGGGAAGTAAGATTGTGTGAACTCGCGTCATGATTTTAGAAGTGGATCTTCTTGTGGGATCCAATGCTTTGATTGAGCAGATAGCTATGATTGAATGTATGACAAGTTCTGGACCTAAAGGATCTCTACGATAAATTTTCAGACAAGGTATTATTTACGATTACGATGTGGGTTGGATGCCATGATCAGAACAATGCCAAGTATGATCTTTGCCGTTGATTGTTGGACTTCATTGATTTTGGAAAACCTTATAAGTCAAAATTAACGTTCAATACTTTGCCATGGAATAAACTTCTTACATGGGAGCTTCTCATAAAATAAAGTAAGAATGTCTTCTTTCAACCCCAGTATAGACATGATTCTTCGTTATAGGTGCTTGGAAAGGCCACCGCAACCTTCTCATTTTTGCGGTAAGTACGTAAGTAAAGTGAAAAACAACAAAAACAGAACATGCTGGAAAAATGGAAAGACTTCGAGTGCTTATAACTCGAACATTTCTCAACAGATCGGAACGACGTTTGCATCAATTGATAGGAAATATCTCTACGCATCTATCACAATGAATAAAATATTATTTTTCATGCGATACACAATTGAACGACTGTGAAATGTTAAGCGTTATCTAAACGCTCTTCCTGCCAAGTTTTGATTGGTCTGATTCACGGTTTCCCCAACACAGACTTCAAAATCGATGTACCTGAGGAATCCGCTTTGCAAATACATGTAAGTGGAGGGGGGGGGGGGGTTGTTTTTGTTCCCATTGAAGTATGTTCATCAAAACCAAGGTGCCTTCCATTACATGGCGTTTGTTCAAATTCTTTACTTACACATCAAATATGTTGAATTCAATTGAATTTTAAAATTGTTTCATTCAATCAATGATTCATTCAATACATACAAATGATTACTAAGGGAGTCCCACGTCATAGATATCAGTCACCCATTTTTTTTTCTCATACATTACACTCTAGTGGATATATAATATTATACTCTCGACATTTTTGCAGAGTTAGAGCCCCCGCAGACTGCAGATTTGTTGTCGGCCGATAGTTTGGTTGCCCTCTTAGTCTGTACGAAAAGGTATGCATATGTGCACATTTATATTTTTTTATATTTATATACAAATTATATCTTTGGAAAATTGGCAATAATCGGTGCAGCCGGGAGTTGGAGCCATGCTGCAGCCATGGATCGGGTTTATTGGCGAAAAGTAGTGAATCAGATCCAATCTCTCAACGGGATGTTGAATCATAGTAAATAAATAAAATCTTTGGAAACTCATTTTTTTATCCGATTTGTTTGTTCGTTTTAGGCTCATTAGTATTTTAGTTGTAACAGAGCCGGGTTTCGCCGTGTACATGTTACACGTTTTTATGGCTTCTATAAAGTGTACATCACAAAGCAGTAGCCGTTTAGCAGACCGGACAGCTGAGACAGTTGATATTGATAATTGTTGGGTTATTAATAGCACAACAGGGCCCTGAGTTCACGATCTACTAGCGAACGCGAAATCAATGTGGCTACGAAGACCCTACCCCACCAGTACAATTATTTCAACAATTTGAATTTTCCACTCACCAATGTATTTACTCTTCCGTACCTAATATCGCTTATCTGTTAACTCACAAACCGAAAATAACCATCGGCGATTTGAATTTTGATATTAAATCACGCAAAATGCTTAATATCGAAGCCACTTAAATTAGTTCCACACGCGGAATCATGTATGATTTTCGGTTTATATTTCCCTTTTCCACTTTTGATCAATATGCAGTATCATAGGTTGGTTTAAATATTAGAATAACATATAGAAGGTGTTCTCATTAACAGAAATCTGAAATTCAAAACGTAACTATACAAATCAACCACCTGTCCAAATTACCCCCAGCTGTTCGTATTACCCGCAGTTCCCCTACATCGATTTAGTTGAGTCGGTGTTTGCACTAGCAGCCCAACCCGACCAAATTATCGGCCGATTAAAAATCTGCAGGACCTGCAACACGTGCTCCCTTGGCCGAGTGGTTAGCGTCATAACTAACATGCCGGGTGCTCGGGTTCGATTCCCGTTCTGGTCGGGGGAATTTTTCGTCAAAGAAATTTCCTCCGACTTGCACTGTGATCACGCGTATTCTAGAGCTTGCCACTCAGAATGCATTCAAGGCGTGTTATTTGGCATAGAAATCTCAACTAAGTACTAATCAAAATGACGCAAGTAATACTACGTTGACACGGCGAAGTTCCTCTAGGAACGTTAGTGCCATTGAAGAAGAAGAAGAAGAAGAAGGGCCTGCGACACGGTTAGTCCGTGGTCTGCGATATATCCACAAAACTGAGAAGAAGGCTGGTTCCAAGAACAATGTTTATGCCGAGAATCTCATCACAGGACCAAATTCAAATATCTCCGATCCCACTCCCACCTTGAGCTAGCTACAGAGGACGTGAAACGGGGGTTGAAAGTTAGCTTCAACAGAAGAGGAGTCCCAATCCTGCACTCGAGACTTATCCTGAAAAAGTTGTCGGTGTTTCGGCTACACGTCAACTAGTAAATACATCAACGTTCTTTCCAAAACCTCTAAATTCCTCAAACACATGTATTCACTCTATAACAACAGCATAGAATTCATTACACCATATAAGGATTGTAAAAAAAAGTAGTCTTTAATTTTCAAACATCAAAAAAAAAAAACTGAAAACGTTTAGAAAGTGTTTACAGAAGTGAATTTTATAAATAAATATTAAGTTTAAATAGTAATGAAATGAAAAAAATCATGCTTATTGTTGATTTCTAAAAAATGATCGAACCTTAGATTTAACTACACTCATCGAATTCTGCACAGTAGTCGCTGCAGACCAATTCTTCTTCAGAGATTCGTTCGGGCAGTCGTCGGGAAAAGACGCATTTTTTCTTCGCTCCTCGTTTGGTTCTTCTAGCTTCGTCAGACATGTTCGAACGCGTTTTTCTCTGCTGATCGTTGAGTATGATTCTAGCGGTTGACCATAAATTCGCGAGTGTGTTTAGGATTCACTGAAGCAGTTAAAAGTTAATGATCTCCGAATAAAGCAATTGTTTGTGATGCGAAGACGCGAAGATTTCGTTTGGCTTTATCGGACTGTTTCCATTTGTGTGTATGTGTGTGTGTTCTTTTTTTAATCATTGCTAGGGCGAAGTATGTGCCTGTGTGTTCGGTAGTGCAGGTATCACTATAGGGTGGATTGCAGGAATGATCAGTTGACAACGATCCCAGCTAAGTTCTTTATTACTCTTTGTATAATATTACTTCTTTTTATATCCATACATTAATCCTACTTAACTTCTTTAGAGCTTATAATCGAATAGCACCAGTGTCTCTCTGTTTTTCATCTTTTCTTCAGCTCCATCAGGAATCTAATTAGAATTAATGAATGTGATTCTCTTAAGGAAGGACTGGCAGCTTTTCCGGAGAGGGAACTATTTGAGAATGAGAGTGAGATAGAAAATGTGTGTAAATGTGGTATCTGCTGGCTCACTTGCCGAACCCTTGGGGAGCACAATGCAAGATGGGCAGGAATAGAATGTGAGATAATGAAATTTCGGAATTAGAACTTGAAATTAAAAAATTTTATAATTTATTAAAATAATTTTTTTTAATTAAATTAATTAAATTAAAAACATAGGCTTGAAATATAAAATTTAAAGGATTGAAAATTCGAAATTGAGTATTTTAGATTTGGTATTCGGAATTCGATATTTAAATTTTCAATCTGAAGTTTGAGACTACAAATTTCAGCTTCAGGAAATAATATTTGAAATCTACAGTTTTCCGCCATCGTTATTGGAGTTCTATAAATAGTACTCGTGACTTCGGTTACCTTCTCAGGTTTCCCAAAGACAACTCTTCACCGTCGGGATTGGAGGTCGATAAAGAAGACGCGTGATGAATTTAGAATTATTAGTTTTGGAGCTGTTCTCTCGGTTACCTTCTCAGGTTTCCCAAAGAAAACTCTTCGCCGTCACGATTGGATTTCAATAAAAAATACGTGCAATAAATAATAGAATATATAGTCGGTCCAATCAATTTTGCAGGTTTTCCTTCTCAGGATACCTAGAGATAATTTCTGCCGCGCGTTGAGACACATAGGATTTTCGAAATTTCATTTTCTCGTCCCGTCGATTGTTCGCTTTCACATAATCACATCACTTACCTCAGTGAATCCTGATTCTTACCTCTCCCCACTAACAACTATCCCTCCCATGATAAACGCTAGGGAACCACGCTATAGAGGCGACCCTTCTGGCCTTCGAGCGGCGAATATCATACTAACATTCCTTCCCTTCCCTTGGTGACTGTAAGGACGTGGCCGGCGTCGTTATTGACCACTTAAAGCTCGAATCACCGAAAATTGCACAACGAGAATGATTTGCTAGTCCCAAGCGTCATTCTGAGTGTTCTGTGTGCAATTTGGTTGGTTCAGGTCCATCACGGAGAGCAACTACGAATTGTACAGTCTACCCAAGCTCAAGCTGCAGACCAATTCTTCTTGAACTCTGACATATTTTCAGACACTGTACCTTTCTTCTTCAACTTGGCCTTGACAATTGCCCAGTAACATTCAATTGGCCGCAGCTGGGCCAGACAAGCATTTTTTGGCCTAATTTTTCCATCACAACAGTCGTATCCGCAAATGGTATACTCTCCAATCGATTTGTATTGTAGTCCCGGCAGCGTTCTGAAATCTTTTTTGGCGTATGTTTTGTCATCCATGAGAATGCACTGATTGGGATTGCTCAAAATCCGCTCATATAGCTTTCGACCTAGTGTTTTAGTGCGATCTTGCCGCTCAGGTTTAATCCGCTGAATCATCCCAACACTAGTTTTGAACTTCTTGGCCAAATCACGAATAGATGCAGATCTGTTCTTCTGAGTATAATTTACAACTTTTCGGTCCAATTCGGGATTACTTGGTCCGGATTTTCGTCCACTTCTGCTGAGATCCTCGAAAGAACACTCATTATGGAACTTCACGACGATTCGTTTAACACTTTTTGGACAAACTTTGATTTTTTGGACGTGGGACTACGTCTAACCGGAGTATATGGGGGGTAAAATGAAAATGCAGAAAAAAATGAAAGATTCCGAATGCTTATAACTCGAACATTTCTTACTGGATCGGAAAGATGTTTGCATCAATTGATAGGGAAAATTTCTACGCATCTTATCGAAATTAATAAAATGTTATTTTTCATCAGATAAACAATTGAATTACTGTAAAATGTTAAGCATTATCTAAATGCCATAACTGCCTCGTTTTGATTGGCCAGATTTACGATTTCCTCAACACAACCATCAAAGCCAAGCAACCTTGGGAAAAACGGTATTGCAAATACATGAAAGTATGATGACTTTTGTTCTCACCGAAAAGTGTTCCCTAACACAAACTTCAAAACCAAGTAGAGATGGAGAAATCGGCATTGAAAATACATGAAAATCCGGTGTATTTTTGTCCCGACTGAAATGTGTTTCCCTAGCACAGACTTCAAATCCATGGAGCGTGGGGAAATTGGTGTTGCAAATTCATGCAAGTCGGGGGCATTTTTGTTCAGACTGAAAAGTGTTTCCCTAACACAGACTTCAAAACCAAGGTGTCTGGGGAAATCGGCTTTGCAAATAAATGCAAACTGCGAGTACTTTTGCATTTGCTTGCCTAGGAACCTGGTGAAATCGTGCAGAAACTAGAGGCGAATGAACTTTCAAGTTTAAAGCCTCTATAGTATAAAAAGTAGAAGTTGAAGTTGTTGATTCATGCAAGCCCTGCACTCGATTTTTTGCACTCCGAAAAGTGTTTTCCTAAAACACGGATTATAAAAGCGGGTACGAACACAACGCTTTGGCTCGGTTATTCAAGATTGCATTGAAGAATATGTCTTCATCTCCTCTGTTCACTGAATTTTCACATATATCATTTGATGATTAGGCAAAATGTTGATAACCATTTGCTTCAATAACGACTATTGATTAAACAATATGCGTTCGACGTACATTTTAAAATCGAAACTGAGTGCTGAGATTCAAGCTAATTTGCGGTTCGAGAAGTACGAACATTTGAGAGAAGCAAAATTTAGAGGGAAATGTAAAATAAAATAATCGTTTAATAATTCTTCCGTTCACATATTTTGTCCTAGGCATCATACCAAACGTTGAAGAACTGTCATTTAATATTTACTTGTAACGAAGAACATAATCTGAATTGACCTTACATGGCATTTATTTAATCTTTTTACTCACAAAGCAAATATATAGAATTCAATTAAATCCAATTGTTTCATTCAATCAAAAATTCAATCAATACAAACAAATGATTGCTAAGGTAGTCCCGCGTCAACCTTGCGGTTATATCATATATAAGTTATGTAGCTTCCGTTAGGGAAAGCATAAAAAATAAATTTATTCACGATTTCACTTATCGCTATAACATCATACTTAGAACTAACTTATATTTTAGCATCGAACCCATTATAAAGACTACAGACTGCTGAGTCTGCGTTCATCCCGGTGGATTGGTACTTATGCAAGGTGATACCTTGTTTCCCTTTCTGGCGAATTCTCGCGCGCATCATCGTTAATCTGGCGCGCCAGGCTCGGTTGCATGTTGTTACTATGGGCTCAAATGAATGTGTGGGAGGGACTTTTCATAACGTCTCCCCCCTAAGAGTCAAGCGTCCTCAGTTGATTTTCTGGATCCCTTGGTAAGGACAAATCTGGGTGCCGGAAGGAAGGATTGCGTTAGGCAGGTTGGCTCGTCCTCCAGGATATCGGTTACTGTTCCTTTCTGATAGTTTTCCGGGGAGCTGATGTCGAACTTCTTGTTGGTAATCTGTGAGGTGACGATGTCCTCTTTTTTATCCTGTTGGGGTTGACTTCTAGTTTGGGATTTGTATCTGCGAATGCATAAGATGATTACTATTGATAGGATGGTAGAGGTTATCGCTAGTCCTCCGAGCGTTTGAGAGCTGATCATGTGAAGCTTAAGTCTCTGAATTTCCTCCAAATTTTCGATATTCATCTGGTGTATTTCTTCGATGTTTGGTTTTTGCTTAATGGTTTCTATCTCTTTTCCAAATATGGGTGTGAGATATTCAGATTTATTTATAGATTTAGAGTTGCTTCTGAAGGTTACATTCTGCACTGTAACTGTGCAGTTACCTGTTTCAATAATAGTTGGAGCGGAAATGATTTGTGATTCTCCACATGAGTCTAAAATGTAGACTGCTTTATTTGTGTCGATGAGAATTGTTCCGACACTGATTTCCTTGATTATTGGACGTTCTGGTTGTTTATGCATCGGACACTTGGCTTTTTGATTTGTCAGGATATTGGAGATGCTACCGTCGTTCACTGGCAAGTTATTGTCGCAAATGAAACACTTCTCACTCTGCTCGTATAATGACTGCTGATACTTGGCCACATAGCGGATGCTCGTGTCGATTCTGGTTCCATTCACGTTGACAGGTTCTAACTGCATCAATGAGTAATCGTTCGGTTCAATGATGGGGAGTTTGACAATAATGATTATGTGATTATTTTGTAGCGATACAACTGATCTTACGAATTTATAAATTTCATCTTCAAATTTAATGACAATATGTTGGCTTTCTAAAAATTTCAAAATATAATCTTTTTCAGTCATACTGAGAATGTTTTTGTTCAAGCTATTAGATTTTGAAAAGGCAATCTGTTCTTCGAGGTCTTCTAAGGTTTTTATCAGGATATCAGTATTCAAAATAAGATTTATGAGTTCCAAGTCTTTTCTAATTATCGTGTCTTGAGATTGTACATGTTCCTTAATTGATCTTATGGTTTTTGAGACTTTATTAATAGTAGCTTGAAGTACATTGTTGATTTTTACTTGTTTTATTTGATTATCTATGATTTTGTTGCTATTAGTTTCAAGCATCTCTAAATTTTGATTGATTAAGTCGAGGTCTTCCTGGTCGGGGTTGCCTGCTATAAATTTTATCACGTTTCCTAAAGCATTAATAAGTCCTCTTTTTGCACGTTTTGGGTAAAATCCTGTCAACTTTTCATAAGCCTTTTTAATTTTAAACTGGATTGTTTGTTGTAAGTGATCCGTTACATTAAGGTTATTTGCTAATTTTTCGATATAGTTTATATTTTGTCCTATTTCATCTAGGTTAATTTTATGTATTATACGGTCGTATCCTAATTTTATCTTAACCGATTTTAAGGTCAAAAGTCCGTTATTTGTCGATACGTCGTGGTAAAATGTCGCTGAAGTCAGTGGAATGATCCTGAAACAGGCCGAAAAGAAAAAGAAAAAAAATCATTTTTTGATCCTATTTTTATGAATTTTTACTCCGTAAGTATCTTTAAATGTCAATTCGTTATCGTCCACGACTTTTGAAACCTTGAATGGGTCTTTGTCCTTTGTTATTCTCTGATTAACTTTTACGTATACATTTTCTCCTGGTTCTAAAGTTTTTGGCAAGGTTTTTACCTTGTTTTCATTTTCTATCTGCTTTCTGCGTTTTTCCATTAGGACCTTAATGGCAGACTGAATTTTACTGTAATTTTGAAAAATTTCTTCCGCTCTTGTTTCATTGTGGTGGTTAAAGACTACTTGCTTTGGCTTAAAGCCGGTCGCTGAGTGAATTGTGTTATTATAAATATCCACAAGAATGTTAATTTTGTCGAAGAATTCCATGTCTTTGTATTTCGAATTTAAAGTTCTATATAGTTCAATGAGTGTAGAGTGGAATCGTTCCACTATTCCGTTTGAGTTACTTGAACTCGCAAAATGAATTTCAATATCCAAATGCTGCATGAATCCAATGAAGGCGAGCGATGTCAAGCTTGGTTCTTGATCGCAAGTTATCGATTTTGGTTTGCCGAAAATTCTGATGTGCTCTGTGATTGCCCTTTTAAGGTCTACGATAGTCCTTGTTTCAAGAGCGATCACGTTTGCAAATTTGGAAAAAGCGTCTACTATAGTTAGCATTTTTCTTCCACTCATAAAAAATATATCCATATGAATCTTTTCAAATGTATTTTCTGCGGGGTTAGTTTTTTGAACCAATTTCGGAGGTTTTCTGTCGTACTTACATTTTTTGCAAGTAGTACAGTTATTTATATAAACTTTCAATTTTTTATCAATTTCGGGGAAGAAAAATTCTAACAGGATTTGAGCTTTATTCTCTTTGATCCCTCTATGGGCATAGTCGTGAGTTTTGCGCACGATTTCGTCCTGTTCCTCTGGTAGCCTTATGTCCTGGAGTAATACCTGTGAAATAAGGAGCTTGAAGATTTTGTTATGAGAAAAATGTTTGCGATATGTTTCCTGAATTAATTGTGTTAGCATTAAAGGGCAATAGATGCAATTTATACCGTTTGGATTAAGTTTTTCTTTAAAAATAGTTACTATGTCTTGTTCTGTGTAGTTTGGTTTTGAGATTATAAATCTGTGGTATTTTGTGAAGATTTGTTCATGAGCTTCTATGTCTGTAGGAGAAATTTTAAATATGATCTGGTTTTTGAATGAATTTGTTGGTCTTTCTGTTGTCCAAATATAATGATCGTCGCTGGTGTCTGCTGAATGTACTGTCATGCCGTCGGTGTCGGGTTCGTCTTGATTTTCCTGTATGTCATTGGAGTTTATTTCTGCTGGTTTTGTTCTAGACAGGGCGTCGGCTACGACGTTTTCTCTGCCAGGTTTATAAATTATTTCAAAGTCAAATTCAGTTAAAACTAGTTTCCATCTAATAATTTTGTGGTTTGCACTTGTCATCGAATATATTAATGGTTGATGATCTGTGACAAGCTTAAATCTTCTTCCATACAAGTATGGTCTGAATTGTTTAACAGCCCATATAATAGCTAATAATTCTTTTTCCGCTGGGCAATAATTTTCTTCCGATTTGTTTAAAGTTCTTGATGCGTAGGCAATCGGGTGAACTTTCCCTATTTGTCCCTGTGATAATACAGCTCCCACTGCAAAGTCACTAGCATCTGTGGTAAGGATGAATTCTTTTGTAAAATCTGGGTACGCAAGTATTGGATCCATGGTCAGAAGTGTTTTGCATTTTTCAAAACATTGAATTTTATCTGGAGTAAATTCAAAGCAAGTATCATTTCGCAAGAGTTGCGTTAAAGGTTTGACCATTTTGGCAAAGTCTTTTATGAAACGGCGATAGTAACCTATTGTTCCGAGAAATTGTTTAAGTTCCTTCTCGTTTTTTGGTTTAGGCCAATTTTGAATAACCTCTATTTTGTCGCTGTTTGGCTTTACGCCATCTTTGGTCACGGTATGTCCAAGGAATTGAACTTCCCGTCTGAAAAAATAGCATTTATCTAGTTGTATCTTCAAACAAGCTTCCTTCAGCTTGCGAAGAATTTTACATATGTCTTTGACGTGCTCTTCAAACGAACTCGAAAAAATGATGATGTCGTCCATATAAACAAGACAACAAACACCAATGTGATCTCTAAGAACGGCATCCATAACCCTCTGAAAGGTCGCAGGGGCGTTCTTGAGTCCAAAAGGCATCCTTGTGAATTCGTATTTACCCGAGCTCACGGAGAACGCTGTTTTTTCGACGTCTTTTGCGTCTAGCTGAATCTGGTGAAATCCAGAAACTAGATCTAGTGTCGAGAAGTATGTCGCTCTTCCTAATTTATCCAAAATTTCTGTTATATCCGGTATAGGATATTTATCAGAGATGGTTTTCTCGTTAAGTTTTCTGTAATCTATAACGAGTCGAAACTTTTTCACACCTGATGGATCGGCTTTCTTAGGCACTATCCATACAGGTGATGTGTAGGGCGATATGGATTCTTGAATAATCCCGTCCTTCAACATTTTTCTTATTTGAGTTTGTACCTCTGTTTCAAATATTTGTGGATAACGGTATGACTTGGAATGAATCGGTATATTGTCCACAGTTCTAATTCGGTGTTTGATTTGATGTGTAAAGGTTAATTTCTGGTCATCGGAATATAGAATTTCAGAATATTCGCCGATAATGTCATCCAAAGCTTTTCTTTCTTGTTGATTCAACGAATCGTCTAAGATGCTGAATTTATTTCTAGGGCTTTCTATGGGTTTCTCGGCTGTGACAAATTCATCGTTATCAGATTCAAATTCATTCATGTTTATTTCGATTTGCGATTCCTCATGATTTTTTACTGCAACAAAAGCGGTATTATTACTACTGTGGTAGATCCCTGGTAGAATTGAAAAATTTCCCATATTTCTTTCGCTGCTTATGATGAAATCTCCGTCATTGGTGGTTCTGATTTTGATAAATTGTCCTTTTTTTTCAGGTAAATTTATTATTTGTTTTTCGGGAAATCTTTTTTTCATTTGAAAAGTTTTCTTTCCTATTCTCAAGATATTTTTGCTTACATCGATTTTGGCATTTAGATCTCTCAACGACTCGTAACCGATGAGACCGTCAAAATAGCTATGAAATTTAAAAATGAAAAATTTTAATTTTTTGTTAATTCGAAACGGATCGAAGGATGCTGATTTGTCGATTGTGTGTGTTCCTTTTATGTTGGTTACCTTAGATAAGGGCTCTGATTTACAGTTTTCAACGTTTACGTGGGCTGGCGAAATGTAATTTTTGTTCGCTCCTGTGTCGATCAAAAATTTCATCTCTCCCTTTGAAGTTTGGATTGTAATATATGGCACGAAGTTGTTGTCGTTTTTCATACTTTTCTTTGTGCTTGTTCTACCACGTGAAAATTTAGCTCCTCGTCGACAAAATAATCGTCGTCCTCCGAGTTTAAGATTGACTCTTCGAGCTGTTGGGAGGTGTCGTGTTCATCCTCACAATTTTTGCCGTCGTCCCTTTTTTGTCTTTGCCCAGTTTCGTGGTTGTTAACCTCCGTCCGAGATTTTGCTGTTCTCATGGAAACATCGTCGTCTGGTAGCGGCTCTCTATTCTTAAATCTACCGGACCCATTTGACTTTGCAATTGGATAGGATGGTTTCGTATTCGAAGATCCACCGTTGTTGAAATTGTTTGGTTTTTGATTGAACGGGTTGAGGTTCAAGTTGGAATTTTTGTTGGTGCTATCGGATGGTCTAAAGTTGTTTGCTTTGGTCGTCTTTTGATCTATTGTTTGTTTGTTGAGTCTTTGTCTATATGCTGCATTAGAATATTGCATAGTTATGGAGTAAGCGTCCTCAAGGGATTGCGGTCTATAACTCCTAACGTGCATTGATAGCTCGTCATTTAGCCCGTCGATGAATCTTGCTAAAGCCATAAGACTTATTAAACTATTTACAGCTTTAGTGGATGATTTGTAGTCGTCCATCAAAGCTGCTGTCGCCTTAATTGACGTATCAATTTTCTTAACTTGGTTGTAAAACTCAGTTAGAGTCTTCTTTCCCTGGTTAACATAGAAAAGGGATTGAATATGAGTTGTAAGATCTCTTCTGTCCCCATAAGAATTTAGGATTATTTCTTTGATTTGTTCCCACTGATTTGGGTTGCCAGTGCGAGTGTATTCTCCGCATCTTCTAACCAAGCATGTGTTTCTTTTTTGTTACCCGCAAAAGTGGCCAGATTTTTAATCGGGTCTGGTGTTCGGAACTGTAAGAAGGGATCTTCTGATTTCGATCGCAATCTATGGAGTTCGTCAATCAAAGCGTTTTGATTGCTCGTTAGTGTTTTTATATGACCCAACAAACTTTCAACTGTGACTTGTTGTGGGTTCTCCTGAGGTTCTTGTTCAATAATTATTCTCCCGTCCAGCTCTGGTGCTGGCATAAGGTCGGGTGAAATCATAAATTCGCGTTGATCCATTTTACCAATGATAATCTTGCTTATAATTTGCACACACAAGAATGCACTGCTATGATATTCGCGCACACTGCACTGCACCTCGCGGTTTGTGGCTGTTAGTTTCGCTCGCTTTTAAAATTGCTGAACGTTGTATTTTGTGCCGCTTGCCTCCGTGCTTTACTTTTGCTTGCGGGGCAGCTGATTTTTGTTGCGAGAGTTATGTTACTTTTTTTTTTAGCGATACATTTTAACACTCACTTAGGAAGAAATAGAAAAAATTACTTACAAGAGGATGATGATGATCATCTCCTGGAGTTTCTAAGTTGATGATTAGGTTCGATGGTAGTTCCTCGCTTCTGGGCTACGCTAATCAGTGATATTCCCTCACCGGTGGTTTCCCGCTAATCCAGATGTTTCAAATAAACGTTGCTCGGTCGTGCACTTTACTGCACTTTACTTCCACTTCACTATGAGACTGCGCCAGTTATGTAGCTTCCGTTAGGGAAAGCATAAAAAATAAATTTATTCACGATTTCACTTATCGCTATAACATCATACTTAGAACTAACTTATATTTTAGCATCGAACCCATTATAAAGACTACAGACTGCTGAGTCTGCGTTCATCCCGGTGGCTTGGTACTTATGCAAGGTGATACCTTGTTTTCCTTTCTGGCGAATTCTCGCGCGCATCATCGTTAATCTGGCGCGCCAGGCTCGGTTGCATGTTGTTACTATGGGCTCAAATGAATGTGTGGGAGGGACTTTTCATAACGTATATATATAACCCACTCATTTTTTTTGCTATTTTGTGGTATGTAACATCCTGTTCGATGCACCAATTGTGCAGTTTTTTTTAGTTTCCAAATCAAGCCGCGACATTTCGAAAACAACTTTATGACCGCGACTGGATGACTTCTTTTTCGATTTTTGACATTTGAACAAAGCGTGCTCTAATTGCACGACAAAAAAAAAGGTCCCCCGTTTGTGTGTAATAACGTGTTAAATGTTTAAGACTGCTTTTCGATACACTTCTTATTCCTTCTCTGCCCTTCGCGTTCATTCAATGCGCAAAACAATTTTTATCACCTCTCGAGTGGCCCACACAGCGCTCACGAAAAAGGTTAAAGTGGGAAACATCTAGCTAATTGGCGGCAATAATTATTTACTTCTAATCCTTCGTCTAATGCACTATCTCTGGCGCACTTATCCTGGGAGCTATATAGAACAATTGAAGAAAAGGAAACGAAACATGTGGTTTCCTCCTGCTGGCATTTTTTTTGGTTTTAAAATGCGCGTTGCGCTACAAATTTGATGTTTGATTATTTTATTTTATTTTTAGCCCTGCTATCTAAGCTTGGTTAGTAACACCGATTGAGCTAATATTTTGCGTTAGGTATTTTATCGTGTAAATCAACATTTCACACGATGTTCTATATGAAAAATCGAGATGACCATTTTTATTGGCACCCTAAAGCATATGTTGAGGTAACGGCTCAAGAGTGCCAAGATATGGCTAGGCGGATTGGCAGTGACTCACCACTTCTACGACAACTTGGTCATCGACGGACCAAACTTGCACAAAATCGTTACTTTCGAGGATTGAAGATAAAAAGCGTCTGAATAGATTGGATGATCGATAACACTGGTTTATACACGACACATGCCTAGATTTTGTCGGTCTAACCAGGAGTTGGATTCTGCAGTTAGGATCTAAAGGATTAAGTGATCCTCAACACCATAGATTTTTTTTTTTATCTAAAATATATATTTCTATTTAGGCTCATATGGCGTCAGCCTGACGGGGCCGGGAGTTCAATATTTTGACAATGTTTGCTTACAACTATATCAGTAATATGTAACCGATTATTCGCGGTTGGCTCGAGATTAGTATTACAAGTGTTCTCATAATTGGGATGTTGCAGTCTTCAATGCTCTGTACGTGTGACCGACACGGGATACTTCCTATTGGGATGCAGCTGACCATTAATCAGCAACGCCCCCTAGTCTGTACCTCATATCTAGCGTAGTGCGTCTTTCTCGACTCGAGGAATCCAGGATAGAATGGTCACTAACCGGCGCAATCATCAGCTCGTGTAGAGTTGTCATGAGCGGTACAATCCTCAGCTCTTGGTGAATGATCAGTGGGCTGCACAACCTTCGGCCCGTGTATCTGTAAAGAGTATGTGTATGTATTGCCGCGACTAAGTAAAAGTTTATCGATCGGATAGGAGGGATATGATACAGGGATACAACGGAGGAAATATCATTAAACGTTGACATCGGCGTTTCTGAAGAACAGGTAATAGCCATACGTTTTGTCTGGAATTCCGAAAAAACGAAGTCCCTGAGAGTCAATTTTTGACAAAAAAAAAGTTCCCGAGATGACAGTGAATCTTTTCGAAAACACCATTATCATTTTTTTTCATGTCCAAAATATCGTGCAAAATGTATCCCACTCGTTCCATTAAAATGCCTATGGCTTCAGCGTCCTCGAGTAACTTTACTTCACGATCGTTCAAAACGAGTCGATGTACTTGTTTTACGATTTCCGGATTCGTAGCCTCTTTTGGCCTTCCAGAGCGAGGTGCATCTGCGGTGCTTGTGCGGCCCATTTTAAATTCATTGAACCACCGATAAACTGTTGTTCTCGAAGGAGCAGAAGTGGAACAACTTTTCGTCAACCACTGCATTAATTGTTTAGGAAACAATGTTTGATTAAAATACGATATTGTTTGTTTTCCATTTTCTATAGGAATGCTCAGGTAGTTACACTCAAACAACTGTAGTTTGTGAACAAATAAACGAAACTTCACACATAAACTAGTGACAGATGAAATGAATCTTGTTCATTTATAGTGGCGCCATCTGTTGAAAAATCCTGGGACTTTTCAGCCCATGTAGAACCTCTAAGATGTTGATAGCGTTGCGTAACTAATGACTGAGACAGTTGTATATAATCTCTATCTTTCGAGACAACTATGCCTATATCAGCTTTCAAATGCAGGGTCCGATAAAAAAAGGAAACACTATGAATAATGGACAGCGACCGTTATACACTTTGGACGAATTCGAACGATATATATAAATCGACCAAACATAGTTCTATTCAATGGAACTGGTGTAGCGTTGAACGACTCGATCAACTACAACGACCCGACTAACCCAACAGTTAATTAAATGATGATTAAAACACTCAAATCCAAAAAGTCGCCTGGTCTGGATCAAATTCGGAACTATTTGCTGGAGAGATTATCTTGGAAAAGATTAACATTTCCGCGTGTAGACTGGATAGTTTAGACCAGACTGGATATTTTCCTTTAAGTTGTAAGCAGGTCGTTGCTGTTCTGAAACCAAACATTTATCAGTCAGGAGGTCTTCGTAGCCTAATTGGTTACGTGTCCGCTACTAAGCGAACAATCATGAGCTTAGAACTCAGGGCCCTCAACTGACCATCTTTGTGTGTTATTCTAGCTACTACGTCCACGCAACAATCATCATATGACGATAATCCCGTCTTTTACCGTTCACATTACGGACTCCTGCATCGGTAATTGGAACTATTAATAACACAACAATGGAAACCTCATAACAACAGATCCGCTGTGTTCAATTGTAAACATTTGAACAATAGGAACATTCTTACGCCGAAAAAGGAAACATGTGTTGTGTATCGATAGGATTGGAAAACTCTTACGCCTAAATGGCTACTGTCTTACAGATAAAAATGTGTATCGATAAGTTATGAATACTCTTACGCCTAAAAATGGATAATGTATAATATACAACATGAGAAAAATGTACACGATAAATTTGGCTCTGTTACAGCTGAATTGCTAAATGAGCCTAATAGAAATAAATAGATGGGATAAAAAAAAAAGTATCAGCCAGATTCAAATTATTTTATGTCGCGTCGAACAACATTTGAATTATCCCTGAGGAACAGTTTGACTTTAAAAAAGAACACTCTACAAATCACCAGTAGGTCAGACTTTTGAGAGAGGTTCGAACTAGCTTCATTGGCAAAAGAACTTCGGACAGGTCTGTTTGGCAGGAGACAACTCTCTTCAAAAATGCTTCAAGGAAACTTTCCTTTGTTTGCTAACTAACTCGATTCACGTTGAAGTAAACGGACAGATAGATCGGTCTTGTGAGATTAACAAGGAACCCAAGATATTCTCTTCACATGAAAAAGGAGCCCACAAAACCTTCAACGCAGTCAGATCACTGTGTGTGGGCAGCAAGTTCCATGGTCGAATGATGTGAAGTGTAAAGGTCTGAATGAGAGCCCGCTATCTACCCATCAAACAACCATCACGTCTCGACAGAAACTACAAAATGGTGTTCATGCCATCTATCACTTATGGAATTTCTTGCTTGATATAGCTGTGTTACTTCACCCAGGAAAAGGTTTCAGGTGAAGCTAAATCGGCCACAGAAAATTGTGCTCATTGAGGACCCATCCCATCGAGCTGATGGAATCGACGAGTGGTTTTGGCTAGCATTCCTAATGCTTTGGAACGGATATGTCGCTTCTGCAAACTCATAGTTGCGAAACACTGTTGAGGATGATAAATTTTACTTCTTCTTCTATCCCGTAAATTGTTTACCAATTATTCAAGGTTGAGACAGTTTCTTTTTGCATCGATAAATTGTAAACGCAGTTGCTAGAAGTTATTTCGTATATCAGCTAATGTTCTCTGGTTTCTTTGATGTACAGTCAAAGCTCTCTATAGCGGCAATCTTTATAGCGACAAATCTCTCTATAACGACATGTTCAAAGGTCCCTTCAAAATCGCATAGAAATTCTTTTCTTTATTGCGACATTTCTCTATAATGACCAGGGGTTAGACATCAATTGAATATAGGCTACCCAAAATCAAAATCAATATGGCGTCATTTGTTTACTAACATATCATTTACGAGGATTGAAATCATTGAAATCACGGAGATAGTATGGTTTATTTTTAACTGCATGAGCGATTTTCATATTTCGGTTTCACATGGTGTTCAAATTTAACATGGAATTTAAAGTTAGCCACTATTCGACTATATAACCGGACCGAGTTGTAAACAATAGTAATTGATAGGACCAAAATGTCAGTAAACCGCAGCAATATTGGGTACACTGGCAATACGAGGGATCTGACGTTTTAGTCATACCCCTGATAATGAATGACCTTCTCTATAACGACAACATAATTTTCTCTATTGCGTCAATTTGTGAACATCGGTTCACGCCCAAGTGATTTAAATTTTCGAATACTTACAAAAACAGAAATTCAAGCCATAAAAGATAGGGAAAGCTTATTGAAACAAATTAATCGAAGAATTGTTGTACAATAATCTCGTCCTAGAGCAAAAGAATAAATTGCATTTTGCAATAAATAAAAATGAATGTATTGTTTACGCAATTGTTATGTGGATAAAGCTTTTAATAACAAATTCAGGCACTTCACTTCGAAAACATTCACTGCCCAAAATGATTTCAAATACACGAAAATTTATAACGCTAAAAATAAATTGGACATAATTCAAAAGTTCGAAAAGGGTACTAAAAAGACAACATTGTCTAGTGAATTCAATGTACCGCACAATGCGGTTTCATTCATCATCAAAAATATGGACTAGAGTCGTGAAAAGGGTAAGAATAATGGCCTCAATGATGTTCAATTGGTATATTTTGTCTGACGATGAGATAAAAAGAATCAATCATTCAATCGGGGGTCTATTGGATGTATTGAATGAATTCAAAAAACATTCAAAAAAAACAGGGCAACAATTTCAACAATGAAACTATAAGCCCACCCTCTCAAAACCAGCAAATAGGTTCCTTTCATATTATCTATGCAAACATATTATCTATTTACAAGAAAAAAACAATTAACAAATCCCTTTTTTTTATCGGAATGAGCTGATTTTCATATTCATTGTTTTTTTTGTGTTCCAAGATGGTTAGACATCAATTACTTTTGTTTCTAATATAATTTAATTGTTTTGCGTCATGCGAAACTAAATTACAGACCAAATTCCAGAACATTTATTTTTTTGGTGAGCCAACGATAGCCTAGCTTGATGCTTCCCCACACAATTGTGTAGCTCAGAACCTTAATGTAATAGCGTCAGTTTGATACAATGATTGCAATGCCAAAGACATCGGCGAATGAATAACTTGATCGCGTCCACAGCTCAACCCGAAACGAAGGCCTGTGATGACGCAAAACAAGGAATATCAAGCGATGTTCATTGCTTTGAAAACAGAACGAGACTGAAAGTTTGCCTCAGCGAGATCCACTGTTTGTACTCTAGGCAAATATTCCCCTTCGTTTTTCTTCCTTCCCTTTGTTCAAGGAGACTTTGAATCTTACGATTTCCCCTTCGTTGCTCGTTATACACAGCTCTGTTCGAGAAAGCTCACAAATCAGCAGAAAAAATGTATGGGAAAATGAAAACGCTTATAGTTTTCATGAATTTTAAGCATTTATACACCAGGGGATTGTGAGGTAAAGAATATCAAACAAATCTTAGGAAATTTCCGATTCGTTTGGTATGTAAATCGTCAGAATCCGTTACCTTTATTTCCTAAAAACGTGACCTGTTTTCTGATTTGGCACCCTTAATGAAAAACGTAGTCCTACGTCAAAAATATCCCCGACTTGCATGTTTTGACAAAGCGGATTCCCACATGTACATCGATTTTCAAGTCTGTGTTGGGGAAACCGTTAATCAGGCCAATCTAAACATGGCAGTTAGGTCTTTTAGATAACGCTTGACATTTTACAGTTATTCAATTTCACGAGATAAATAACATTTTTTTAATTGAAAATTGGAATATTTCCTATCAATTGATGCAAACGTCTTTCTGATCTGTTAAGAAATGTTCGAGTTATAAGCATTCTAAATACGGGTGGGGTTAGCACACAAATCGGCAGAACAAATGTATGGGAAAAAAGGAAGTTCTTCCAGTTTTCATGAATTTAAACCGTTTAGAGATTAGTGAATTGTAATGTATAGCATATCAAACAAATCTTAGAGAATTTCCAATTCGATTGGTACGCAAATCACGAGAATTCATTCACAGTGAAAATAGTTATTAACGTTAACTTTATTTCATAAAAACGTGACCTGTTTTCTGATTTGGAACTCTTCCTGAAAGACGTAGTTCTACGTCAAAAAGGAATGAAAGGAATTGGTTAGACTGCTCTATGTTGTTCCCCTTTTCGATACTTGTCGTTATCAAGAAGAGAAATTCTTAAGCGTAATACATCACATCAAAGTGCCACGAAATGCACTTGCATACATTCAATCATAAGATCGTCTGATCACGACCACAATGCATCCAGAGGGATCTCCGGAGCCACAATGGTTGAGCATTCGCTTATTGAGCGTATGAGCATGGGTTCAGCCCCACAATCCTCCATTGATTGATCTTCTAACAGGCCTTTTTTAAAGCTAGAGGCGAGTGAATTTTGTAGTTGGAAGCCTTAATAACAGAAAAAAAAACTATCAATCAACACATGAAGACATTTATTTCAAAAACATGATGTGTCAAATTCTGTCAAACAGAAGTTATAACGACGGAAATCAATTACGAAGTGTCATTTCTGGGAAAACTGTTTGCTGTTTGTTAGCAGGTAATTTTTTGACCAAGTTTTGTCAATATTTGCTCCGACGTAAGTTTACAGGGCACTGACAAAGTAAAAAAGACGGTGTGATTTAGAACGCCAATGAAACAACAACAACAACAAAAATCTAACATTTATCGACCAATCTGTACAGGGATCACTTTTTTGTGAGCATATTATATCATTAATTATATCATTCAGAATATCGTTGTAGGACAAAAATTGTGTGATATTGAAATTATTCCGTGTTTTTGGAGGTGAAGCAAAAACTCCCACTATTAAAATCCGTTGCAAAGAGATTGCAACTAGCTGTGAATTAAGATATATATATATTTTGTACAAACATGTATGTATTTATCGTTAGGAACTATACCTAGAAAAATCAGGCCATGCGTTAGTTTAGTTAGAATAACACCACCAAGTTTCACCCATATCGATACACCCAATCAGTAGGGATAGACAGCAAAGTCAGCATAAACAAAACACTCATCTAAATAATTAGAAGGAAACACGAATTGCAAAGATTTCTAGTGATTTTTGAAAGGCTGTAACTTCGTGAACAATGACCGTATACAAATGAAACACACAGCATTTTGTAGCTTCAGATTCTTTAGTTTTATTTAGATTTAGAGCAGTAACTGTTTTTAAGCAACAAAAATAACGACAGTAGAGGAACATTGCGAGGCCAGGGACTCTTCCAGGGGTACAGCAAATATTTTTCGGCTCAGACTAAAAATAGGACCACTTAGCCTGATTTCAATGCCACCATTTGCTGCTGCGATATTCGAAGTTGCATGGATAAAAATGTCGTCAATTTTCATTATTTATATCAGCAGCAAATGTCGTGCTGAATTTAAAAAAGTCATGTGAATTACTGGGATAAATTACTATTTTATATGCGTGAGAAGTGGAAACAAAAAAGTAGAAATAAATAGTATGTTGTACTGTAGTCCATCGGACGCCATTTTGTTCTCTATCAGAACGGAACGGAACGAAGGCCTTGGTCATGTGGGTCCCGTGCTCCCCGGGGGGTCATGTTGTGAAGATCACTGCGAAACGTAGCACCTTATCAGCACCAATTTGCAAATTGCGTTGTCAGTGAAAAGATTGACGTATTGGCCAGACATTGCAAGTCCCGTCGTTGCTGAACCGTAACTGATTAAATTCGTGCCGAGTCATTGGTTTTTCTCGTTTTCGTTTAGGATTTTGCAACACCAAGAAAAAACGAAACTGACCAATCCGTAAACAGTGCTGACCTTGCTATTGGTCGTGAATGAAGTGGCGTGATTGTAGGGTTGACTGGATGCGGTAATCACAAATCATCGACTGGGTGAAGGAAGGAAGGTATTGAATTAGAGAGACTTTAAACTCTGAGAGTTCATTCGTCTCTTACGACTGGGTGAGTTTGTTGTTTCCTATTTATATTTTGTTTCTACTTTCCATTTTTTTTGGTTCATTCAACGGCTCTAGCAATGCCCACAATGACCGGGAGCTGATTTCGGTGGTAATTAAATTTATCGCTGTTTACAACGGAATGTTCGTGGTTTTTTTTTTATTCAATACAGTCTTGCTTGTTGAGTTTCAAGCTTCATGTTCGAATATATTTTTACGCGTAATGTTTCACTTATCATAAATCTTATAATAGCTAAAGACTAGACCCTAAACACACCCTACAATTTCTTGAACGCATTCTGCAGAATCTCAAACTCGCCCTGGATGTTGCGCATCAGGTTCGCGATCTGGGGCTGCGAGTCGAGCGTCTCGACGCTCTGGGTGTAAGCGTTGTAGCGGACTCCGAAAGGGCGCGGGATTTCATTGGCATACTGGACCATCTTCTGGATGGCCTCGTCGAAGCTGTTGGACACATAGTACACCGGTTGGTACTCGGTGATCGGGTACTTCTGCTCGCCGGTCCTGGCCGGGTCGAACTCACGGAGTTCTGGCTTGTCGGTGAAGCAGTATTGCAGTTCGCCGAAGGAGGAAAGTAAGCCTGCGCCGTAAGCTTTGAGTTCGCCGTTTTGGCGACACAAACCGTACTCGACCGTGAACCAGAAGCACTGGAAGATAAAATACGAAAAGTGAAGGTTAGTCTCTATGATACGGAAAGGTATATTTATATGCAATGCGTTTTTTTTATTGCACTGTAATTACATATAAACTATTTAACAAATTTGTAAAATAATTCATTGGAGACATTGCGTAATGCGATAGTTTTGAAGTTTATATTTACCATTTCACATGGTGCATCAGTATTTTTCATTAAACTGTCTTTGACATATAACTCAAGAAAATAATAAAAAAAAACTGTTCGTCGTGTTTCTTCTAAATCAATCAATAATTTTTTATTACTTAGTATATTCATATTACTTAGAACAAATTAATGATTGATTTATAAGAAACATGACGAAAAGTTTTTTTTTATTATTTTCTTGAATTATCTGTCAAAGACATCTTCATCTTACGGTAAAAAAAGTAATACTGGGAAGATGATGTTCAAACCATCATGTGGATATTTATTCATTGTTAATAGTTAATTAACAGTTGTACAGAGAAACTTCGATATGACGTACCCTCGTTATAACGTACCCTCGATATAACGTCACTCGATATAACGTACATTTTATCTCGATATAACGTACACATTTCCAAAGTGTGAAGGAAATTTTTTTTTAATATTTTTTTTTCTGACAGAACAATGAATTATCTGTATTGTGATTCTAAAACAAGTTTTGTACCTTCAATCAATTCCGAAATACAGCTGATTTTGTGATTCCGGATTCTAAATGAATCAAGCTTTAATCAACAGTACGAAGGAAAACATCATGAGAAAGGCTGGCTTCGTTTTCTGATTGAAGTTATTCATTAACTTCACTAAAACAGCAACACAATAATGTATTATAGACTACGTTTGTGAGTGCTTTATTATGCTTCGATATAACGTACAATTCGATACAACGTACAATTTTGAAAGTGAAATGTACGTTATATCGAAGTTTACCTGTATTTTGTGTTGGATTTGTATAAAGAGGCACTATATTAGAGTGATAGTCGATGAAGTACTTCATGAGCGCTTCTCGTGTAAATATAACAATTAACTTCAAGCCCTATTATGGCTCAAATTGGCATCACTGATTTATTGAACAATTTATCACGAAATAAACATGAATAATTCAAACATATATTGTCAAAGTTATTATTAGTAGGTGAAGTACATTTATTTGCTTTGGTGTATTTACCATCAGAGAAAAAATGTATGAGTAACTATTTCAGCTGAACATTTGAAGAAAAGAGGCCGCAATACAGCGCGGACTCGATTATATACAGTTTTTGATTTCTTTTCACTGTATGTAATCAAATCCTGTATATAATCGAGTCAAAAAAATTTTTTTTATTGTTTTTTTTTGCATGTATTTTTCGTTTTTTGAATATAAAAGAGGAATTTAATTTTTGATTCATCCCCTTAAAGTCAGAAAACACTTTTCTCACATGAAAAAAATAAATTTATCAAAATTCTCTCAGGAAGTTATAGACGATCAAATTTGATGAAAAAAAATCCTTCTACGCATATGTTCGAATTTCAACAATGACAGAGTTATAGAACTTTTGTTTTGTTTTGGACTCTGTTGCGTCAAACTGGCTCTACATTACAAAGTACGCTACGGAAGACAATTATGTTGCTTTCATTTGAAAGATGAGAAAATTTAGTACAGGATATAGTAGCGGAACATCTAAATTAGTTCACTTCAACACTTTGCGGACCGCTCACGAGATTTCTCGTTTTCGCGTTCCTTCTTTACGGACTTGTGTGAAATAAGCGGATAAAAGTGTTCGTTGCGTGCAAGTTTCTGTTCAACATCTTGCTGAATTTAATGAATAATGAATTATTTCAATTGAAATAAATTGATTGTTTATCAAGTAACAACCTTCACAATCATGCTCATTAAATAGAGAATTGAATCATTCATCTTCCACATAATTCTTTTTTTTTCTTGATCGTGACAGAGAAAAGTTGTAGACTGAAACGTGAGCATGGGTCAATATAGGAACATTTACAGAATTTAGAAAAACAAAAAAAGTTGTTCGAATAGAATTATCGAAGTTATTTTACCTATCTTCCAGCTACAATTTTATTAATCGAAAAGAGAGAAAGGTGAGAAAAGTTATAAGCCAAGTTGTATGTGAGAAATTTATTATGTTAAAGAAAATTGAAAAAAGTTATTTGAAAGGACCCAAAACACATTCTCGAGATACTACTTATTCGATATAGAATATTTTTATCTATCTTTTGCAAAATTTCCATTGGTCGGAAAAGGGTCTAAAAAAAAGTTATAGCCCAAAATATATAAAACTTGTATGGGGGAAATAAATTAACTTAAAGAAAATTGAAAAAAGTTATTTCAAAGGACCCAAAACACATTTTTGAGATAACACTCATTGGATAGAGAATACTTTTATCCATCTTCAGGCAAATTGTCGTTGACCGGAAAAGAGTCTGAGAAAAGGTATGGACCAAAATGTATACAAGTTGTAGGGGGGAAAATAATAATTTTATCGAAAATGGAAATAGAAGTTTTTCACACTCAAAAAAAAAAAAAAAAAAAATGAAGGAACAGAGTGCGAATTCGACAATTTTAGGCGATTCTTGGAATGCTTTAAAATCGTGAAATATCAACGCATGAAGATGGGATATAAATCTCTTTAAAGCATAATTTACATGGATTTACACGGAATATTTGACAGAGAAATTTATATTTCGATGTATGTGGATGTAGTGAATAAAAATATCGGGAAGAAATGAGAAATCGATTTCTTTCTGTTTTTTCATAGATAGCAAATCCAATTCACGTTATCAACTATCTTCATTTGATTCTTATATCGTTGTTGTGGACCATTCAGTACCGAGGTATTATTGTATGAACGAAAAATTTAGAATTCGTATTTGATAATAAATAGTTCAATAAATAATCATCGAAAAACAGTTTTGAAAACTCTAATAAATTTTATACACCCAGTATTTTTTTACGCATGGGATAGTATTTTTTTTGAAATTTGAGTATTTTCTCAAACTTTCATTTCCAAGCCTATTGAGAATGAAAAAAAAGAAAAACTAATTTTTTTACTATATCATATCTATAAATGGCGTAGTAACACATTTAAATTATAGTAGTACTTATCTCCAAATACTAAAAAAAATTCAATATTTCAAGAATTTTTTTAGCACTTCATTTTTTTAGGAATTTATTTTTTGATTATATTTCTCGATATATCATACTAAAATGCACTTTCAGTATATTGTTCATTTTTTTATCTCAAAACTATTGAGAATGACGTGCTAAAAATTGAAAGGTACGTTTTTCACCATAGATCCTATGGGATTCGGGATTCGAAAAATAGTCAAAATTTCTATACAATAGAAATATTTACTTACTTTTTACTTCCTTACCCAGCCAGACCCTTTCCCCCGTACAACTCGTGAACGTTTTGGCCAATAACTTTTCTCATGCCCTTTTCGGACCAATGAAAATTTGGTTAAAGATAAATAAAAATATTCTTTATCGAATGAGTACTATCTCGAAAATGTGTTTTGGGTCCTTTCAAATAACTAATTTCAATTTTCTTTAAAATAATTAATTGCTCCCACACAACTTATTTTTTATTCATTCGTTTATTGTTACAGGCTCAATTACGTAAGTTTTAAGGAGCCGAATTCTTAACTATTTTTGAACTTTGAATAACTATATATGAACAATTTCCTAATTCTATGGTTAGTAAGGTGGAAAACCGATTACTCGTGGTTGACTCCCTCCCATACAACTTGAACAAGATTTGTTCATTTGGATGACGCATGGATGTAGCTCTTACGAAGCGACAAAAAAAAAATTGGGAAATTCATGGATCGCTTTGAAAGCCCAGCAGTTCTCCAGCCGATAAAATTGAGGAATATTTGTTAACACATTAAAGACCGCACGTTTTGGGACAAACTTGTCAAGTCACCAATAAGTTCAAACACACTCCTAATACACATAAACTTTCCTTTCATTTCCCCGAATATTACATTAGAATACAACGACATTTTACAGTTTGTGTGGTTTTGTTGAAGGAGCTGAAAATGGTCGAGTGCTTCTTAGTTGTTGCTCTCGCGAGAACAATTCACAAGCTTGCCACATCTTTAGATTTATGTCCTTATGTCAATTTACGCACTGCACTGAGTGTTAATCTCGAAACCTGTCGCGGCGGTCTTTTTTAGCAATTGACAAACATTCTGTCATAGGAGATTATATTTTGTTTCATCAGCATGATTATTCCCAATTTCTTAACTACTTCAATCTACCTTTGGCAACGCATAAAAACAAAAACGTGTGAGGGTGATGCAAAAATATAGGAACACCCTTCACCAGACGGCATGAACGTCGATGCAGAACTCCAATCGTACGAGGATCCACCGTTTAGTAAACAACAAGTGCAATTAATGTGGTGTCAACAATCACAGAGATGAATGTATTGAAGAAAACACAACTATCTAGTGCATTCATTGCGCCATCATTGTTTAAAGTGAAAGTTTGTCTTTTCTATGTCTCCCGCTGCTTATAAGTCCATTTTCGTCCCAATTGTCTATCAGAGATACGTTAGGGTAAGGTGACATTGCCTAGGAGTACGCACGAAAATATGATTGTACGAATAGAAACAAACAATTTTGTTCTATAGAAGCAGACGAATTCGAACGAAGCAAGGAGAAAGCAATGTAACCACACCAATACAACTCAATGTGGTTGTTTACTTTCACTATTGCATACAATTCGTACGACCACTTTTCTGCATCCAGTGTCACCGCCGCCTTAGTTAGATAAACCTCCGCATTTGGAATGATACGAATCCTCATGTCGTTGCGTTCTGAAAAATTCTCTGTGCGCTTTATGGACCGGTTGAATAAAACGACCGTTTTTCTTTAAAACTGATGCCGGCTACGAGGCCTTCAATACCGGCAATTTTGTTTGATCAATTTGGTTTTTTTCAATTTTCAATTTTCTTTTCTTTTGTTCAATTTTGTTTTGTTCGAACGGAAAATTTTGCGTACCCGTGAATTGGCCTATAAGATCAGGCGATTGGACACCTTTTTACTGTTTTTAATTGGGAAGTCCCTGGTCTGAGCCGAAAAGCCGCAGACGACTGACGCCTTGGAAGGCAACATCTACCACGTTTTCACTGATATAGAATTTCCTGTACTGTAAAAAGTGATCGAAAATTGTATTTCCTATCAACTTCCCCGGAGTCCGCAGAAGTACCCATATGCCGGAAAACACGTTGAAATGTAATTTGTAAATGAGTTTTTGCTTCTTCTAGCAGTTTCTCCGTCAATATGACTCAACAGTCATTCGGGCGTTTAGTTGGTATCTCGACTATCTCAATCATAACTCCGCCTGCGAGTGACGGATCTCTATAGTAGCATGTCCGAAAAAGAACCAGAGCAGTGGGTCCAAAGCCCCCCCCCCCCCAAAAAAAAAGGAGGATGGTTGTAATAGCTGTTATCCATGGTTATTATAGAAAGAAAGTAATGGTTAAACCCCTAAGCCAAGGTTTTACGCGACCCGTGCCAAGGGTTGAATGGTAGGGGGGGGGGCGTGCGTTTTCATCAAATACCCTGCCTATAACGGAGCCTGTGGAGCACCGGGGCGCCCTCCACAGTATTTTCCGCCCTTACTGCATTAAGCGGGTCACTGATGTAGCTGACCTTCTTTACCGCGCAACTCGTGGGACTCACATGAACAATCCTAACAAGCTTTTCGAGTTCCGGCAGCCTCTCCCTGCATAACGGAGACGAACAAAAAGCTGGACAGAATAAAGTTTATTCAGGTAATCACGCTTCATCACGCCAATGGAGCAAGCAGCATCCTAAGCAGAAGGTTCATTCACGAAACTTTGGATGTGGCTCTTATTCAAGAGCCTTGGTTCTATAATTCTAGGATTCGAGGAATCTCTACACAAAAATGTAAGCTTCTCTATGACAGCACACAAACTGCACCAAGAGCAGCAATTCTTATACGGGATAGCATTAGGTATGTACCGATCACAGAATTTATCAACCGGAACATCGTGACAATACAATTGGAGGTTCCAACGACCCGAGGGAATCGTCGCTTCGGCTTATTTCCCAGAAGTTGAAGTTCCTCCATTTGAAGTTGCTACGCTGATACAACACTGTAAATTAAAAAACAAACAATTCATCATTGAATGTGACGCCAATGCCCACCATACGGTCTGGGGCAGTAGCGACATCAATGCTAGAGGTGAATGTTTGCTTAAATATTTAATGTCAAATTATATTAACATTTGTAATCAAGGAAACGATCCAACATTTGTTAACTTTATTAGACAAGAAGTTCTTGATCTAACACTCTGCAGTTCTAAACTATCAGATAAGATAACAAATTGGCATGTGTCAAATGAAGAATCTCTATCTGATCATAAACATATAATGTGATCTGGTGATCTTTTGATCGAAAAATTCAGAGATCCGAGAAAAACAAATTGGGATAGTTATAATTCCAAACTTCAGGAGAATATTTTGATATCAGTGGAAAGTATTTCTTCCACTGAACAGCTTGAAATAGTTTCATCAGAATTGGGAACCAATATTAAATCCACCTTCGAAGAAAACTTTCCACTGAAGCAAAAAACTTCAAGTAAGGATGCATCTTGGTGGAACAAAAAACTTAAAAGGCTTAGAAAATTGTCTAGAAGACTCTGTAACAAAACAAAAATTACCTCTGATTGGTCAAATTACAAAAACTGTCTAATTACAAAGAAATCCGTAAATCTAAGAGAAGGGATTGGAAGTTCACCTGTGAACAGGTAGAAAGTTTACCTGTTGTAGCAAGCCTTCATAAAGCCCTTTCTAAGGATCACACCAACGGACTTCGTAGTCTGAAAAAAGGAAATGGTCAATATACAACTGATTCCCAGGAAACACTTAGTATCATAGTGGAAACACATTTCCCAGGCTCAATCCAATTGATTTCCGGACACGCACAGGTCTTCAATACAGCTCAATCTTGTCTAATCAGAGATGAGAATAGAGCTAATGAATTGGCTAGGGCGGTCTTGACGAAGTCAAGGGTTGAGTGGGCAGTGGATTCCCTGAAGCCCTTTAAATCTCCAGGGCCAGACGGGATTCATCCGGTGCTGTTACAAAAAAGCAAGGATATCACTGTCCCTCTTCTAACGGAGATGTTTAGAGCTAGTATGGTACTAAGCTACATTCCTAGTAAATGGCGAGAAGTCCGGGTTATATTGATTCCCAAGGCTGGCAAACGTGACAGGACGACTCCCAAAGCGTATAGACCAATTAGTCTAACATCTGTCATCTTAAAAATGATGGAAAAGGTCATTGTTCTCCATATCGAAACATCATATTTGAACAGGAGACCATTGAACAAATTTCAGTTTGCCTATCAAGCAAATAAATCAACTGAAACAGCGCTTCACACATTAATTTCCATAATAGAGAAGTCTTTTGATGCTAAAGAAATCTCACTTACAGCTTTTCTTGATATTGAGGGAGCATTTGACAATGTATCCTACAACTCTATAACTCTATAAATAAAGCTATGAAAAAATGTAGTTTTAACATGTGCATCTCCAACTGGATACATGCCGTGCTAACCAACCGACTAATAACAGCTAAATTAGGAGGATCTACTCTAACAACGAAACCAACTAGAGGTTGCTCTCAAGAAGGAGTTCTGTCTCCTCTGTTGTGATCCCTAGTTGTTGACGATCTTCTTAATAACCTAACTAATTTAGGATACGAAGTCATTGGTTCTGCTGATGACATAATCATCTTAGTGAGGGGTAAATGTGAGTATACTATTTCCAATAGAATGCAAACAAGCCTTAACTACACACTCAAATGGTGCAACTTGGAAGGACTTAGTGTTAATCCTTCAAAAACAGTCATGATTCCATTTACCAGAAAAAGAAAGGATGAGATTCCACCTCCTAGATTGGGAGGTGTACAATTGGAGCTTTCAAAACGAACCAAATATTTAGGTGTCATGCTTGATCAAAAACTATATTGGAACGACCAACTGGAGTATGCAATATATCTATCAACACCAAGACAATCCAAATTATTCATTACACCTTGTAACAGAATAACACGCAACCTACTCAGCTTGAATAAGGCAGATTTGAGTACATTAACCGGTCTATTCACCGGACACTATCCGAGCAGGTATCACCTTAAAAAAATCGGTAAACTGGCAGATGATAACTGTCGTTTTTGCAATTTCGAAGCTGAGACTTCGGAACATTTACTGTGTCAATGCAGTACACTAATCCAGCGAAGATTGCGAATCCTTGGAAAGGGCATTCTTATGCCTAACGAGATTTAGTCTGCTGAACCAAAACAGGTAAGAAACTTCATAAAGGAAGTCATTCCTTCGTGGGAGGATATGCAAAGTCCTGGTGAGACTATCACTTATTCCCTGAGTGATAGAACGAACTGACACTGCATACATAGCAAACTGGAGTGCACTACAATAGATCAAACTAATGGTCGCAGTGGTACAATGCTCCTACAGAAGAAGAATCTCATTTCATCCTTTCCCGTCAAATGGACTTCATCACATATTGAAGTGACCCTCCCGGACTGAATTTTTTTCTCTCTCTCATGTATCACGTGTGCATATATCGATATTTGAGTTCACATAATCTATACATAATCATGTGAATACGGTATCACGATTAAATTGGACGTTCTTTCAATCATCAAAAAATTTCTACAATATTTTTTGTTTGTTTCAATATAGAAAATCCTTAAAAACAAACATACTCCAACACTATTTCGGTTTCACTTGAACTACTTTTCTTGAGCTGTTTTATCTAAATCAGCTTGAATGTGAGAGATAGCAATACGAAGCATTTTTCCAAATGACGGTCAGTGATTTTAACTGTGATTTCAATCCTTCCATAACTGAAACAATTGCTCACAAATATTTGTGGATTCAAACAAAGAAGTAATTAAATGAGCATGTTTTATCAGTTCTGGAAATCGCGCTCCTGGAACAAATCTTGAGTAGAAATCCAAGACATCATGGTTTTCAAATTTGTCACGCAACTCTAAATAACACTGCGTTTCAATGAGTTCCAATGAGTTGCATGTTTTCAGTGGAATGTACATCATCGAAACTGAATTGGGTAGAGAAAATTGGAGAAAAAAATTGGAAAATTGTGTTCATTGAAGTACCAAAATCTGCGGAAAAATCAGCACTAATCGACTGGAGTGCATCAACATTTTTCCTAGTTGTTGACACCTGAGATATTCTTAATGTCAGAAAATGGGTAAAATTAAAATTTTCCAGTTTTTTTTCGAGTGAAAAAACAGAAAAGAAAAAAAGCTTGGAACTCACGATGATCCAATACGTGCGAGTTGATTGATGATTTGGACGATATCCTTCAAGACATCCTCGAATCCTACATTCATAAGAAAAAGGCAAGCCAATTTCTCGGTTACTTCGAAATCCTTCTCTCATCTATCACCACTGAATAAAATACATAGTCGGCAGCTCGTTCTTTCATACTTTCAAACAAACAATTTTCGCTCCTAACTTCGCCAATTTTCCAGTACAGGATGTGGCAACAAACTTGTCTATTTTTGGCGCATGTTTCGACACATATTTTCGTTTCTGATTAAATCTTCAGAACAGGAGCAGCTTCATTGCAAATTAAATAAACCATTTTCTGATTTATGCACGTAAAAAGTATATTTCAGGCAATTTTACTTGTAATAGTGCAGGCTTCCATTTTGCTACAATTCACACAACACATGCTACAGCGATTAAAAAGCGATTGCCAATAGACACTGAAATTGTACTCACGCGTACATACATCCCGTTCTCTCTCATAAGACTCTTGGAAAAATTCCCAGCTGTCAAGCCGGGTTCATACGTTGTCAGTCACTCGGTTGCGAGTAAACGTCAAACGATCCGAAGAATTACGAACGTACCCATACCACTACTGGAATGTTATAAGTTATTTGAGTTCGCGTGCCAATCACAAACCTGCGTTCAACTAGGATTGCATTTGCGCTAATATTGATCATGATGAAGCAGTGCTACTGTTTTCGAGGTTGTTATTAACAAAAAGAGTTTATCTCGCGTGTTCAGTCACCAAGAAAGTAAATGTCGTTATTGAATTTTATATGTGATTAGGTGTCGCTTGCCAGTAGCAAAACTTCCTCCACTAAGGTGTGCTTCTCTCGAGCATGAGAAAGTAATGCAACTTTTTTCGAGGCCAGTAATATTAACAGGAGCGTTTCTTTTGAGAATAGCGCAAAATGAAGAGAAGTGTTTATATTTCTAGTAGTTTCAAGCCACCAATGCATGGCTCTGTATGCATGCTATGGCGAACGCTTGTTTGGCGCTTGGTTTACGTTGTACGAACGATGCCTAGAGGTGCGATTTCTTTGAGGCAATACTAAATAACATGTAGCATGATATTTGATACTTGCAAGTGTTGTCATTGTTGTTGTTTCCATGCGGTGCCAAATATATATTGAAGTAGTTATGAGATGTGAGATAATGGTGATGGTGCAACATATATTTAATCGACTGTTACCGAGTCTATCTCAATTGCGAAAAAGGCCACTGGAATAGCGCTCGAGGTAAATTTTCAATGCATTGACATGGAATAACTTGCGACATACGATCAGCTAGTGTATTGTTTTGCGAGGGAAAGAATGAATCATCAATCAATTACCGTCAACTGATTCTACAATGAAAAAACATTTAAGAGATTATTCTACTAAGCAGTTGCTTCTAAAATTTCACAGCATTATAGAATAATATCCGAAGGTATAAATGGGCAACTTATATAAAATTACTGCGTAGTTCTACGTCAAAAATGCGGTCGTATCATGGACACAACCTCTCATAATTTTTTCAAATCAGGCTGCGGGCCGCATGCACAAAGCTGGAGGGCCGCAGGTTGGCCACTACTGTTCTAAATAGAGTAAGTTCTGTATATATAATAGCTTTGCTATGCAATAAATGTGTTTTGTTTGAAAATAGTTTTAGAACGACGACTGTTTTTTATTCCACGAAATTCTTAGAATCTTTGAAAGACTTCCTGCTCCTTTTGATTCATTTATTTATAGAACTTGATTTTCCCGGGGAAGGAACTATTTTGTATAATTTTTCCAAGAACTGTTATTAATTTTAATTTGTATAATCTGCATACACTTTCAATGTATTGAAGGGAAAATCGACAAAAATTTCATTCCCCATTTTCGTTGACGTTGAAAACAAATTAAGGAGCAAAGCTCTCCCATATGTGATACTGATTATTGATTGATTCTCACTTTGCTCTATTCACTTTTTGTTTTCAACACTCAGTGTATTTTTTTAAGAAAAAATTAATCACTCACCGTGGCCAACTTCTCGATGTACTCGTCGGGAGCTCCCAGCGAGGCCAATCCGATTTCCTGGGAGAACTGTGCAAAGGAAGGATCCGCGAACAGCGGGGCGTGTCCCAGAAGTTCGTGGCAAACATCCGGTTCTGGAGTGTACAGCGGTTTGCTCGGATGGCGAATATATTGCGTCGAGTGAAACACTCGGAAGGCAAGCCCGGCAAGGAAATCGCGCGACGACAGCAGTCCCGCCACCGGACGCAACGTGAATCCGGTACAGTCTTTCAGGAAGTTGGAGACGTCCTCCAGCTGGGGGATGTTATCATCCCGATAGCCACAGTTTTCGATCAGCAGTGGAAACACGTGATTATGTTCCCGACAGGCGTGAGTTGGATATAGCTTCGTTAGATTCTGGAACACTATCTTCCAGGTGCTGATCTCCTCCTCGGTGTAGTCCACGTGGGGCAGCGGTTGTCCGTGTTTATAATTGAACGCGATATCGGCGAAGTATTTTCGTCGTTCGCGATACTTCTGGTCGGTGAATCCGGGATGATCGGAGTCCAACTCTGCCCCATATGAAAGAATCTGATTGGCGAAGCGATCCAGGTCGCGAATACGACGGGGAAACCACGGCACAGCGGCTGCAATCAAACCCATCATAAGCTAATCAATCACCATTAAAAAAAACCACAACCTACCTTCATTATCCTTGTAATCTCTCGAAATGATGTTAAAGTAATCGCTCTTTTCGCGAATTGTTTCGATCGCAGCGCCCAAGTTCTGGCACTTGCTGTCACATTCCACCATGAACTCGTATCCCGGTCCACGCGTGGAGGATCTTGACTCGATATGCACCAGATTCACCTTATGTTCCTCGAAAATTTTCAACATCTTGGCCAATGCTCCGGCTTCCTCTTGCAGTGGCGAGAAGATGATGCTAACGTTTTTCGCCTCCGCGGATTCGTGTCCTTCCATGATGTAGGATCCACCCTCCTTCAGGGTTGGCTGTTGATTGATTTTTTTTTATTGTTTTAAAATTAGCACCAATCGAGTTTAAAAATATATCACAATTGTAATTTGTTAGTATATTGACTTTTGTGCGCTCTTCGCTCGTCGATCAATCGGTCAGAACTGAAACAGTATATTTCCTAAAGCGGTAGTTTTATACGAGCCCCCTGTCACTTCTCGCGCGCGCGGAAGAGATCAGAAAAAAACCTAAGCACAGAGAACCTCGCAATTAAGGCTCATGATTGACGCGGTTCCTAGACACAATGCTGTTTCTGCTGCTGCAAGTTTTGCGCGCTTTTGCGCAGCCCCGCGCGCTTTTGCGCGCTTTTGGCTTAGATTGGATGGCGATTGGCGCGCGCGATAGGCAATGATGAAACTTTACCAACGGATTACCGAAGAATGTTTGTGAAATTTGGGTGAATCCAGTCGCAGTCGGGTTTTCACGGTCGAATCGATACGTCGGTTGGATTTTTCATAGCATTGGCTTTTTACTAGAATTGCAATGATTGTGAGGTGATTGTGTGCTTTGTTTATGTATGATATGTGGCAATCTCTAATTTCCCACAAGGATGATTTTATGAAAATCAAAATGAGTGTTTTATGCTATAATGTAGTATATTGCATTATCGGCAATCTTTTTAAAACATCGTACCATTTTTTGCGATTCGAGTTTTTTTTACGCCGTTTGACTGCGTTTCGACGAATTATCAGTACATTGAGGTCAAGCGAGGGTACTGCGTTTTGGGAGTGATCGGTTGAGCAATATAATTGAAAGGATTAATCTCTGGAATAAACGAAAAACCCAGACTGTTCACAATAACAGTTGTTTTTAAACGATAATAATTCAAATTCTTTGCAGGTCTACTTGTACATTTGTGATTTGTTGCATTTTTTCCAATAGTTTCAGATGAGTCCGTATAGTGGAAGTGACTTTCCTACAAAATAATTAACAAATGAACGCAAGGTACAGTGATTTTCTATTATAACCTTTTGCATAGTAAGATTCTGCTTGATCTACGCAGTACTTAGCTATAACAAAGAGTGTGCAAAATCTCCGTACAATTGTTTGTTTATTCAAATTACCCCATTCGAGTGGAAAGAAATCGTTCACAGTTCCAGATCGGATATAAACAAGATCCTTACTTTACAGGACAACGGAGAATCTATCGGAAGACAACCAGGAGAAAACCGTCAGAGGAAGCCACAGTGCAACAGGAATTGAGAAAGGAAACTGAAGACAAAGTGGTGAAGTCTTACCGATTGCTGGCTAGAAGATTTGGGACAACCGGTCAAATGCCTAAAGCATATTTGCAGAACATGGTCAAACCAGCAGGGTGGAATCCAAAAAAAATGGCTCATAAAGTAGAAGCAAATGAACCGCAAAGAGGTTTCAATCTTTAATGCAACCGAAAAAGAAGATCATCTGACTGTTAATGTTATTTAGCTAAATGAAACGTGATGGTGTTGAAGGGCAATGATACATACAGTAAACATTCACTAACTGGGCGAGAAGAGAAGACCACTTATCGACATTCGCGTTTTAACTGGTCCGGCATGTTAAACGTCAAATAAAATCGAGGGAAACTTCAATGAATTGTTTGATTCTCTTAGTTCCTGTAATTGGATAAATAAAAGGATTCCAATGGAAGTTTCGCATTGAGTGCGACAACAGGTATGACATATGATTTGAGAAAATTGTTTTTCTGTAGTTTAATCAATGTTTTTGTCGTGCGAAAATAATGTCAACTTTCATAACATTTAAAATTACATTCGAATGCCCCTCACAGCAAATCTTCCATTTGAATATGGCGTCGATTGTTTACAAAATTGTGCTTTTTAACTGGTCCAAAGACCAGTTAACGTTCGCCCAGTTAAATAGCAGACCAGTTAAACCAGGACCAGTTAGCGAACGATTACTGTATTTGGATAACAACGACTGGCAGGGAAGTGGTTATACTACTTCTCCACAAAATTCTGTAGATGACAAGGTAAAGTATATTTTGTTTTTAAAATTTCCAAGGTTTTTTTTTGTGGCTTACCTAAGCGAAATGGGAATGTCTAACGATATAAATATTCCTCAAGATGTGACCAATGATGTCAATATTACTGATTTTCCCGGATTGCTCATAATTTCATGGCACGTTTCCTGATATTCTGACAAGCCCCTCCTTTCTAAACACCTCCCCCCCTCTTGGCGAAGAATGTTTGATTTTTCCGGAATAATCTTGTTTTCACTTCAGAGATTAGCACTTCCACACTAAATCACCCGAGAAACAGCAAAGGTGGGCAGATTCAGACAACGCTTGTAAAAATTAAGTAGTACAATTTTCAATCAAATTAAAAATATAAGTAAGTTAACAGCCTTTCCACCAACAGCTGTCATATGGTTTGACATCTCCTGGTCATTTATTATTTACGAAAACAACACAGTCCCCTTTTTCATACACGTTTCGAAACTTTTGAGCTTCACCTCATTCAGTAACTAATATAAAATGCAAAAAACGTGCACACAACGGGGAAATAAAGGTTATTAGATAAAATTATGATTTGTCTTCGGATATCGTTCACGGGGCACATTCGGACACTATTTAATACCTCATAAAATTTGTGTCTGATTGTTGTTTACTAACAAACATCAATTTGGTCTGATTCTCAGACCTAATGATAGTTCGAAACTACAAAAAGAAAACCGATAGAACCAGCATTACCGAAGATGAGATCGAAAGAGTTATCGAACTAGTTTCGAAATAGAATGTTTCAAAAAATCAAAAATCAATCGAAAAGTCGTTGCACTTTGGAAACAATTAAATATTGCCGAGAAAATTTCACAATTCATGTATCTTTTCCACCTTATGTCACAAATCGCTTACAACCGCTGGATGTTTCAGTTATGGGTCTTTTCAAGCAAAAGCTCTCCGTTTCCCAGAACGATTGGCTATTCAACCATCCTGGAAAAACTATTACTATACACGATCTTTCAGTTATAGCTGCATCGGCTTATAATGCTTCCTTCAATCTGAGTAATATTCCTAGCTGGATTCAAATTGACAAGTTGCTATCCATTCTCAAGAAAGGTTTTTTCGGACAAGCATTTTGAATGCTCAAATGATTTCACTTACTGGAGCGGAGGTAGCAACTGACTCATCGGGTAATACAACATTGCGTCTACGGCACAGATAGATTTTACTTTGGCAACTTTGTCCCCGGAAAATGTTGAACGTTTTCCAAAAACTTCACCGCCGAAAACCATCCCATCCGAGCGCCCGTAGCTTCTGTCGGGTCATCGAAGATGTGTGAGGCCGAGCGTTGTCCTGGTGGAAAACAACACCATTCCTATTGATCATTTCTGGCCTCTTCTGGTCAATCGTCTGCTTTAAACGGTCAAGCTGCTCACAGTAGAGAACCGAGTTGAGGGTCTGGCCATAGTTGGGCAGCTCATAGTGGATGATTCCTTTCCAATCCCACCAAACACACAGCAAAACCTTCCTGGCCGTCAATCCGGGCTTGGCGATGGTTTGAGCCGGCTCGCCGCGCTTCGACCACGACTTTTTTCGCTTTAGGTTGTCCGTTTTAGCAGTGCATTGCAGGCGTTGATTCGGTCTAAAAGATTTTTTGCGTCAACTCGTGTGGCACCGATACATCCAGATTTTTTTGGAATCCAATCTTCTGCAAATGGTTCCTGACCAATCGAGCGAGTACTCACATGCCGGTCTACTTGGATGATTTCAACGATTTTATCTGTTTCCACGATTGCCTACCTGTACAGGGTGTATCTTCGACAGCCACTACACCAGAACGAAATCGATCGAATCAACGCTGTGCTGTGTGAATCGTTACAGTATCGGGTCCATAAACTACACGAATTTTTTCGGCCGCCTTCGTTGCAGTTTTACCTCGCAGGTAGTAAAAACGTAAAATATGGCGAATTTCTTGCTCGGTGGACTCCATCTTTGACGCGCTATAACTTGAGACTGAAAAGGACAATCACAACACTGTCAAAACGACGCTTGTAGCACAGATTGTCGTCTTTAAATAGTATGACCCGATGCGATAAGTACAACACAAGATACCATACACAATAGAAACATTTATTGCATCCTAAAATCACCACATGCCAAATTTTATTTCATTTGCTTGATTAACTCTCGAGTAATGTAGAAATTTGTGTTTCATTTGTATGGGAGCCCCTTCTAAGAGAAGAGGGAGGAATATCTAACCACCATAGAATTATTTATTACACCCTAAAACCTCCATTTGCTTATTTTTTTTTTCCAAAATATATATTTTTATCAAGGCTCATATGGCGTTAGCCTCACGGGGCCGGGAGTTCAATACTTTGACAATTTTTCTTATTATCTATGTTAGTAATATGTAACCGATTACTCGCGGTTGGCTCGAGGTTAGTATTACAAGTGTTTTCGTAATTCGGATGTTGCTGTCTCCAATGCTCTGTACGTGTGCCCGACTCGGGATACTTCCTATTGGGATGCAGCTGACCATTAATCAGCAACGCCCCCCTAGTCTGTACCCCATATCTAGCGTGGTGCGTCTTTCTCGACTCGAGGAATCCAAGATAGAATGGTCACTAACCGGCGCAATCATCAGTTCATGTAGAGTTGTCATGAGCGGTACAACCTTTGGCTCTTGTTGAATCATCAGTGGACTGCACAACCTTTGGCCCGTGTATCTGTAAAGAGTGTGTGTATGTATTGCCGCGACTAAGTAAAAGTTTATCGATCGGATAGGAGGGATATAAAACGGGGACACAACGAAGGAAACATCATTAAACGTTGACATCGGCGTTCCTGAGGAACAGATATAGATGAAGCAGTTTTTGCTTAGTTTGGTTTTATTTGCTTGCTTAATTTCCGAGTAATGCAGAAAATTGTGTTTCATTTGTATGGGAGCCCATCCTTAGAGAGGGGGTGGAGTGTCTAACCACCATAGAAACATTTATTGCATCCTAAAACCTCCACATGCAAAATTTTACTTTATTTGCTTGATTAATTCTCGAGTAATGTAGAAATTTGTGTTTCATTTGTATGGCAGACCAAAGAGAGAGGATAAGGGTCTCGAACTATCATAAGCACCTTCTCCGACCCCAAAAACTCTACATACCAATTTTCATGTCGATCGGTTTAGTAGTTTTTGAGTCCATAAGAATCAGACGGACGCGTACAAACGCATGTTTTGATCGCTCAGTTAATCTTGTGCTTGGTGATTGTAGTGAGCTAGAGAGGGATGAGCGCGATTGATTTCGTTTTTAGATAGTCGTTCGTATAGAAAGTTGGACTCAAGTCAAAAAAGAAAGACTTTCGAAAAACAAAGATTTATTGAGATCCGAAATTTTCGAAACCAAATTGTGTTGAGAGAGAAGCCATATTTTTATCCAGTTAGCTCATCCGCGTATGTGTTGGTGAAAACCTTCAATTTAATTGGTTTGGTTCGTGAGAGGTTCCATTTAATGATCCTTTTGTGCTTGTGTCGTATTTCCTTCTCTCTCTATAGTACATAGAGAGAGAGAGAGAGAGAGAGAGAGAGAGAGAGTGCGCTCGTAATAGGGCGCTTGCAGCGTGCATATGCATTAGTGATCTGTTGGGCAGGCAAAAGAGATCGCTGCATAGCATTTAGCTTTGTTTAAATAATTATTTTAGCGAAATAGTTGTAGAAATTATGCTCTACACTATATTAATACCATGCGAATATACGTCTCTTTACATAAAAATATTTAATTTTACCGTCGGAGCCATATATACAGAGAAAAATTTCTGTTCTGAATTTCTGTTATGGCTATGATTCATATCAATCGAAGCAGATTGATTATTCAAAAAGTTTCACAGAAAAAGTGCAAACTGCACATGTTGTTCGATTAATATTTTGAGTAGTGGAGTTAATTACATGGTAAGATTCTACATCGTGAAGAATTAAATTATAATGAATATTCGTGTGTAAAGGGTGTGTCACATCAAATTACATCACGGAAAATCGCTGTAGGAATTCGCCCAGTAGACCGATCCTTTTGAAAATTTTAGACAGTAAAATAAAAACTATTAAACAACTCTTGGCATTTTCTTTTTATTCATACTTCGAGCCCAAGCCCGTATGCTCGCACCTTCCTCTTTACCCCGTCCATAAGGTTCTGTACAACGTCAGGTTGTAGTTTTTTTTAACAGAAATGCATTTTCTCTTGAAGTCCGCCTCCGATTTGACAACTTTTGGGTTCTTCCGGAGGGCCTGCTTCATAATCGCCCAATATTTCTCTATTGGGCGAAGCTCCGGCGCGTTGGGAGGATTCATTTCCTTTGGCACGAAGGTGACCCCGTTGGCTTCGTACCACTCCAACACGTCCTTTGAATAGTGGCACGAAGCGAGATCCGGCCAGAAGATGGTCGGGCCCTCGTGCTGCTTCAATAGTGGTAGTAAGCGCCTCTGTAGGCACTCCTTAAGGTAAACCTGCCCGTTTACCGTGCCGGTCATCACGAAGGGGGCGCTCCGCTCTCCGCAAGAGTAGATCGCTTGCCACATCATGTACTTTTTGGCAAACTTGGATAGTTTCTGCTTGCGAATCTCCTCCGGAACGCTGAATTTGTCCTCTGCGGAGAAGAACAACAGGCCCGGCAGCTGACGAAAGTCCGCTTTGACGTAGGTTTCGTCGTCCATTACCAGGCAATGCGGCTTCGTCAGCATTTCGGTGAACAGCTTCCGGGCTCGCGTCTTCCCCACCATGTTTTGCCTTTCGTCGCGGTTAGGAGCCTTCTGAACCTTTTATGTACGCAGGCCCTCCCGCTGCTTGGTCCGCTGGACGAATGAACTTGACAAATTAAGCATATTGGCGACATCCCGGACCGAACTTCTCGGATCACGTCTAAACTGTTTAACTACGCGCTTGTGATCTTTTTCACTGACGGAGCATCTATTTTTGCCGTTCTTCACCTTCCGGTCGATGGTTAGGTTCTCGAAGTATCGTTTTAGTACTCTGCTGACCGTGGATTGGACGATTCCCAGCATCTTACCGATGTCCCGATGTGACAACTCCGGATTCTCGAAATGAGTGCGCAGGATTAATTCACGACGCTCTTTTTCGTTCGACGACATTTTTCCAAATTTACGAAAAATTGACAGTGAAGCATGGCCAACGTGATCTATACACTCTTATCTGATTATAAGCGAAAGCTGAAGATATAATTCCTAAAAATTAAATTTCTACAGCGTTTTTTCCGTGATGCAATTTGATGTGACACACCCTTTAGATATCTTTAATCGGTGGTTAGTTTCGCCAAAAAAGTGAATAATTATGTTGAAATTAAGAGCATATTAAGCCAGAAAGATCAACCAACCCTCAGATATGATTTCTGGGTAGCTGAATGCTCTGCCGAGAAATGAAATATGGTCATAAGAAAATTGATCGGAAACGAAAAAAATCCATCAATTGGCTAATTCATGGAAAATACAAAGAAGCATTTGAACGTGAGCTCGAGCCTCTGTGTCTTGCATGCTGCATGTCCAAACATGCTGATAATCCTTTCCTGTTATTTTTTCGATTCAATATGCGTCACACAAAAGCTCTTGTTCGGTAAATAGCTTGCCTAACTGTTTAACAAAGTTCATGTTAGTTCTATGAAATATTTCGCGCTAATAGAAAGATCGCAACTATATTTGAATCATCTACAAGAACGTCGATTGATAATGAATCCGCTTCTGCTGCATAGAAGCTATGAATGTAAACAAATGATGTTTGCCCAACAGATGCTCTGCATGTATGTGTAGCAAGAGCTCAATAATCCGTAAAATTCGGAGCGGTATTCAGTTGTAGTGGTATTATCACCGACAAAGGAAGCGGTCCAATCGAGGCATCGTTAAGCAACACAGATGAGTTCTTGTTAACTTTCATTTCTTTTTTTTTCGTTGATGTTTGTTTGTCGGGCTCTGTTCTCCAATACGAATGCAAAAGTTGCTCGCGGTGCTAGCACCATATAGATAGAGATACTTTCTCCACAGCGAGAGAGAGAGAGAGAGAGAGAGAGAGAGAGAGAGAGAGAGAGAGAGAGAGGAGGCGTCAGTGAGAATAGCAGCTCGTTGTCAAAACAGTAGAAGACAATCACCAATCACAAACTATAATTTACACTCATTTTTGTCACTTACTTCTGTTATTTTGTATTCGCGGTTTGTTTTGCTAATCGGGCCTTTCAAACTCGCATTAGTTACCGTTCTGTTCCATGAACTGCATGTTATTATAAGTGTTTAAAACTGAACAAATATTCGAATGAAGATTGCATTGCTCGGTACGAAGAAACTACTCAAGTGTCTTTAAATTTTTATTTCCATTTCCACTTTTGTAGTGTTGAGAAAGATATTTTGATTGCATTTTCTATTTATCCTTGGTTCTTGTTTTTGGCCTGGGCATGGAAATTTTTTAATTAACTTGAAATAGTTTTTCCAATGTAGTGCGTGTGTGTATATGTTTTTGTAAGTTTTTAATATGAATATTATCGTTTTCATTGGAGAGTGCCCTTCATGTGTGAGATTGACGAGATTCTTCATAGGTTACCTTATCAGGTTTCCGAAAGATATCCCTCTGCACCGTCGATTTTGAAGTTCTATGAAACGTACACTCGATGGACAACGAAACATAACGCCGATCCGATTGAGGTTACAGTAGTTCTCTCGGTTACCTTCTCAGGTTTCCCAAAAATAACTCTCCGTCGTCGCGATTGAAGTGTGATACAGTGGGCCTCATTACGAGCGTCCTAGGTAGTGCGGACTGAATCAAAACGGCTGTCAAAAAAGATCCAATTGAAATGTCAAAAGAGATCCAACGATCAGGAGTGTTATTTTTCTTATGATAATCAACACTATAAAAGAGGTATTGTTGTCAGGGGCAAAAATAATTCAAATAATAAAATGAACGAACTACATTTTTCCGTCAATTGTTTAATTAACCATTGCATCTCTGAAAGAGCATCTCAGCCTTTCACTGAGCTACGCATTTTTAATGTCCCCTCTCTTTGACATAACGTTTTTCCGAACGAAATAAAAACAAACGAAGTCAGAGTCACGTAAATGTTTACTCCTGCGATTTGAAAATATTCGATAAAAAGTGGAAGGAAGAGATGCCAGATGATTTTTAAAAAAAGTCTGTAAAAACATGTGAATGTCTGTTAAAAATGTGGAAAAGTCTGTAAAAGTGTGCAGATCTATAGAAATGTCTTTTAACGTTAATTTTCACATATTCATTAATACTTTGTACATCGTGATGCACGTAAGATTGTATTATGTATATATATATACAGCCATTCCATGCCAAACCAATATAGTGGTTCTCAGATCTTCGTCAAAAGTGGTAATTTTGTTCTTTATCGCAAAACATTAGACTCATTTTTTTTTATTTTTTCATTGGGGTGCCCATTTCCATTTTAGGGTGATCCAAAAAATCATTTTTTTCCACTTTTTCCCAAAATGACTTTTTTCAAAAATTTATAACTTTCGAACCACTCAGCCGATTTAGATGATCGACATATCAAATTGAAGCCAATGAGCTTTAATTGAGAAATATTGAACTTGCAGATAATATGGATCCTATTTTCGTAATTATTGATTGTAGTCGTTTTTTAATGTTTTCATGGCTTCGGACTAGAGGGTGCTATATTTTTTATATTTTTTCTTGAAAGCTGATAATTTTTTACATAAGATATCTCGATATCAGAGATGCTATTTTTTTCGTTTTTGAAATTTGATTATTCAAAACTAATCGATGGTTCGAAAAACTAATTTTCCCCATTTTTCCCACTACAAAAACATAACTCTTGAACTATTGGACCGACTCATATCATCGACATATCAAATTGAAGCTTGCGTGCTATTTTTCTTTGGAAAAATGTTACTTTTGCGAAAAAATTGAAATCTTGTTTTTGTAATTATTGATTGAGTTATTTTTTCATAGTTTTCTCGTTTGAAGATAGGAGCGCTATATTTTTTATGGAAAGCTGAGGATTATTTACCTAACATATCTCGATATCAGAGATGTTATAATTATCGTTTTTAGGTTATAAATTTGTAAATTTAACATGTTTTAAGTCTTCGATCAATATTCATATGTGACTAAACTAGAACTATGCTAATAGAATCCTTCCCGCAAGTGTGATATTTTTTCAAATTTTGCTTATTGGCTTCAATTAATTACATCGATCATCAAAACCGTTTCAGTAGTTCAAATGTTATGATTTTTTGCAGAAAGTTATTTTTGGACAAAGGGGGAAAAATGATTTTTCGAACCACCGGATTACTTTGAAATATCTAAAAAAACAAAAAAATAGCATCTCTGATATCGAGATATGTTATGTAACAAATCCTCAGCTTTCAAGAAAAAATATAAAAATATAGCGCCCTCTAGTCCAAAGTCATAAAAAAAATAAAAAACGACTACGATCAATCTATATATATAAAAATGGAGTGATGTCTGTCTGTCTGTCTGATTCTTATAGACTTGGAAACTACTGAACCGATCGACATGAAAATTGGTATGTAGGGGTTTTTGGGGCCGGGGAAGGTTTTCGTGATATTTTGAGACCCCTCCCCCCTCTCTAAGGGGGGGCTGCCATACAAATGAAACACAAATTTCTGCATTACTCGGAAATTAACCAAGCAAACGAAACCAAAGTTAGCATGTGAAAGCTTTAGGGTGCAATAAATGTTTCTATGATGGTTAGACAGTCCTTCCCCCACTCAAAGGGGGGGCTGCCATACAAATGAAACACAAATTTCTGCAGTACTCGAGAATTAATCAAGCAAATGAAACCAAATTTGGTATGTGGAGGTTTTAGGATGCAATAAATGTTTCTATGGTGATAAGATACTCCTTCCCCCTCTCTTAGAGGGGGCTGCCATACAAAAGAAACACAATTTTTTGCATTACTCGGAAATTAATCAATCAAACGAAACCAAAGTTGGCATGTGAAAGTTTTAGGGTGTAATAAATGTTTCTATGATGGTTAGACAGTCCTTCCCCCACTCGAAGGGGGGGCTGCCATACAAATGAAACACAAATTTCTGCATTACTCGAGAATTAATCAAGCAAATGAAACCAAATTTGGCATGTGGAGGTTTTAGGATACAATAAATGTTTCTATGGTGTTAAGATACTCCTTCCCCCTCTCTTAGAGGGGGCTGCCGTACAAATGAAACACAAATTTTTGCATTACCCGAGAATTAATCAAGCAAATTAAACCAAATTAGGCATATGGAAACTTTAGGGTGCAATGAATGTTTCTATGGTGGTTAGATACCCCTCCCCCCTCTCTTAGGGGTGGCTGCCATACAAATAAAACACAAATTTCTGCATTACTCGAGAATTAATCAAGTAAATGGGCGGGACGAAGTTTGCCGGGTTAGCTAGTAATTACTAAAATATAATTATTTTTTTCGCAAGTTAAATATTTTTTAATAAAAGGCTAAGTCATTAGTTTCAATTTTATATGTCGATCATCTAAATCGATTCAGTGATTCAAAAGTTATTAATTTTCATTTATCATTTTTGGGAAAAAGTGGAAAAAAATTGATTTTTTGGACCTATTAAGTGTTGTAAATGTGTTTAAATGTTTCAACGATCTACACATACATACATACACATTCATACGCGTTGTTAATTTTTATAAAAATCAGTATTTCTTCGTTGATATATTGGACATCCACCAAGGCTTGTGGTCTTGTCGTTGATGAAATTTATAAGAAAATACAGTGTATATTTTCCATCCGCCATGCAAGGCTATACAAGTTTTAGATCCCCACACGGCCATGAACCATGTCTGTGGTAACAATATCGAACAGTAACCCATATTTCGTCATAAGCAGACCCGAAAGCGAATGTAATTGTTGAGAATAGAATGAAAATTTTTATTCGATTTTGTTTTAATACTTATAAGACATAGTCCTGACCCTAGCTTAACTATTTTTCAATAAATCTCCTTGCATTGCAGTAAAACAATCTTATCTAGAACAAAAAATTATTATCAGAGACAATTTTCGTTCAAGATTTTTCGTTACCTGCAGAGAATGCAATTTTTCATTAATTGTGAATAACCGTATCCTCTCTTTCGTCTGCAATGATGTCAGGGCAAAAGTACTTATGTGTATGAGTTCCAAACTTCATACACACCAGATGGGCCAACCAGAAAGACTGCCGGGCCGGAGGTTGAGTATCGCTGGTCTAACGTCATGTGTATTGATATAAACTAAATATAATAACTTTTCTGTATTAAAACTATGGAAAAATGTCATATGGTGAGTAAAATATCTTTGATGTGATGAATAGAGCCCTTTTATTTTTCAAAAACATGTGAAATATTGTTATATCCAAAAAGTCTACAACAAAAATAACAGATATGTCTGTAAATTTACAAACATATTTGTAAATCTGGCATCTCTGGTGGTCTAAGAATTAATTGCAAGAAATCGCTTGAAAACATGCATGAATTTGCTTGAAAATGAAGTTGATTGCGCACCAGTGGAGTCCGCACCACTTAGCGAGCGTCGCTTCGCGGTGAGGGCGAGATGATTGCAAGGTTATATACACTTCATCTCGTTTCCACCGTAAGGTGATGATCGTGATCAGGCTCAGAGTAGGTGTGATGAATAACGGAACATATCGCCGGATCGGTTGGGCTTGGAGGAGTTTTGTCGGTTACCTTCTCAGGTTTCTCACTATTGAATCTCCGGCAACGCCATGAAAAGTACATACGATGAATACTAGAATATATTAATATAAAATTGGTTGGTAAATGACTGGACTAAGCGTACCATCGGTACTTCGCGTACCTGCAGGCATGAAATAGACCCCATTCGTGGTCCTTAGCTTCCTGTCCAGTAAATCCTATCCCTACCTCCCCGTGGTGCCGGCTGGGGTACGAGTAACCATAGTGAAGATCGGGTAACCAACCCCGGTGGGATCTTGGTCGTATGCTGACAGGGAAGGGGGCCTATCCGAGCGTCTGTTCACCATGGAGGTGCGGCTCAAAACAGCGTCTGATCCCTATGTTAGGGGTGGCTGATCACTGTCTGCACGACGGTCCTTCGGCGAGACAGGGGGTTGGTGCAGGCCCTGCAAGCCATCCGTAAAAAACAAACGCACAGGAAAATTTACAAAGAAATTCGAGACAGGACAATCGGACTAGACCCACGCAAAGAACACGGACTAGAGATTGGAAACTCGGAACATGGAACTGCAAGTCTCTCAATTTTCTTGCGAGTACCCGAATTCTTTCGGAAATATTGAGAGCCCGCAATTTCAACATCGTAGCGTTGCAGGAGGTGTGCTGGAAAGGTTCGATGGTGCGATCGTTCCATGGTGGATATACCATCTATCAGAGCTGCGGCAACACACACGAGCTGGGTACAGCTTTCATCGTGATGGGGGAGATGCAAAAACGGGTGATTGGTTGGTGGCCGATCAATGAAAGAATGTGCAGATTGAGGATGAGAGGCCACTTCTTCAATATCAGCATTATCAACGTCCACAGCCCCCATCTAGCTAGCACCGATGACGATAAAGAAGAATTCTACGCGCAGCTAGAGCGTGAATACGATCGCTGCCCAAAACACGACATCAAAATCGTCATCGGTGATTTGAACGCTCAAGTCGGCCAGGAGGAGGAATTCAGACCGGTAATTGGTAGGTTCAGCGCCCATCAGCGAACCAACGAAAACGGCCTAAGACTTATCGACTTCGCTGCCTCCAAGAACATGGCCATACGTAGCACCTTCTTCCAGCACAGCCTCCAATACCGTTACACCTGGAGATCACCACAGCAAACAGAAACACAAATTGACCACGTTTTGATCGACGGTCGGCACTTCTCGGATATCATCGACGTCAGAACCTATCGTGGCGCTAACATCGATTCAGACCACTACCTGGTGATGGTCAAACTGCGTTCTAAACTGTCAGTCGTCAATAACATAAGACACCAGCGCTCACCACGGTACCACCTACGACAACTACAGGAGCCGAACGTTGCTGCAACATTCTCGCAGCGTCTTGAAGTGCCGCCTGGAAGAGATAGAGTGTGAGGAGATGGAGCTGCTTTATCGTTCTCGAGAATCGCGGAAGTTCTTCAAGAAACTAAACGCCTCGCACAAAGGCTTTGTGCCGCGGGCCGAAATGTGCAGAAACAAGGAAGGAGGCATCTTGATCGAAAGGTGGAGGCAGCACTACGATGAACACCTGAACAGCGCGCAGACAGGAGACCTAGATGGCGTTGAGGAGGACTACACCGGTGCGATGAACAACGACGACGTACCACCCCCGACGATGGGTGAAGTTAAGGAGGCCATTAATCAGCTCAAAAACCACAAAGCAGCTGGTAAGGATGGCCTCGTAGCGGGGCTCTTCAAGGGAGGTCCGAGAAAACTTGTAGAGTGTATGCACCGGTTGATAGTCAGGACGGGGTAATCTGCCCCATCTATAAAAAAGGCGACAAGTTGGATTGTGGGAACTATCGTGCCATCACAATCCTGAATGGTGCCTACAAAATTTTGTCTCAGATCCTCTTCCGCCGCCTATCGCCAATAGTAAGTAGATTTGTGGGAAGTTATCAGGCCGGATTCATGCCCGGTTCCTCGACGACGGACCAGATTTTTACACTGCGGCAGATCCTCCAGAAGTGCCGCGAGTATCAGGTCCCTACACACCACATCTTCGTCGACTTCAAGGCCGCATATGATACAATCGACCGACGACAGCTATGGAGGATCATGGACGAACACGGCTTTCCCCGAAAGCTGACAAGACTGATTCAGGCAACGATGAACGGTGTGCGGTGCAGTGTGCGGATCTCAGGTGAGCTGTCGGAATCATTTGAGACTCACAGGGGACTTCGACAAGGCGATGGACTCTCCTGTCTGCTCTTCAACGTGGCGCTGGAAGGTGTTATGCGGAGAGCGGACTTCAACATGCGGGGCACGATTTTCAACAAGTCTAGTCAGTTTATCTGCTTCGCCGACGACGTGGACATAATCGGAGGAACACATGCGACGGTAGCCGACTTGTATACCCGACTGAAACACGAAGCAGGGCTGATTGGGCTTGGGATCAATGCGTCTAAGACTAAATACATGCTAGCTGGAGGGACTGATCGTAACAGAGTTCTTCTTGGTAGTAGTGTTGTGATCGACGGCGACGAGCTCGGGGTGGTAGAGGAATTTGTCTACCTTGGCTCGTTGATAACAACTGACAACAACAACAGCCGTGAAATTCGAAGACGCATTGTCAATGGAGGTCGTGCCTACTATGGGCTCCGCAAATCCTTGAGGTCCAACAAACTCCGACCCCGTACGAAGTGTACCATGTACAAATCCCTAATTCGACCGGTTGTTCTCTATGGGCACGAAGCATGGACGATGCTTGAAGAGGACTCACAAGCGCTTGGAGTTTTCGAACGCCGAGTGCTCAGAACAATATACGGTGGTGTACAGGAAAGCGGAGTATGAAGAAGGAGAATGAACCACGAACTGGCGCAACTCTACGGCGAACCCAGCATTCAGAAAGTCGCCAAGGCTGGACGAGTGCGATAGGCAGGGCATGTTGCAAGATTGCCGGACAGCAGCCCTGCAAAGATGGTGTTCGCATCGAATCCGGTAGGAACAAGAAGGAGAGGAGCCCAGCGAGCGAGGTGGTTGGACCAGGTGGAGCAGGACTTGGCAAGAATCGGTGCAGCCGGGAGTTGGAGAACTGCAGCCATGGATCGGGACTATTGGCGAAAAATTGTGAAGAAGATCTAATCTCTCAATGGGATGTAGTATCACTATAAATGAATAAAAATTAATATAAAATATTATATAAAATGTATCAATTTTACAGGTTTTCCTTCTCAGGATACCTAGAGATAATCTCTGCCGCGTGTTGTAACACATGAGATTTTCGGATTTTTGTTTTGTCGAGAGGTTAATTGTTCGCATTTACATAATCACATCACTTACTGCAGTGAATCCTGATTTTTCTTAACCATTCCCACTAACAACTGTCCCTTCCATGATAAACGCTAGGGAACCACGCTATAGAGGCGACCCTTCTGGCCTTCGGGCGGCGAATATCATACTAATATCCCTTCCCTTCCCCTGGTGATTGTAAGGACGTGGCCGACGTCGTTATTGACCATTTAAGGTGAAGGTGGAAGCTAGCCATTGTAGTAGTATAGGTAAACCCACGTGTAAAAATGGGGTAATAGTGTTTGTGAGAGAAGAGCAAAGCACACTTAAACAGATCAATTCACTTATCAGACTGTGTGGTGCTTCATTGATACGAGTCTTTGAATACATTTGAAAAAAAAAATAACAATTCAATACTGAAGTTAGATGTATGAACAAAATGTTCCGATGAACAATTGCATACATAAATATATATAGAAGGTGCATTTGCGTATGAAGTAAAATTCTGATTATACGCGAGCGTAACATGAGCAAATTCATAACACATGCGAAATGGGGCTCTTTTGATATTAACTAGTTCTTCCGCATAGTAACTCGATCCTGATAATTCATTAATATTTTCCTTCGTTGATCATATTGTTTCCACATATTCACGTTGGAGAGCCTTAACCCTTCTCTTCGTTGGCCGAGACATTTTGATTGAATGTAATGCTTTTCTGTTTATTGTTTTTGAAAGCATAGGCAGTCGTGGCAATGTTCCGAGCTCTGCAATACAATTTTCTTACCCAATGTTAAAGTCGCTAAAACTTACATTATAGACCCATTAAACGTAAAAACAATGATTGTATTGATATCAACAAAATTTTATTCTATTGATTTTTATGACATGAAACGCTATGACTCACGAATAATATTTTATTGAGTGGTTTTGATAGCTGTTCCGATTATGTTGTCTGGCATCAGTGTCGAAAAAATAACGATGCTTTCACCAATACAAACAAAACCATTGCCGAAGATTGAAAAAAGAAAATTTAACTTTCAGAGCACTTGCTCGAATTTTCCGACGTTTTTCTCTATACAGTGCGACAGCAGATGAAAATTTAATATCTTGTGAGTAATCGATTAGAGTTTGGATGATATTACCTGATGGGAAGTGTGCGAAAACGATCATTTTCTTCACACTGTTTCGCAAAATTATTGATTTTTGAGCGAGGAGTGAGGGAGGGAGATGAAAGAAATGAGCGCTATTGTGGCAGCCATTTGTGGCTAGCTTCCACCTTCACCTTAAAGCTCGAATCACCGAAAATTGCACAACGAGAATGATTTGCTAGTCCCAAGCGTGTGTTCTGTGTGTTCTTTGTGCAATTTGGTTGGTCCAGGTCAATCACGGAGAGCAACCACGAATGGTACAGTCTACCCAAGCTCAAGCTCATGTATTTTATCATTTTTTCTCTGTCACAGTTCACGTATCACTGTATTACGGGAGAACTGTAAACAACAATTCACGATTTATTGATATTCGGGGGAGAAAATCAGGGTAGAAAGCAGCTAAATAAGAAAAAAAAAATGCAGAGTGAGAGTGTTAATAACAACTCGAAAATAAAATCAGCAATTTATATTCAAATTGATCCCTGCACTCGACATTATTCAAAAGATTGTTTTTTTTTCATGAGTTTGAGCTTGAACGAACAATCCATAAATCATATTGCACACTCATTACCTTTTCGTGAAAAGATAGGCTACATGTATTTTTTTGAAACCAACTTCGTAACGAGCGTAACGGTGGCAGTTCCCAAGCGGCTTCTTTGTCAGTTATTCATTGGAAATCAGTTTACAGCCATATTACGAGAACATGTTGCTTGACTCAACGTTGTGTCGTAAATGTCGTAAATCATTACCCTTTCAAGGGTCAGTCTATATAATAATACCATTGTACTGGATAATGAAACTCGAATCGTTCACTTCATTCGAATCATGATTGTATTTATCACATCATGATCACGAATCATGATTGTATTTATCGCAAACAGGAATTTCCGTTTATTGCAAAGTTCAATTTACGTGGTCAACAAGTTATGCATCACGGCTTGTATCAATACATCATAAATGACTAAGGAATTGACTTTATGGATTCCGGTGGCTACCTGTTAGTAACAACTCCATAAATTATACACTTCAATTCGGTGACAATATGCTTTATTTTAGTTTAATCTCAGCAGCATCCAGCACTGAGAATACCGCACGCGACACACCACACTGCGAAGCTGTCAATCGCTGTCAACTCCGACATCGAACATGGGCATGAGTTTAATTAATTTAAATATTCTCGATCACACGGTACTGCACCTGTTTTTGAAGCGAGGCAGCTGTTAACAAGTGGTGAAAGTAAATATACCTGAACCATACACATCGATGAGCTCTCTCAAGCCGTGCAGGGTAATGGATGCTGCGGTCTCGGGGAGTACGCGTGTATGTAAATACCAAGAAGGGTATGAAGCCGCCGCTGGACCACAGCAGCAGTAATACGTCAATGTTTGCTGGTCGATAGACACGCGCTCATGCGATTAAACAGATTATGTTTGTTTGCCAGCGCTTGTAGGTACTCATTACAAAACAGTTTATAGCCATTTTAGTTGGGAGGAATAATATTGTGGTTTGAATGCTCATAACATGTTGTTTAACTTGTTGTTGTGTCTCGTAAATCATTCGGTGGATTTAACAAAATATGTTCTAAATCATTTTAACCATATTATTCAATTCGACTATAATGGAATTTCGTTCCCTTAATATTCAAATAAGAATAGAACCTTTATAACTATAACGAACCAGCAACCAGAAAGAAAATAAATACATTCTGATAGAACTAGCGATAAGCGGTCCCATAAATTTGTGAGATTTATGAACATTTCCTCTACATTTTTTCATCTTCATTTCTTACGATGCATTTTGAATTAGTTTAATCTTCAATCAGTGACTGATCAGCGCATTTATTGTGTAGATTTTCTAGTGGAACCAACATTGATAAATCAAAAGGGATGACAACGCAATTACCTGCTTCTATTTTTGGAGAAATGAGGGCTTCGCTATGCGCTTTCTCTAAATTTTGAATTTTCTCCGCTTAGAACCACAGCGGATGCCGTCACTGCCGTCGAAAACTAGGAGGAATAATTTGCTTCAACTAGAGTATGAAGTTATTTCGAATGTTTGTTAAATGCTGGAATACTGAATTAATTACTAAATTGATCCACTGAATTATTGCAATCACTTAAATTTTTCACTCCAAAATTAATTAGCCTCTTTGGTACGTACCTAACATCCCAACATGTCAATTCACACATCGGAATATAACTATCAGTCAATTATATTTTGCAATAAAACCACCTTTTGTACACATTTTCTACTTTAACCAGTTCGTTCATGATATATGGTGTTCAAATATCATAGAATACCATGTAAAAAGTTAACACCATATATTTTGTTTGTCTATATCTCATGTTAAGTTCAAATGGTGTTCATTTGCGGGCGCTTAAGTCATTTTAAAGTTTGTTTTTTTAGCGGATCAATTATGAATATTATAAACTAATCCCAAATCAGGTTAATTTGCTGCACGAATACGAATTTACAATTGCGGCTTCCCGTCCATTATTAAGTTCAAGTCTTATCAGGACAGCAACAGTGACTTCTCATCAGGTCACTGATGGTAACATCATAACACTGCGAAACGGGGGCGAGGATGAGAATGAATTAATCAATAAGCAACAATTGCGAATATTAGTTCGATTTGTTGACACGATGATTTGATCATCCACGATTAGATTATTTGAGAATGAATTTTAATCCCTAATAACACTAATAATGTTACAATTGTTCTCATTTTGAAGACTATGTTATCATGTTTAGGATCATCACTGCACTTGATTCCAACGAAAAATTTCCACAATTGATCGACGATGATCGCAGGTACCGGCTGAACATACCCCGTCTAAACTCTGTTGTCTATACATGCTGAACTCCAACGGATTATTCCAACTGCAATGTCCACAAATATCACTTTAACTTCACAGGAGCAATCCAGCTATGGGAAAAAACAGGTTCAAAACCACAACAGTCACAGTAACACTAACTCCAAGTGATCAAGATCGATTTCAGCCGGGGACTGATCAAGAGCTGACCGGCGACTTCGCTTTAAGAAGTAGCTTACCCATATCTCTATCCTTCTTTCTCTACTGCTACTCTGTGTGACGTCCCCATCGGCTACGGCTACTTGTTGGTCATTCGGTCATCGACGGAGGGAAGCTTGATAAGCCGCCAGAGTCGAGAGTTCAGTATGCGCTGAATTACTTACGACGCGTGGAGAAAGAGCGATTAGGAAGGATCGATGCTTCGGTAATGCTGGAAGGTAGGAAATGGAGTGGTATTCGTTCATTATCATTTCATTCAGCTTGTCTTCGCCAATTTCCATTCACAGAGAACTCGAAGAAGAATTTTTAGGAAATTGTAACGAGATAAACAGAACTAGAACCAGGACAGCCATTCGACTTACATAATCTGTCGACTGACAGCATAATCTTTTTCTTTGCGAAAGTAAAAGAATTTTTTGGTTTTATCACCATTTGAGGCACGAAATTTTTTGGACAACGGGTCACAAAACGAGTGCCAAAGTGAGACAAATTGGGTGTCAACAGATACTGTATCAAGTCGTTGATTAATTGTGCGATTTTGTGCTGACCCGACCGATGTTTTGTAGACCTAGGTGAAGACTTGATGTAATCCATCTGCCAAACGTCTTAGAACGCGGTGAGATGAATATACTGATCAACCGTGTTGGGTATAATATTGGCAACTCATAATGCTTGTCGATGTCAGTATTCAGATAAGAATTTAGAAACCTGCAGGATTTTGATGTCAGGTAAGTTTCGGAAGCCAGCCAGTTTGGAAGACCTGCTAGTTTCTATATGCAACAGAAATACGGAAATTTCCACAAGTTGAATTTCCTGTTTACTAGTAAAAAGTGACATCTGCTTCATAATTCCAAGGAAGCAAACAAGATAACTTAAAATAGCATTACTGTTATTAATTTTGTATGTGTGTGTGTTTCATTCTGAAACTTCTCAGCATAATCATCATTTCACCAGAGCGAGAATATTTTTGAACACTATCAGCGCCCGGAGTATGGCTTGATTTTTGAAATTTGTTATTACAACTGAACGCAAGATCTTAAGACTCAGTAAGACAAATTGGGTGCCAACATGTTCCTTATCAATTAATGTAATTAATAGAACGACGGTTATGTGTTGAACCGAATAATGTTGAACGCGGTTATGACCCCTTATATACCATCAAACCATACTGTTAAGTTGAGTTCGTTCTCGGGACAACTGTTTTTCTATTTTACGGCTTCTGCCAAAGTCATTTCTAGTGGTGATAACCTCGAAGCTCATCAGCATAAAATATTCATTTGGATCAATATGAGTTAACCAGAATTGTGTATGGTTTTCACTACATAAAATTAACAGATGAACTATTATTTAGATTCATAAGTGCTGAGTATTACTCTTCAAGATCACTTTTTGACGTAGAACTACGTCTTTCAGGAAGGGTGCCAAATCAATAAACAGGTCACGTTTTATGAAATAAAGCTAACGTTAAAACTACTTTCACAGCGAATGGATTCTGATGATTCGCATACTAATCGAATCGGAAAATATCTAAGATTTTTTCGATGTATAGCATACTACAATTCCTCAATCCCTAAACGGTTTAAGTTAATGAAAAATGGAAACATTTCCATTTTCCCATACATTTGTGCTGCCGTTTTGTCTGCTTACCAAACCATACCGTCAGAAACGAGCAACTAATACATTCGTTTCTGCCCGTTTTCAACTTATTTGGTATAAATAAGCCATCCAGGATTTGAACCCCCTCACGGTGCTACTGACATTCAATCGAGACTGTCATGTTATTTTTTTTTATCCCTTTTTGTTTATTTTAGGCTCATTAGCATTTTAGCTGTTACAAAGCCGAATTTTAATCGTGTACATGTCACATGTTAATCATATCTATAATTAGCACATTACACAGTTGCCATTTTTCGGCCTTAGAGTATTCTCTTCTATACCATTGCATATGGTACACATTTACATAGTAGCCATTTAGGCGTAAGAGTTTTGACGTAGGACTACGTCTTTCATTTCTATACCGGGGTGTAAAATCAAAGTTTCGAAAACGAAAGCGTTACGCCGGAGACCGAGATTTTGAGTGTTAATAGCTCCTAAACAACTGAACGAAATGGTATGATAAACACTTCATTCGAAAGATAAAATGTCTACGCGTTCTATACTTGTTACTTTCTGATCCAAAAACTTGTTTCAATAGTCTTAAAATTGCTTTCAAAACAGGCTATTGAAATCACCAATCGGTATATAAGCGAGCGCCGCTCGGAAATCCACTCAGTTCTAATTGAACAGCGATTGGAGCATGTTGTCGCTGTTGTGGTGAAGCTCTTCGTTTATCATGAAAGCGCGGATGAACGGTGTCACCAAGAGCCTGTTTGTGCACCTTAGGCCAGAAGGGAATCCATCAGGAGGAGAGTGATGCTACAAACGGTTCCCCGGGAAGATCTCGAAGCAGCCGCTACACACACACACATACACGCACGGAATTCTTTCCGTTTGGATCGAGAAAGATCCGGAAAATAATCTGCCAGTTCCTCTAGGAATTTAAAAATACATTCATGTGAAAGAGTTTATTTGAATGTTTTCTATCCATGTAACACTGTGACCAAATATGTTTCAATCAAGTGCTATTAACAGATGGTTATCGAGTTAGCATTAACCACTGGTGGGCTTCCAGTATCGAGGAAAATGTGGAAATATCTAATCGTTACTGAAAATAATCCGCCAGTTCCTCTGGGAATTTAAAATTACATTCATATGAAAGAGTTTATTTTAATGTTTTCTATCCATGTAACACTGTGACCAAATACATTAGGTTTTGTGATTTTTCAATCAATCGCAATCAACAGGATAGCTTCTGAAGATTATTCTTCCCCATCAGTAGGATATTTCCGTATCCAATATTGGATGCATAAAACCTTGTGCCTCCAACGTAACGCTCTCGTTTTCGAAGTTCTCCAAATATTCATTCATTCAGAATGAATTCAGATTCAACTTCATACAAATGATCTCTAAATCAACGATAGTCCTACGTCACCCTTGCGGTTATACCATAGATATAACCCACTTCCTGTTTTTCCTTCTGTTCTTCCATTATCCAGTGAGACCGGACAGCGGAGACAGTTGATTGATCATTGTTGAGTTATTTATAGAACAGCAGTCCGATGTGTCTTGCAGAGCAGAGCAGTTGTATGGATAAATCGATCTTATTTCGACCGTGGATCTCCTTCGCTGATGATTGTTGCGTGGACGTAGTTATTCTGTAACAACACAAAGATGGTCAATGAGGGCCCTGAGTATGGAACTCACGATCGATCGCTTACTAAGCGAACGCGCAACCAATGTGGCTACGGAGACCCCCGTGTCATGTTTTTAGCGCCATTCTGAAAGAGTAGTAAAAGAAATATTCTTTTTCCTACTACCGAATGCACAGCTTTTTGACGTAGAACTACGTCTTTCATTAAGGGTGCCAAATCAGAAAACAGGTCACGTTTTCATGAAATAAAGTTAACGTTAATAACTATTTTTGCCGCGAAAGGATTTTGGCGGTTTACATACTAAACGAATCGGAAATTCCCTATGATTTGTTTAATATGCTATACATTAGAATCCCCTGGTTTGTAAATGGTTAACATTCATGAAAACTTTAAGCGTTTCCATTTCTCATACATTTGTTCTGTCCATTTGTGTGCTTTCCCGAACAGAGCTGTCAACAACGAGCAACTTATCGAAGACTAACGAAGGGGAAATCGTAGGATTTAAAGTCTCCGTGAACAAAGGAAGGGGAATACTTGCCTAGAGTATAAACAGTGGATCTCGCTGAGGCAAACTTTCATTCGGCATCGGACTGTTGAGCAATCCAGTTCACTTTGCTTTCGCTGCGCTTCGATCTAAGATTGGACCCCACCAGTGGTAATCCAAGCGCAAGCGTCATCTAATGATGCACGCGATTTTGGTGCAGTGAAAAGCGCTCACACTGAATCGAGCCTTTGCGAGTGTGACACCGCATCGAACAACAGCGAAGTAGGCGATTTCGGCGCGTCGATCGTAAATGTAAACGCCGTTACCCAGGCAGCAATCAAAATCAAGCTCCCCCCGCTGGTGGTGAAGGCGGTCGCTCTTGACAAACTCATCAGCGAATTCGCATCGATGGGTGTTACAGCAGAGTACAAGCTGTGTGGCATAATTCAGTCTTTCTCCAAGCAGTTAACATTGTGCGTTTTCCGTCATCATAAAGGCTTCGTTAACGCCTTTGACATTGCATTCAATGAATTGAACTGACGGTATGGCGAAGCAGGTGTTAAGGTTGTGCGCCAAAAAATTATTTGGGGAAAACCAAGCATCTTGAATGTCTTACTGGAATGTTATAAGTTTTTTGGGTTCGCGTGCCAGTCGCAAAACTGCCTTCAACTAGGATTGCATTTGCGCTAATCTTGATCATAATGAAGCGATGCTACTGTTTTAGAGATTGCTGATATTAACAAAAGAATTTATTTCTCTTGTTTAGTCACCAAGAAAGTAAATGTCGTTCTGGAATTTTGTATGAGATTAGGTTTCGCTTACCAGTAGCAAAACTTTCTCCACTGAGGGTGACAGCTGCGCTTATCTCGAGCATGAGAAAGTAATGCAACTTTTTTCGAGGCCAGTAATATCAACAGAAGCGTTTCTTTTGAGAACAGATCAAAATGATGAGAAGTGTTTATATTCCTAGCAGTTTCAAGCCACCAATGTAATGGCTTTGTATGCATGCTATGGCGAACGCCTGTTTAGCGCTTGGTTTACGTTGTACGAACTATGCCTAGAGGTGCGATTTCATTGAGGCAATACTAAATAACATGTAGCATGATATTTGATACTTGCAAGTGTTGTCATTTTTGTTGTTGTTTCCATGCGGTGCCAAAAATATATTGATGTAGTTATGAGATGTGGAATAATGGTGCTGGAGCAACATGTATATAATCGACTGTAGCCGAGTCTATGTCTATTGCGAAAAAGGCCACTGGAATAGCGTTCGAGGTAAATTTTCGATGCATTGACATGAAATAAATTGCGACATACGATCAGCTAGTGTATTGTTTTGCGAGGGCAAGAAGGAATCATCAATCAATTATCGTCAACTGATTCTACAATGAAAAAAATTAGTGGGTTATATCTATGATATAACCGCAAGGTTCACGTGGAACTACCTTAGCTGAGCAATCATTCGTTTGTATTGATTAAATTCTTGATTGAATGAAACAGTTTCCAAATTCAATTGAGTTCAATATATTTGCTCTGTGAGTGAAAAAAATGAACAAATGCCGTGTAAAGTCAATTCATTTATTGTGATTGATTGTTCTTCGTTACAAGTAAATTTAATGACGGACCTTTTACGTTTGGTATGATGACTAGAACAAAATATATGTACGGAAGAATTATCAAACGTTTGATGAACCAGCCTAAGGCTGAAAATCTTTCCAATAAAGACAAAAAAAAAAATTATCAAACGATTATTTTATTTTACATTTCCCTCTGAAGTTTACATCCCAAAAGTGTACATACTTCTCGAATCTCGAATTTGCTTGAAACTGGGAAGTTCATTCGCTTCTAGTGGCTGCACGATTTTCCCAGGTTCCTAAGTTTAGAAGATCATGTTAGGACAGACATATTCCACTCTGCACAAAGGCAAGCGAGGACAAAAGTACTCGCAGTTTGCATTTATTTGCAGAGCCGATTTCCCCAGAAACCTCGATTTTGAAGTCTGTGTTAGGGAAACACATTTCAATCGGAACAAAAATACCCCCGATTTGTATGAATTCGCAATGCCGATTTCCCCACGCTTCATGGATTTGAAGTCTGTGTTAGGGAAACACATTCCAGTCGGAACAAAAATACCCCCGACTTGCATGAATTTGAAATACCGATTTCTCCAGGCACCTTGGTTTAGAAACCTCTATTAGGGAACACATTTCGGTGGGAACAAAAGCTCCCCCTACTTTCGTGTGTTCTTTTTCTTCTTTTTGGCTTTAAGAGGGTTTAAACTTTTCAGTTCACTCGCCTCTAGGCTCTTTCGTGTGCTTGCAATGCCGATTTCGCTGCTTGGTTTTAAAGTCTGTGTTAGGGAACATTTTTCGATGAGAACAAAAGTCCCCCTACTTTCATGTATTTGCAATGCCGATTTCCCCAAGGCTGCTTGGTTTTGATGGCTGTGTTAGGGAAACCGTAAATCGGGCCAATCAAAACGATGCAGTTAGGGCGTTTAGATAACGCCTAATATTTTACATTTATTCAATTGTGTATCTAATGAAAAACAACATTTTGTTAGTTGCGATAGATGCGTAGAAATATTCCCTATCAAGTGATGCAAACATCTCTCCTATCCAGTACGAAATGTTCGAGCTATAAGCATTCGAAATCTTTCATTTTTTCCTGCATGTTCTGTGTTTAGGTTTTCATTTTACCCTCCATATATTCCGGTTAGACGTAGTCCCACGTCAAAAAACATTTCAGAGATTATTCTACTAAGCAGTTGTTTCTAAAATTTCACAGCATTATAGAATAATATCCGAAGGTATAAATAAGCGACTTATATAAAATAACAGCGTAGTTCTACGTCAACAATGCGGTCGTATCTTGGACACAACCTCCTATATTTTTTCAAAACCACGAGTACTAAGTTTTCTAAATTGGAACCATTCCATAAAACACGGCGCTTATCCGGGCCATTAAACCTTTCAAAAAAGAGTTTTCGAAATACAGTTCAATGCTTTCTAAAATAATATCCAAAATAATAATAAAACACAAATTGATTGTTTCATAATTTGTTTGCCAGGATCTGATGAGTATGTGAATTTGGCAGTTGTTCTGAGCTTATTGATAGTTGGGGACTTTCCTGATTATTCAATTTTCACCAATTCTTAAATTGCTCCTAGATTGAAAGTACAGTAATTTACATTTAGCTCGACATTTAGCTAATTTGACGGACCAATAATGCGACATATTTAGTTGGACATTTTTGTAAACATAGAGTTCGGGGTCCAAATTATGACCCCACATTGAAAGTAGACACTGTACCACTGTCATCGCAAATGTTCAATTACAGGTTAAAATCGCCTCCAATGCGATACTGAGTGGTGCTTCGGCACGTCGCATTGAATGTACTTTACTGTACAACATGTCACAAAGCTGGATGGGAAGAAATTTTTCAACTGTGAAAGCTGTGGCAAGTGGCAACAAATCGCTAAGATTGATTAGATTGAAGATAATTTTGTGATCCTGAAAAGGACCCTTTTTAGCCTGCATGTGAATCCAACGAGCGAACAAATCGTAATGAATGTATTTTTTTGCCATCGCTCCCCTCAACGCTCATTCATTCGTCTCGTTGGACTCGCCCCTCTGGCTGAGTCTGCCGATTTGTCTCTATCCTGTGAGCGTGTACCGCTAAAGTACAAAACGCGCGGATCCGCTGAAAAATATATCATTCTCTTTGAAACTGTAAATCAGTGTGGTTGTATAGCACCGTTTCACATCACATCGCATCAACGGATTGGTGCCGGAGCACCAATATACCTAATAGCGGTTATAGAATTTTTGCCGCAAGAGTGCTCGAGTTGGCTTGCAAAGCTGCTCACGACAATAAGAAAACCCGCCTACAGAACAGAGCACATTAGGTTCGGAGGCAACAACTAGTTTCAGCGAGTGGCAAACGCAATCGCAAAACGGCAGCAGGTAGAAGAAGGAAAAAGTTTGTTTATATAGACTGCTTTGGTGGCAAAACCAGCCACCGTAAAACACGGCGCTTTTCAGGGCCATTAAACCATTCAAAGAAGAGTTATTAACCCATTTTAGGCCAAGCGTTCGAAAAATCGAACATCAACTTTGATAATTTTTCATGTCTTTACAAAGCTACCATATGGTAATGCTTTTGTATCAAAAGATAGCTTAATATGTTAGCTACCACTTACTATCAAGTTCACTCAGTTTTGTATAACTTTATTGGGCAATAAATTCGATTTAAAGCAAGTATATTTGGAACGTATTTTCAATTTCAACTAAAAAATCCAATAAAATACAAAATTATGTGAACTTTTCTAATGTATTACTTTTATAAAAGAACATACATTGCAATATGGGGCAAAAATCGTTCGATTGAGCCTTATACAGGAAAATAACAACCGGAAAAATTGAGTGTTCGAAAAATCGAACGTTGGCCATAACGAACATTTTTTTCTGATGAATTAATACCAACACATTTAACCTCTGCAGCGCGGTTTGGTTCATTTACTTTGGAAGACGGAAGTTTTCTTCATTTGTTTTTGCATTCTCATTTGTGAATGTTTGCAAATATCAATTAATTCAGTAAATATTATTGAAAATCTGTATGATTTTTTGTCCGTAATAACCTTAGGTAATGGTGGCCCGTAGGATTCGTGTGTAGAGGAGCTGGAAATGATCAGTACATATAACGAGGATTTTAATGAGATTGCTGGTGTGAATATTCTTTCGCCGGATCGAATAATAACCACCCAATCCTCGATTCCATTGTTTTTTCATTTTGGTACTTTGCAGGTATTGGAAAATGTTTTTTTTCGGGAAATGGATACTTAGAAAGAAAGAAAACAACAGCATATGCCTGCCAGTAATAAGTTGAAATTACATCAAATAAGAAATGTCACATCTCATCTTAGGTGGATTAACTTAGGTTCATATTATACTTAGAGACCTCTATCCTCCTGTGCTTGTTCGTACGTGAATATAAAACTGATGCATTTGTGAATACCGTATATTTGCTAATTGAACTAATTTTCAGTTCGCGGTATTTTTGTGCTTGCAAAAAAAAGTTCGGGTTTCGGCCAATGTTCGATTTTTCGAACAGCCATTTCCCAGAAAATGGAAAATGGAAAAAAAATAATTCTTGAACATTGGGGTTTCTTTACCATCAATAATCCAAATTACACCAATTACTTTCGTCAAAAAAATAATTTTTACAGCTTGGTCGTTAATGGGTTAAAAGTTATTCACAATACCAATGCATTCTAAAGTGATTAATTTGTTTATGCTTGTTCTTGAACTTATTGGTGGTTTTTTTTTTATCCAAAATATATATTTTATTAAGGCTCATATGGCGTCAGCCTAACGGGGCCGGGAGTTCAATATTTTGATAATGTTTGCTTAGACTATGTTAGTAATATGTAACCGATTACTCGCGGTTGACTCGAGGTTAGTATTACAAGTGTTCTCATAATTGGTATGTCGCAGTCTTCGATGCTCTGTACGTGTGACCGACACGGGATACTTCCTATTGGGATGCAGCTGACCATTAATCAGCAACGCCCCCCTAGTCTGTACCCCATATCTAGCGTGGTGCGTCTTTCTCGACTCGAGGAATCCAGGATAGAATGGTCACTAGCCGGCGCAATCATCAGTTCGTGTAGAGTTGTCATGAGCGGTACAACCTTTGGCTCTTATTGAATGATCAGTGGACTGCACAACCTTTGACCCGTGCATCTGTAAAGAGTGTGTGTATGTATTGCCGTGACTAAGTAAAAGTTTATAGATCGGATAGGAGGGATATGAAACAGGGACACAACGAAGGAAACATCATTAAACGTTGACATTGGCGTTTCTGAGGAACAGGTATAGATGAAGCAGAAGATCATGATCACGGCTTATTGGTGGTTGGGGTCTTTTAAATTGATCATTCAGTTTTCACAAACCCATGTATGGTTTCCGAATTAAAAGTGGCTTCAAATTACAACACATTGTATGCAGGATGGCATTAACGAATTTTATCGGTAGCAAGAACTGCTTTCTTTGGTTGATAACTGATGTTAAAAATTGACTGACGTTACATCTGCATTGTATAGAAAATAACTAAGGAGCAACATGATGAGCTATGTATTTCCTGCTGCTCTGTTCTTATTTTAAAGGACTTTAATCCGAAGGTCATCCGTCCCTGTATTTACTATTGGTTTTCAGAACGCTTCTAGCTCGTTTATTTCTCGACTGATTGTAGAGTTCGTCTCCAAAACCTCAGTTCTTTTTCATTTTTATTTACTTTATTTGTGGAGACTACAAATCTTACAATTCATTCGTCTCCGAAACACGGAAACAGTTTAAGGTACGGTAATGTGCTCAATAGTAAAATATATGATAGTGAATGAGCTGATGACCACCTATGCATTCCCTATCACAGCCATCATTTTGATTGAACGATATGTGCATACGCCGTAAGATGCCCGGCGTTGAACATTTAATAAGTACAAAGCCTTCAGAAAAAAAAACAAGAATCAAGTATGTAAAAAAACGCAAAAACACAACACCAAAGGTTCTTTTCAGAACCCCCAACATGTTCATAAAGAGTAAACAGTAAACCAATCCATTTTTCAGGTAGATAGGTAGGTATTCACGTAGAGAAGAAAATAAAAAAAACTAAACCTGACGTTGTACAGAACCTTATAGACGGGGTAAAGAGGATGGTGCGAGCAAAAGGGCTTGGGCTCGAAGTATGAATAAAAAGAAAATGCCAAAAGTTGTTTTATAGTTTTTATTTTACTGTCTAAAATTTTCAAAAGGATCGAAAAAAATATCACACTTGCGGGAAGGATTCTATTAGCATAGTTCTAGTTTAGTCACATATGAATATTGATCGAAGACTTAAAACATGTTAAATTTACAAATTTATAACTTAAAAACGATAATTATAACATCTCTGATATCGAGATATGTTAGGTAAATAATCCTCAGCTTTCCATAAAAAATATAAAAAAATATAGTGCTCCTATCTTCAAACGAGAAAACTATGAACAAATAACTCAATCAATAATTACAAAAACAAGATTTCAATTTTTTCGCAAAAGTAACATTTTTCCAAAGAAAAATAGCACGTAAGCTTCAATTTGATATGTCGATGATATGAGTCGGTCCAATAGTTCAAGAGTTATGTTTTTGTAGTGGGAAAAATGGGGAAAATTAGTTTTTCGAACCATCGATTAGTTTTGAATAATCAAATTTCAAAAACGAAAAAATAAGCATCTCTGATATCGAGATATCTTATGTAAAAAATTATCAGCTTTCAAGAAAAAATATAAAAAATATAGCACCCTCTAGTCCGAAGCCATGAAAACATTAAAAAACGACTACAATCAATAATTACGAAAATAGGATCCATATTATCTGCAAGTTCAATATTTCTCAATTAAAGCTCATTGGCTTCAATTTGATATGTCGATCATCTAAATCGGTTGAGTGGTTCGAAAGTTATAAATTTTTGAAAAAAGTCATTTTGCGAAAAAGTGGAAAAAAATGATTTTTTGGATCACCCTAAAATGGAAATGGGCACCCCAATGAAAAAATAAAAAAATATGAGTCTAATGTTTTGCGATAAAGAACAAAATTACCACTTTTGACGAAGATCTGAGAACCACTATATTGGTTTGGCATGGAATGGCTGTATATATATACATAACACAATCTTACGTGTATCACGATGTACAAAGTATTAATGAATATGTGAAAATTAACGTTAAAAGACATTTCTATTGATCTGCACACTTTTACAGACTTTTCACATTTTTAACAGACATTCACATGTTTTTACAGACTTTTTTTAAAAATCATCTGGCATCTCTTCCTTCCCATTTTTATCGAATATTTTCAAATCGCAGGAGTAAACATTTACGTGACTCTGACTTCGTTTGTTTTTATTTCGTTCGGAAAAACGTTATGTCAAAGAGAGGGGACATTAAAAATGCGTAGCTCAGTGAAAGGCTGAGATGATCTTTCAGAGATGCAATGGTTAATTAAACAATTGACGGAAAAATGTAGTTTGTTCATTTTATTATTTGAATTATTTTTGCCCCTGACAACAATACCTCTTTTATAGTGTTGATTATCATAAGAAAAATAACACTCCTGATCGTTGGATCTCTTTTGACATTTCAATTGGATCTTTTTTGACAGCCGTTTTGATTCAGTCCGCACTACCTAGGACGCTCGTAATGAGGCCCACTGTATCACACTTCAATCGCGACGACGGAGAGTTATTTTTGGGAAACCTGAGAAGGTAACCGAGAGAACTACTGTAACCTCAATCGGATCGGCGTTATGTTTCGTTGTCCATCGAGTGTACGTTTCATAGAACTTCAAAATCGACGGTGCAGAGGGATATCTTTCGGAAACCTGATAAGGTAACCTATGAAGAATCTCGTCAATCTCCTACGTAAATACCTACCTATCTACCTGAAAAATGGATTAGTTTACTGTTTACTGTTTATGAATATGTTGATGGTTCTGAAAAGAACCTTTGGTGTTGTGTTTTTGTCATCACTCGATATTCCCATCTTGTTCGGTTAAACCTTCCTGTTTAGCTATTGCGTTTGCCACTCGCCACAGCTTTCACAGATGGAAAATTTCTTCCCATCCAGCTTGTGACATGTTGTTCAGTAAATTACATTTAATGCGACGTGCCGGAGAAACACTTTGCCACTCACTGAAACTAATTGTTGCCTTGATGAGCGCCGAACCGAAGCTGCTCTGTTCTTGATGCGGGTTTTCTGATTGTCGTGAGCAGCTTTGTAAGGTATACTGGTGCTCCGGCACCAATCCATTCGGCCTAGTTACCCTTGCGGAGCAATCAGTGAATGCGACCAACAGGGATCTGGAGACCTGCACGGTTCGAGTGAGACTTTGCCTTTCCCTTAAAGGTAATATTATATTATCAGGCACGTAGCGTAACCGGCACGGCACGTTTCATGCAAGACAAATATTATTGCGTGAGTTTCAAATGTGTATGCGTATATATAGCGGAACGGCTCCGGGCATACACAGCACGCTTCAGACAAATGCATGAAGGAATTCTCGAAAAGAATATTTTGCCGGTGCCGGGCACGAACTACATGGGCGAGTAGCACCATACATACAAACCCAACGTCGAAGTTCGTGGTGTGGGTGCGTTCGTCGCTCTTCGGTACGACATCGGTTCAATCACCAGTAGCATTTCTCCGCTCCGTCTGCGCTGCCGGTCCGTACAGAGAAGTTGCTATGCCTGATAATATGAATACATCATGTATTTGTCTGCTGGTGTCGGTACGTGCCGTTTACGCTACGTGCCTGATAATATAAAACGGCCTTAACTTGTCCTCTTTTGTTACGTCCACGATGCCGATGCCGTACAACCACACGGGTTTACGGTTTGAAAGAAAATAATATATTTTTTTGGGGTCCGCGTGTTTTATACTCTAGCGGTACACACTCACAGGATAGAGACAAATCGGCAGACTCAGCCAGAGGGGCGAGTCCAACGAGACGAATGAATGAGCGTTGAGGGGAGCGATGGCAAAAAAATACATTCATTACGATTTGTTCGCTCGTTGGATTCACATGCAGGCTAAAAAGGGTCCTTTTCAGGATCACAAAATTATCTTCAATCTAAAGAGTTTATTGTTTTGTTATCACTCGATATCTCCATCTTGTTCGGCTAAACCTTCCTGTTTAGCGATTTGTTGCCACTCGCCACAGCTTTCACAGTTGGAAAATTTCTTCCCATCCAGCTTTGTGACATGTTGTACAGTAAATTACATTCAATGCGACGTGCCGAAGCGCCACTCAGTGTCGCATTGGTGGCGATTTTAACCTGTAATTGAACATTTGCGATGACAGTGGTACAGTGTCGACTTTCAATGTGGGGTCATAATTTGGATCTCTATGTTTACAAAAATGTCCAACTAAATATGTCGCATTACATGTCCGTCCAATTAGCTAAATGTCGAACTAATTGTAAATTACTGTACTTTCAATCTGGAAACAATTTAAGAATTGGTGAAAATTGAATAATCAGGAAAGTCCCTAACTATCAATAAGCTCAGAACAACTGCCAAATTCACATACTCATCAGATCCTGGCAAACAAATTATGAAAAAATCAATTTGTGTTTTATTATTATTTTGGATAATGTTTCAGAAAGCATTGAACTGTATTTCCTAAACTCTTTTTTGGAAGGCCCTGAAAAGCGCCTTGTTTTATGGAATGGTTCCAATTTAGAAAACTTAGTACTCGTGGTTTTGAAAAAAACCATTTCGAACGCCCTCGATGCCGCCTTGTTCTGGATTTGCCACCAAAGCAGATTGTGTAAAGAACAAACTTTTTTCTTCTGCTACCTGCTGCCGTTTTGCGATTGCTTTTTCCACTCGCCACTCGCTGCAACTCCCTGTTGTCTTGATGTCCACCGAACCGAATGTGTTCTGTTCCGAATGCGGGTTTTCTTATCGTCGCGAGCAGCTTTGCCAGCTAACTCGATCACTTCGGCGGCCGAAACTATATAACGCTGGCTAGGTGGACTGGTGCACTGGTACTAACGCGACTGGCTGGCTCGAGAATTACGCATGTGTGAGACTGCGACCAATGTTTCGTTCATTTTTTTCTTTTTCCGATTACGATTGGAAAGTGCTTCATTCTATTTCGCTGCTGCTCTGGTTGCCCGTTTTGGTCGGTACGATTTGAGGAGCACAAAATGGACCAATCAAAAATGGGCACATAGTGCATTTTGACAATGCTTGATATTTCACAATTATTCAATTATTTATCTCAAGAAAAATGAAATGTTATTCGTTATGATAGATGCGTAGATATATTTCCTATCAATTGATGCAAAAACCTTTGCGATCTATTGAGAAATGCTCGAGTTATAAGCGTTCTAAATCTTGCATTTTTTCTTACTTGTTCAGTGCCTAGATTTCCATTTCACCCCCTATATCTTCCGGTTAGACGTAGTCCTACGTCAAAAATATATTCGAAATATATATTTAGCAAAAGCTGTCCCCTTTGTATAGTCCAACGTCACTCCGGTTATGTCCCCGACATTACCCACCCGTCTTTTTTCTATTCTCCAGGATCAAATCCGTGTTGAAAGGTACCCGATTCCAGTCCGTAGAAGAGGCGAAGGAAAAAGCGACGCGGCTTTTGAACGCCATCACAAAATAAAAGTTTCAGCACTGCTTCGAACAATGGAAAAAACGTATGGAAAGGTGTGTGAGGAGCCAAGGGGAGTATATTGAAGGGGAGCATATCGTTGTACCGTAATTTTTAAAATATATCCCTTTTTTCGTAACCAGTCTCGTTATTTAATAGCCATACCTCGTAGTACAAACCTGTCCATATTACCCCCACTACATGACCATATTACCCGCTTCGAATTTTTTTTTGTACTTTTTGGTCTGTTTTGATTTCAGTAAAAAAATGTTGAAAAACATTTTTTTTTGTTAAATCTTTGGCCAATTAGGTAGAGAAACAGTATATTGAATTGCAAGAAACTGCATCAAAGTATTGGGAAACATGAATTTCCAAAGATATAATTGAACTTCTTCTTAACATGTCCGTTTTACCCCCTCCTCCCCTGTGTTGAAAACAGAATAACTTGATCTGCAAGTTCGTGCTAACAATTATTTTCTGACTTTTATTGTACAGTCCTGGCTTTGTCACGTTTTCGTAAATATATCACAGCTGAATGAACTTAAATATCGCTAACAGTAGCATGATATTACAAAAAAAATAAAATTTGAAAATACATAATCATAATTCAAAAGGATATTCCTGAATAATTTGGCGAAGACTATCAAACTAGAAAACATGAAACAGAGAGAGAAGGAGACTTTCAAACACTTTTGCACGCTACCTTGCACGCGATATTGCAGTCAAGTGTAGGTTCGCATCTCGGCCAGCGTCTGCTCGATCCCAATGGTTCCATTTTGTCGAGCAGTTCTGTTTTCCTCTAAATCATATCCGTATGTGGCGCGTGTGGGTGGCGTTGGGTGGCGATGGGTGACGATGATGGGTGGTTCTTTCTCGAACTGCTCGCCGCGCTTTCGAGTTTGGCTGCACTTCTCGTCGTCGAACCATCGTCGGGGAGCTTCGGCTCCTTCGGAAATGAATGAAAAGCACGCAATTTTAACAGCTCGCAGCATCCGCTTGTCGTTAGTCGGTGTTTGTAACCCGTTCGTGAAATGTCTCGCGGCTCGAGCTGAGGTGTCGATAGCTGGATTTGATTTCACTCTGGATCAGGAAGGAATAAGGACGAGTGGTCGAGGGAACGAGTCGTGTGAAGTGGCGGTGGTTTGTTTTGGGGCGAAATAGAGAGTGAGGGTGGATATATTTTGGCTGCTTCGGAGGACCGGTTTGCTGTAGTGATTTTTCCTGCGTGTGTTTCCCTCTCGGGGCAGTTTTTCATGCCTAGGAGTGTAGTCCTGAGTTGGAGAGATTTTAGCCAGTGACCGTGAGCGGAGAGAAGCGGCTAAGCGGCTCTGAAGAAGAATGCTGGCAGTGATAAATAATAAAACGTAAACATAAATAAAGTGAAAAAGGATTGCTTGCTCTCCAGTCTTGTGCGGGACGTGATGTTGAAAGGATAAATGGCCGCCTGTGTGTTTTTCTCCGGTGCCATCTGGGTAACGTTAGGAAGTGGGCGCGCATGAAAGTGCTTCCGCACGCGGTCGGTACGTTGGATTTGAGTGTGATTTTATGCGAGCTAAAGTGAGATAATAGGATTTGGAAAGTGTTGTAAATTAGCAGATTTTACGATTTGTGTGCTTACTCCTCGCACTCGGAGGAAATTTATATCCATTTGTTTGTGCAAGAGCGTGTAATTTTTGGCATTTGGGCTAGAGATAAATTACCAACCAACCCCCCTCGTCACACAAGGAGCAATGGAATGTGCAAAGTTTTCCGACCGAAACAGTGTTTTCCGCATGTGGCAGTGCCAGACATGGGAAATGTTCAACTAGGGGGCGAATCGTGAATGTCTGTGGTACAATTTTGCTCGCATACTTTTAGTGGATGCGAAACGTGAATAATTTGTTTGGATTTTACTACGACGGGAGGAGCAGCAGTCTAACGTCTGACAAACCAGCAACTGTAGGTTCTGAAACGGACCATCGACCGATGGGCCGTATGTAACCGAATCACAATGTCGAGGATAGTTGGAATTTTGGTGACGACCTTTCTGATCTGGAGATTGGGTAAGTAGTGGAAAACGTGAATTTCAGGATTTTCCCCCTAATGTGCAATGGAATGTACAGCTCTGGGGGGTAAGATAAAGAGATTCACTCTTATGTTCACATCAATGTGTTTGCTTTGATGACTGGAATCATTATCTGCGGGCACCAGGCATCACAGCTGGCGATTACGTGGCATTATTCCACGGAATAATTGACCGTGTTCGCCGACGCTGTTTGTTTATTGCGGTTTACAGGTTTGAATATGAAGCTTTAAGACTCGCTTTAATTCAGAAAATATATGTTGTGTGACAGTCTTCAGGATAAATAATAGTTTCATTGGCTTCTTTAGCGTCATTTCCTACTACATATGTTAGGGGTATGCCAAAACGAACCAAGCGTCATCTTTTTTCAAAATTGAGTTACTTACTCCACTGGATGCAGAAAATGATAATCTATCGACTTTAAACTGACCGCTTCATTCGGATGGTTGAAAACGGCAGTCTGTGTAGCAGACTGTGGAAATTGCAAACAAAAATTGCATTCTACCAGATAAAACCAACAACAATTTCCTATTTTCCGAATCTTTAACAGATTATTCTGTTGCGAACAGCACTTGGAAACAGTTGTCGTCAGGATCTTGTAAGTAAGACAGCAAAATGGCTGCCAGGGAGTGTTCAACCATAACGAACTGTTACGATCGAGGGTTTACTTAGCTAGTTCGGATCACTACACGAAACGTGTCTTACTGGTTAGGATAGTAACTTTACACTAAGCTTTATTTCATATTCGTTTCTCTACAAACCTTGAGTGAGCTGAGAGGTATCTCACATGCTCCTCTCATCTCCCCTTTTTAGTATTATAGTATAATAGCAATTAAACAACTGAATTGAATTATAATTCAGTTGTTTAATTGCTATTCGTGTTTTACTTAACTATGCTTTTTTTCTTAGATAAATATTTCAAATTAAGAGTTCTATACTTTGTATTCCTAACCCTATTTGAAAGACGTAAGCTTTGCTGTTGCGTTTGTTTGAATTTTTTTCCTATTCTCAAAGTTTTCTTACTTTTACTTGGATCTGAAGTCAATGCAAAGTTGTCAGTTTTTGCCGAGGAATTATCTGAAGATTTTTTTAAAATAAATGGTTTTTGAGAAATCCGCTTCAGTTGGTTTTTGTGTGCGGTTCGTGTATCATTATTTAGGTTGATTAGATACGTATGATGAGATATTTTTTTCAATACTATGGCTTCGCTACTGAAGGCTCGTCCATTTGCCTTGTAAGTATAAATTACTTTTTCGCTGATTTGAAAGTCTTTTGTATTGACTTTAGAATTACTAGCTTCAATGAACAATTTTTTACTTGGTTTCATGGTAGATAGTTCTGTTCGAGGAGAAAAAGAGAATATGCGTTCATTGGGGATTATTTTGTCTTCTGTGGTAGGTGTTTGTCGATGATGATGCAAGAATTTGTTTACTTCATTGTCTATCTGTAATTGTGAAAAAGAATCGCTCTCGATTAGTTTATTCAACACAGCCTTTGTGGTTTGCACCGCTCTTTCTGCCAGCCCATTGCTTGCAGGGTGGTAGGGTGGAGAAAGAACGTGTTCAATGTTTCGTGATTCACAATACTTTCTGAAATGGAAACTATTGAATGGAGGCCCGTTGTCGCTTACCAACACCGCGGCAAACCCAAATACAGCGAAAATATTATCGAGTTTTCGTGCAACATTTTCTGCGTTAGTTTTACTCATTTTGTGTACTTCGATCCACCTAGAGTAGGTATCGACTAGTATAAGAAATGAACGATTGAACTTATGAAAGAAATCTATATGCACCCTTTCGAATGGCTTCATTGCTGCTGGCCAGTTTCCATAAACCCTAGGACGTCTGTCAATTCCTAACATTTGACATTTTTTACACGAATTAACGTAATTTTCAATGTCGTTATTGAAACCGTCCCAATACAAAAATCTCCTGGCGATTTGTTTCATTTTTTGAATTCCTCTATGGTTCGAATGTAATAATTGAAGTGAAGGCAATTTCAAGGTGTATGACTATCCTGTCTCCAAAATGTAAGCATCCTGACTCAGCATTAAGTTCGTATCTTTTTGAATAATAATTTTTGACATTTTTATCCTTAACGTGACTAGGCCAGCCGTTTTGTACATAGTTCAACACCGCTGATATTAAAGAATCGTTCGCTGATTCCGAACTTATAATTTTCGCGTTTAAATTAACGGTTCGATCATCAACGAAATAGTTCAGTCCGTGAAAGCAGCTTTCTTGATTTTCCAGTAAATCCGCCTCGCTTAAACCTTGGGTCAAAGGCAATCTTGATAAACAATCCGCTACGCAGTTTTCTTTACCAGCCGTATGCGTGATATTGAAATCAAAAATAGATAGTCTCAAAAAATACCTTTGTAATCTAGTAGCAATTACGACGGGTCCACCCTTTTTCTTGTTAAAGATTCCCAATAAAGGTTTGTGATCGGTAACAATCGTAACTTTTTGACCCATAACATACTTATAGACTTTTTCCATTGCGAAGACTACAGCTAATGCTTCCCGATGTAATATTGGATATTTTTGTTCGCTTTTAGTAAGACGACGAGAAACGAAAAATACTGGCATTTCTTTGTTATTTACTGTACTGCCGTTGGAGGCATAAGTGTCACATGTTACATTTCAACATTTTTGAGGTTTTGATGCCTAACATCATAGTTTGATACGTAGTTTTGATTTTTTTTGTCAAAACATGAGGTTTATACTAGAAAACTCGAAAAAAAATCGAAGTCATTTTGTCACATTGTAACAAATGGAGGCATATTTGTCACACCAGAACAAATGGACGCATATTTGTCACACCGAAAAAATGAGACATAATAAACACACATACTAACAGTATTTATAAAGCGCTGCTTGATTCACCCTAGGAACCGTCCATAAATTACGTCACACTTTTAGGTGTCATCAACTTTCCACGTGAATAGTTTAGGGGGAGATTGGTGAGTGCCGACACAATCCAAACAATTTTTTAAAAATCTATATGCAAGGTTGTACGCGGTAGGAGATGAATTTTTCTAGGGGTCATCCACATTGAAGGCTACGTGTACATGAAGGTTTAAGACCCTCGTTCTCTTCCGTAGATATTGTCAAATGTTCATACAAAAAAGAAATGAGATAAAGGAGGAACCCATAATATAGAATATTCTTTTTCTTAACAGAGATTTATAATAATTGTGTTGTATTACGATAGCATTTATTTAAAGAAAGTAACAAGTACAATGATGTAGATTACGTTATATTAATCAGAAGATTGTTGCTTCGTCGGAATATCGATAAAAAAAGATTTTTCCTCTTCAGTAACAACAGGTAGAACCACTTTCAAAAGAGAAGTTTTCTTGTCTACTTCAACTCCTCGAGGAGAATTTTGCCAGCGCACATTATCCGTAATAGAGAACGAATCTTTTTCAACCAACTTAAGTTGCTTCTTAGAAAGCAACTTGCAATATTTAAGGTCTTCGCTGTTGATATTGTCCGTGTATTTAATTTCATAACGGCCTTTTTCAAACATCACTTTACGCATAGTATCCACGTAAGGGCGAGGCTTGCACTGATTTATCGTATACTGCGAAACGGTGAGTTTAGCTTGGAAAAAGTCAGCAGCTTGCATGTCAAGTACGTCTACATTTTTCTTAGCATTGCCAACCGCTGACTTGAAGTTTTCGAAGGTGACGATACGTTCATGGCGCATTTTGGATTCAACCGCTGCATGGAAAGAGTCAGCGGCCATGAACGTATGTCCTGATTCGAAGTATTTGAAAAATATTCGCTTGACCTGAATTTTGTTACTGTTTATTAGCAGGATAATGTGCTGAAACAAATTCCAGTTCTTGTTCTGCGAACTGCAATTATCCAACCAAAAAGTAATGCTCTTCAGGTCAGCGTACTTCTTAATTACTTTGAAAAAGCAACTGAGGATTTCATTGGCTGTGCGACCATTAACCGACTCTGGCCAAATGCACGCAGACACTGGAAATGCTTTTGCGTAGGCGCCAACAGGTGCAAAGCTCTCATTAAATACTAGCAATCTTTGTGAAAAAATTACGCTCTTGAAGCCATCCAATCTTGGAAGTTGTATGACCTAAGGAAAAAAATATTAACCTTAAGAAATGATATTCTACATCTAAGAACTTACTTTTTGCAAATCCACAGAGAAAACTGCTTCATCAGTCAGTACTTGGTCACCATCAGCTCGATAAGACAGTCGTGATTCCTTTGCGCGTTTAAGGTGTAGTGCATACTCAGAACAGTCGGAGCAACTACAATCCTTGATTTCGGAGTGTCCATTGGCTTTGTTGCGTTGCTCTGCAGCAACGCACGTCTCACATTCTTCGTGCCCGAGCTTAACAAACGAGACGTTGTTTTCTTTAACAACTCTACAATACAACGAATAGCTTGCTTTGGGGTTTTGCTTGGCTTCGTAGTCCTCGTATAAGGACTTCTCGGTCAAATCCGATGGCAGATAAAGGCGGTTTGGAGCATGTGCTCGCCGATAATGGGAGATACTTGGACCATATCCGAATAAATGATTCTTGATAGCCTCGCGTGTTTTCTTATCTCTCTGATATTTCCCACGTCGGTCTATTGGAGGTCCGTCCCGAGCTGCCTGGATACATCTGTAAATCACATTACTATTTTTCAAATAAATAAATCATGTTAAAATCACAATGCTTTCAAAAACTTACCCACAATTTTCTCGAAAACCAATCGTGTTGAGAAAAAATTTTCTGCATACAGTGACGGGGTCACCGCTTGAGCTCGGAAGAGTACATGTAACTGCAAGCTGTTTAACTAAATCCGTAGACACTTTTCGGCTTCGGCGCCGTCTGACAGGTGTTAGATGAGCATGCTGCCGTATTAAATTTCCTTGACCAGCATGGTCCAGTTCCCAATATGTCTTGTGGAACTGTAGCCTGTCATCTCGCGGAAATTTCTCGTTGCACTTTTTGATGCAACTGCAGTTTTCCAGAATGGCCGTATGCGACCTTCGCCGTTTTTTAGCCGAGTCCTCTCGTTTCCTTTCTTTTTTAGTTTTTTTCCCGGATTTCCTCTGTGGCCGCACCTCTAAATAACTACAAGAGCTATCCGTATCACAGCTCTGAGCCTTGCATTCCGTTTGGTTCCAGTTGATTGTTGTTTCGTCACCGTCTTCGAAACTCGTCTTGGGCACAGAACCTATGCCGTAGCCGCTGTGAGTCGATTGGTCATCCACTTCTGACATCGGCTGCGCTGACAATAGCCGCTCATCTGTGATATTTTCCAGGTCGAACAGGTGGAACTCCTCTTCCGATTCCTCGACACTGGATTCTCCGTACTGCTTCAAATATTCCATCTCTGGTTCCACTTCCGCCGGCACAAAGGATCACAACAAAGAAATAAAACCGTCGCTCACAATATGTCAAACCAATCAAAAACAACAACAACAACATGTGCGAGAATGTTGACAGTGTGACAATTATGCGTATATTTTTCGCTTGGGCAAAGAATTTCGCGGCATAAATGTCACATTCGGGTTTTGATTGAAAAAAATAGGGGAAATAGTTCATTTTGGCAATTTATGAACAAGGCTCATATGATAGAGATAAACTTCGATAGTTGATTGCGTTAAAGTTAATTAAAACAGCGAAATATACCGATTGGCAAAAAAAAACATTTGAAAACTTCAATTGCGTTTTTCTCAATTTCCTCTTTTGTAACATGTGACACTTATGCCTCCAACGGCAGTGTATGGCTAAGAACAGGGGTACGACTAAAACGTCAAATCCCTCATATTGCCAGTGTACCCAATATTGCTGCGGTTTACTGACATTTTGGTTCAATCAATTACTGTTGTTTACAACTCGGTCCGGTTATATAGTCGAATAGTGGCTAACTTTAAACCCCATGTTAAATGTGAACACCTCCATGTGAAACCGAAATATGAAAATCGCTCATGCAGTTAAAAATAAAGCATACTATCTCCGTGATTTCAATGATTTCAATCCTCGTAAATGATATGTTAGTAAACAAATGACGCCATATTGATTTTGATTTTGGGTAGCCTATATTCAATTGATGTCTAACCCCTGGCTAAGAACACCTGAAATGCCATCGTCACTTGCATCGCAGGTCACTGTGATGGACTTAGAGGGGTCAAAATGTGTGAGAATCTTTGCGCTGCAAATCGCTTTTTTACTGCTCTCGAAAGCTTTGTTGCAGTTTGAATCCCAAGTCCATTTGTTGTCTTTTGTCAGCAAATTGTAAAGTGGTGATAAAACTAAACAAAGCTTCGGAACGAATTTTGTGTAAAATGATATCATTCCGAGAAATGCTTTGAATTGTGTTCTGGATTTTGGCACTGGCACGGCCGTTATCGCTTTCACTTTTTCCGGATTTGGCGATACTCCTGCCTCCGAGAGAATGTGACCCAAATATTTCACACGGGAAACAAACCACTCACACTTCTCGGCATTAATTTTTACGTTATGATTTGCGAGTTTTCTCAACACTATTCTGATCGTATTTAGGAGTTCATCATCTGACTCTGCCCAAATGAGGATGTCATCGATGTATGCCTGAACATTCGGTATGCCTTCTAATATCCTGTCCATGACCGACTGGAATATGGTGGCCGCTGGTTTGACACCAAACGGTAATCTTTTGTAAGCAAACAAACCTTTGTGTGTATTTATCACTAAAAGCTTTTCAGTATTTTCGGATACTATCAACTGTTGGTACGCTCCCTTAAGATCAATAAGAGCAAACTTTTTTGCTCTGCTCTTGTTGGTTATAAGCTCTTCAATTATTGGGAGAGGTTAATGATGTGTTATAATGTGTGGGTTGACTGTTTTAGAGCCATCCATGCAAATTCTAATATCTTTTTTGTTTGGTTTCACTACCACTACAATTGGTGATGCCCATTCAGCATATTCTACTTTTTCAAGAATGCCCTTGCCCACAAGGTCTTCTAAATGTTTTGATACCATTTCTCGGTGTTTAAAGGCAACTGTGTATGGTTTATGAACAAAAGGCTTAGCCTGGTCATCTATTCTGATATCTACGGTTACATTTTTGATTGGTTCCGTTAAATCGTCATCAAAAGCTGCGGGGAATTCTCGTTGCAGCCTTTTGGTAGTATTTTGAACCCAAAGCTTTTTCTCGGTTTCTCGGAGAGAGTTGAGATTAAATGTATTTCTCCAGTGTGGCCATATGACATTAAGCCAATCGCGGCCTAATAAAGGTACAAAGTCTTTAGGAGACTGGATTACTAATAGGAAGAGAGCGGCGATTCTCCCTTTCAGTTGCACTTCTACTTTTATTTTACCCAACACTTTAACAGTGTCTCCTGATATAACAAAAAAGTTTCTTTTATCAGGTAATAAAGCACACATACTAAATTTGCCTTTATATGTAGTTGATGAGCAGATTGTTGCGCAAGCTCCCGTATCGCACTCCATCAATAGTTTTTTATTGTTAACCAATAATTCCACAAAGGCTGGTGTTACACTATTCGACTCACCTAACATGACGTTGTTTACCCAGTCCGATGATTCCTGTTCGATGTCTTGTTCTTCCGCCGATTCTCCCACGGAAGAACCGGTATCCTCTTCCATGCTCATCTTGAGATCTTCCATGGCTGCTGAAAGTTGATTGATCCTCTCTTCGTATGCTCTTTTTCGCTGAACATTTCCCTTAGGAGGTTGTATTCCGTGTCGCGGTCTTTTTGCCTTAGGCAGCGTACAATGGTACGACAAGTGTCCTTTGTTGTAGCAATTGTAGCACACAATATCACTGTTGATCTTGCTGTTACTGCGATGACTTGAGATGTCTCTGTGCACATAATCACCACATGATTTTCCAAACAGTTTTCCGGGTTTGAGCGGCCCTCTGCTACTAGCCACTCTACCGGTATTTCCGACATATTTCATCTTATTGGCTTCATGCTTCGCCATTTTTCGAGCTTCGGATGCGGCTATTTCGATAGTTTTGGCCTTCTCCAATAATTGACTGAGATTGGATTTGTAATCGGCATCGCGTATCATCGACTCTCGTGTCTTATCGTTTCTTATACCAGCCACAAAAACTGACTGTACCAAAGTTGCTTCTGTTTCTACACTCACGTTACAGTGCTCAACGATGTTCTGTAGATCGATCGCGAAATCGTCCAATGATTCACCTTCTTCTTGACGACGGATTATCAAACGATACCGTTCGGCGATAACGTTTTTATTTTCGTCGTGCAACGTTTTGAACTTTTCCACTATTTGACTATAAGTTTTGTTAACGATCTTATCCGGTTTAAAACTACCGATGATCCGGTTTGTGGTTTCTTGACCCACGCTTGTTATAAATTCCAATGCTTTTTCGTCATCGGGGGTCTTATTTAGCGCGAAATAAATCTCCACAGTTTGGAGATACGAGTTGACATTGAGTCCAGGTACAAATAAAGGAAACTTTCCTTTGGTTCTTCTATCCATTGTGATAACCTTATTGTCTTCTTCTACAATAGGTGTAGTCATATTACAGCACTTTACACCTTTTTGACCCGAGACCGCTTAAATCAATAACGAATCGTGCAAACGAATAGTAATGATAAAATCTCACTTAATGTCGTACTACACGCAATTCCGCGCTGATCCCATCCTCGTCGCCAGAATTGTTACGATCGAGGGTTTACTTAGCTAGTTCGGATCACTACACGAAACGTGTCCTACTGGTTAGGATAGTAACTTCACACTAAGCTTTATTTCACATTCGTTTCTCCACAAACCTTGAGTGAGCTGAGAGGTATCTCACATGCTCCTCTCAAGTCAATGCATTTTTAAGTCAATTTATCTTCATTTATTGTCAAAAATAGCAAAACTGAGTATTAAAAATCGAGGGATTGTATCCGAGACACGACCGCTTAGGACGTAGGACTACGAATTTTTTTTTTTAATTTGTTGGTTTATCATTTCGGATATTGTTTGCGAATACGTCGAAATTTCATAAATAACTCTTTAGTAGAAAGTTCCGGAGACCCTGAAAAGGTTTAATGGTTTGCGTGGTTTTGTAGAATCATTTCGAGAAGCAACGATTCTTTCTTTCCTTTGCACAATGCACAAATGCACTGATTGGTCATTTGTCGAAATTTGTTTCTTCATTCAAAAAAAAAAAATAATTTTTTCATTTTTTGTTTCTTCAATGCACGCATTGCACTGAGTATTTAACGAGAGGCATCTTGTTGCGTCGCCATGCAACAAGCATCAAACACGCGTCTAACAGATGCACACAGTTGCAGCGATAAAAATGAAACATCGCGAGAAAGAGCATTTATGGAAATTCGTTTCTCGACTCTCGGTCAAAACCGTCAACAAAGCTAGGAGCTTGTTGCATCAGAACAGAGCCGATGCGCGCGAGAGCAAATACGAATGGCAACTAAAAGTATCAAAGGTGTGCTGATCACATGTACAGAAAATGAACATGTTTTGAGTTTCGCGCAACGAAAACAAGCAACACATACCAAGCAAAGCACTGATGGCTAGAAACGACCTATAATCATTTGCACTCTTCTCTTTTTTCGTCTGCTTTGCCATGGTTCGGATGGTTGTGTTAATTACAATGCGAGATGCACTTCAAGTGAAATATTCGCAGCTCGAGGAGAAACATACAACACAAAACGAGCAGAATAAGCGACTTTCGTTGTTTCGGGCATAGAAAGTTTCTGAGAATTTTCCTCAGAGGAAATGCAATACTTATACGATAGCGACAGTTTACTTACTATGCAAGGCTGGAGTTTAATTCGCAAATATTCTCTTTTCGCTATCCCCTTTTGTTGCTTCTTGCGGCTGCACAAGTTGCCCGTTGTTGACAGCTCTGTTCGGGAAAGCACACAAATGGACAGAACAAATGTATGGGTAAATGGGAATGCTTCCAATTTTCATCAATTTAAACCATAAACAGACTATGGGTTTGTAATGTATAGCATATCAAACAAATCTTAGAAAATTTCCGAATCGATTGGTATGTAAATCGTTAAAATCCGTTCGCAGCAAAAATAGTTATTAACGTTAACTATATTTCATAAAAAACGTGACCTGTTTTCTGATTTGACACCCTTAATGTGAGACGTAGTCCTACGTCAAAAAAATCAAGAGCCGTGACAAAATACTAATGTGTTGTGTAATGATATTAATAGCTCTGACTGCAAAAAGAACAGAGTTTTGTGTGTCTAGCAGATATAGCAATGCTTCGAAATCCGGACGCTTATACGCTTACGAATATAACTTCAACTACTAAAAAATATTGTCATATCATAGCATGAAAACTTAGCGTTCCTATAGAATTAGAATGCCTTCATCTATGTTATGAATCACAGGATTCCACGAAATCATGTTATATTTGTTCAAAATTTGAAAATTTCTTTCATCGTGTCGTGATTTTAATTTATATTCATATCCTTATATTAGGCTGTCAAAAAAGTCCTGCTGTATTTTTTTTGAATTTTCATTTGTTCATAAAATTAGTTACAATCATCTGTTTTAAGTCAAATATGCGCCGTTTTGTTCGATGACTTGTTCCCAACGAGATGCCAACTTCATACCCCTGTTATAGAAGCTCGCTTCCTTATTGGCAAAAAACTCGGATAGCCAATTTTCACAGGCCTCTTTTGTGGCTAACTTCTGACTACCTAGCTCGTTCGCCATGGACAAAAACAGGTGGTAGTCACTTGGTGCAAGGTCCGGACTATACGGCGGATGCAAAAGAACCTCCCATCCGAGCTCCCGGAGCTTCTGGCGCGTCACCAAAGAAGTGTGTGGCCTGGCGTTGTCCTGATGGAAGACAATGCGGCCTCTGTTTATCAAAGATGGCCTCTTCTTCATGAGTGCTACCTTCAAGCGGTCCAGTTGTTGGCAGTACAGGTCCGAATTGAGCGTTTGGCCATAGGGAAGCAGCTCATAATAGATTATTCCTTGACAATCCCACCAAACACACAGCAGAACCTTCCTGTCCGTTAATGAGGGCTTGGCCACCGTCTGAGCCGCTTCAGCGGGCTTTGACCACGACCGTTTGCGCTTCACGTTGTCGTAAGTGACCCACTTTTCATCGCCAGTCACCATCCTCTTCAGAAACGGGTCGATTTTGTTGCGATTCAGCAGCGATTCACATGCGTCGATACGGTCAAAGATGTTTTTTTGCGTCAACGTGTGTGGCACCCATACATCGAGCTTCTTTGTGAATCAAAGCTTCTTCAAATGGTTAATAACGGTTTGATGACTTATCCCCAGCTCTTGGCCGATGCTACGGCTGCTACTATGCCGGTCTTTCTCGGCGATTTTGTCGCAATTTTCGACGACAGGCCTTCCGGAGCGTGGCGCATCTTCGACGACCTCTACACCAGAACGAAAACGTTGAAACCATCGTTGTGCGGTGGAAATGGAAACTGTATCGGGTCCATAAACTGCACAAATTTTATTGGCAGCTTGAGATGCATTTTTGCCTTTGTCATAGTAGTACTGTAAAATATGTCGGATTTTCTCTTTATTTTGCTCCATATTTGCGACACTATAACTCACGAACGAACCAAACAAAACACTGTCAAGGACTATATTATAGCGCGCAAAAATACCTTTTCAACAAGCTATAGTATGACTCGATACAATGAATACAACTAGAACTACGCGCTTACAACGACACCTCGCGGAAATACCGCAGGACTTTTTTGACAGCCTAATATTAGGTTGGGAAAAAAGTAATCCATTATTTTTAGGTGAAATTCAAAACTATTTTTAATATGCTTCAGATTGTCCGATTTGGGTCAAATATGTACCGTTTGGTTGGAAAATTTGTTCTAAAGATAGCTTCATTGTGTCTCTATCATAGAAGTCTTGGCCCTCATTGGCGAGAAACTCCAGCAATAGATTTTAAGTCTTCTATTGATCTCTATTTCTTATCACTCTGGAAATTTTGCAATGCAAGAAGAAGGTGGTAATTACTTGGTACCAGGTCCGGACTATATGGTGAATGCATTAAAACATCCCAATCAAGGTCTCGGAATTGTGTGGTCTTGCGTTGTCCTGATCGAACACAACACATCTTTTGTTGGCCAATTCTGGACGTTTATGGTCAATCGCTAGTTTCAAACGGTCCATTTGTTGACAGTGGAGATCTCAATTTTACTTTAGAGTACTAAGAAAAAATTAAAAAATATATATATTGCACGGATATTTAAAATAAAACGGGAAAATTCGAAAATAAGAGTGTTGATTCTTCTCCTGGTTCGTTGGTTGGAAATAAAAGGCAGGATACAATTCTTCACAAAGGTATTGAATTCTTATATTTTCTCTTGAAGTGACTGGACGGAAAACCAAACTAGACCGTTCTCTTCGCTTTTACTAGAATGATATGTAACTATGCAAGTGTGTTACTAAGATAAAATATCACCTACTATGATGTCCGTTTTCAACTCGTACTAATGCTGCGTATTATAAAGGTCGGCGTAGAATTAAATCTAACATGCTACATTACTGCCCCCCTTGAACTAGCTTCAAAAACTCAATTTTACAATATAATATAGATGCTTTTTACTTCAAATTCAAAATATCTGGAAGCTCTGAAGTCCTCGTTGATAGTTGATTCATCTCATCGAAGGATAGAGGGCAAAATCGATTGACTGCCCGTTTATACACTCCTGTCGTCGTCTTCACTGTTACTACTCGAACGACACCGTCCGAACCTGGATGCAATCCGACGGTTCTCGCCAATGGCCAACAGAGTGGTGGTAGGTTGTCCTCGCGTAGCACGGCGATGCTTCCGATTTGGATTGGGTTGATCGGAGAGATCTTTGTAGCGACCTACAGCTGCGTAAGATATTGCATGCTCTATCACTGCCAATAACGCTGGAACATTTGCTATGTTTGTTGGTAGTGGTCAAGGCGGTTTGTGGGTATTGAGATTAGGATCAGGGAGGGCTTTCATGGCAAAAAATGCGCCGGGGTTAGCGCTTCAAATTCTGTGGGGTCATCAGATAAAGGAGACAAGGGACGTGAGTTCAATGTAGCGGTTATCTGAACAAGTAAGGTGGTGAAGTGGTCGTAACTTAGCTGCTGGAGACCGATCTCTTTCTTCAGTGCAGTTTTTACGGAACGCACAGCGGCTTCCCATAATCCTCCAAAGTTGGGAGCGCGAGGTGGAATAAATTTCCATACAATTCCTTGCTGAGAAAGTTTGTTTCGAATGGCGTTACAATTAATCTGGTTATTCAGCAGTTCATAAAGTTCTTTGAGCTCATTGCGGGTCCCAGAAAAATGTTTCGCATCATCAGAATGTATTTCTGCAGGTAATTCTGCCGATGAATCTTCGCAAGACGGAAAGAAAACTGGGGGTGGATAAATCGCTAGCCACCTCGAGATGCATTGACTTTGTTGAAAAGCACACGAATAATGCAATACAGTCAACTCTCCCTAACTCGATATCCAAGGGACCATCGAGTTAGGGAGGTATCGAGATACAGAACATTTTTTCATATTTTTTTATGCCACAAATTGCAAATATATGATGTTAGGGTAAGTGTCCCAATATTAGGGCTTAAAAATATGACCCAATTAGGAATAAACCAATTATGGTACATGGGGTTTACTATAATTGGTACCATTGCGTATACAGGATATTACTATAATTGATTTGTTTTTGTGCATTAGTACATTTACCCTATATGTACTAATGCGCATGTACTATTATACGTTCTTTTCTCAAATTTTAATATAAATTTAAAATACATAGGATGTTTGTTTAGTAGGCCAATTTTATTGTAAAATGGAATTGGAAATGGAAAAGGAACTAGGTTAACAAAGAAAATATTAATTATGTATGTAATTCAAACTAAATTGTAACGATCACGTAGGAACTGTTCAATCGCAAAGAAATGTTCAAATAGTTTCACGGGAACATTTTCAGTTGATTGCAATATTTCGGACATTTTCTTTAGGTTCGATTTAACGTTCGAAGGTGTAATTTCAAAACAATCAGCTGAAACTTCCTGAACTTCCTCTAACTCCATAGGACTACTATTTTCAACGTTTTTTTCAGCATCTTCAACACTTTCCAGTATATCGGTATCAGTCATTAGTCGATATTCATCAAATGACGATGAACAATCGAATGGTACTGCACTGTCGACAGCAGCAAGCACAAGCGGAATATCATCATCATCATTTATGGAAAATCCGGCTTTCCTGAAGCAATTTTGAACAGTCTCAGATTTAACCTTGTTTATCCAAGAGCGTGAAAGTAATTCAATTGCATCCAATACCGATATATCTGAAGGGTCCTAGAGTATATTTGAATACAGTATGAGTGCTGAATAATATGAATGTAAAAAGGAAAAAAATACCGTTGTATCCTCCATTTCTAGCAGTCTTCGTTTTACTAATTCATGGCGATAGTACTATTTCAGGTTCTTGATTATGCCCAAGTCCAGCGGCTGAACTACTGAAGTAGAGTTTGGTGGAAAAAACTGCAAATTTATCGATTTAAGCTTTGGTTGGAGAGATTTTAGGTGCGCTGTACAATTATCAACGAACATGATCACCTTTGAGGAGAAAGAGATATAAGTATGATACATTCCCATTACACATAATTCCCGAATCAATACCTTTCTATTTTCTTTGGAAAATCTTTCGTCAAGTTGCATAATCCATTTCTCAAAAAGAATAGAGGTCATCCAGGCCTTGGTGTTACTCTCGTATATCACTGGTAATGATTTCTTCTTTTTGAAACACCGTGGGTTTTTACTCTTTGCAATGACCAGCAATGGTAGTTTATCGCTTCCGTCCATGTTGGTTGCACACATGACTGTCAGACGTTGTTTCGAATATTTTCCTCCGTGGCAAGTTTCTGATCGAAATGCAAATGTTTTGTCTGGCAAACATTTGTAGAAAAGTCCTGTTTCGTCTGCATTGTAGATATCACGTGCATCATACTCGGCGATTATGCTGGGTAGGGTTTGCGAAATCCAGTTGTCCGTTACACTGAGATCTACACTGGCACTCTCGCCACATAGCTTCCGAAATGTCAACTTTTGCCGTTTTAAAAATTTACTTAGCCATCCAGAACTTCCTTTAAAATTGGGAATTCCCAGTTTCTGGGCAAATTCTCAAGCCTTCTCCCGAAGAATAGAACCTGAGAGAGGTAAATTATTCTCTCTGCCTTGATTGACAAAAATTTCCATTGACCGTTCCAGCTTCTCATTCCCAACCAACCTTATACGCTTTTTGTCCACATTCAATTTTCCCATCCGATGCCATTTTTCCTTTTGCTTGAATAGTGTTGACACCGTACTTTGTGCAATACTGAAATCTTTTGCAACTTCAGACACCTTTCGCCCATACTTTTCGACCTGCTCGACGATGCTCAAACGTTGCGCTATGGTTAGCGTTTTAATCGTTCGCTTGAAAGGTTTTCCCTGGTTTTCCATACTTGAAAAAAAAATCCTTGATAATACGAACACTTCGTCTTCACTTTAAGAGCAATTGAAATGACAGCTAGAAACGCACAAAAACAAGTACGCGAAAATCAATCGAGTTAGCGAGGTAAAAATCCATGGAAAAATGAAACAAAGCCCATCGAGTAAGAGAGGCATCGAGTAAGGGAGGTATTGAGTAAGGGAGAGAAGAATGCATGTAAAATCAAAGGTGCCATGAAATTCATCGAGTTAGGGAAAATATCGAGTTACAGAACATCGAGTAAGGGAGAGTTGACTGTATATACTTTTGTTGGAGCTGCGTTTCGGCGTGCCGGTTTCAAATAAAAAGGCCCACAATAATCAACGCCAGTTATTAAGAATGGTCGTCCTGGGCGTACGCGACCAGTGGGTAATACTTATGACAGACATACAGCTGTACTAGCGTTGTACTTCGAAAATTGTATGTCTGTCACCATGTACAGCGCTAGAACCATGCAAGCAACTCGGTACAATCGCTGTACCTGTACCGACCTATTTTACCGCTGTACATGGCTACAGTTGTACTGTGCGCAGCGCCATAGACGGTTAGTGGTGGGTAGAATGAACAAAACGAATCGAAACATTTGGTATACATTCTTTTCATTGACTTTCTCTTGAGTTAATAACTCAGATCGGAAACATATTTGTTGTGTCCGATAGTTTAGACGTTAAATAAAAACCTTTTTCATTGAAATATTGGTGAAAATACAATGCAATAAATTCAAACTTCTGATTGTCAGTTTGACATGCGGTACAATGTACAACCAAAGTATGTGTGTCATGCTATCGTGGTACTTGTACAACGCTGTACACGTACAGCGCTAGTACAGTTGTATGTCTGTCCATGGTATAACTGTCCCATGGGTTGCTGAATGGGCGTTGGATTGATCCGGAAGCAACGAATACATTTTCGAAGTACTGTGTGAACAGCCCGCTTACCATTTATGGGCCAAAATTCTTGTCGTATTTCGGACAGCGTGAGTTGGGAACCACTGTGGAAGTTCTGATAATGAAAGAATTGTATAACGAGATCCGTAAATGGATGATGGTTGGGTAAAACAGCGGGATGTTGTAGCGTGTAGCCTTCATTGGAATAGCGAAGACGTCCACCAACTCTGAGGAATCCTTGATTATCCATAAATGGAAATAATCTATTTGGGTTAGATTTGCGGGCTACTCGTTGCTCTTGTTTTAATGACTTGAGTTCATTCGGGAATTTTTCAGCCTGTGCGATCCGAGCCAACGCCATCTTCGCTGATTGTATCTCATCAGGAAACAGAGAAGTTGAAACTTTCCTATCATTAGGGTTTCGATAATTATAAATAAATCGAAGGCAATAAGCGACAATTCTTAACAGCGGAGGTAATGAAGAACGCAAACTGAACAGCTCATTGGGAGGTTCCGCTGCTGTAACTTTGTGAATAACCTTACGAAGTTCCAAATGCTCTCCGAGAATACTGCAATCTTCAGGTGAATTGGGCCACGTTTCTTCATTATTCCTCAGCCATTTCGGTCCTTGTTTCCACAAATGACTGTGTAGAAAATCATCGATGGTCATTCCACGCGAAACCAAATCAGCCGGATTTTCTTTTCCAGCAACATGTCGCCAAGAATGTGAGTAAGTGGCAGTTTGAATTACTGATACTCTGTTGGCTACAAATGTTTGTAATGAGTTTGTGTAGAACAAACGCTGCCAGTGTAGAACAATCGTACTATCGGACCAAAAATACGAGCGTACACTTTCTAATGAGAGAGCCTTTGTTACTTTTGAGTGCAAAAGAGTTTGGCAGTTCGCCAAGTTGGAGTCGTGGTAAAGTCTGTCTTTTAAACGGAGCGACACGTGAGTTTGATGATAATAATTCGATCCTAACATTTCCGGTTGTATCTGTTGTGCGTACATACAGGCAAGTACCGGTAGAAGCATCAGCGAACTTGTATATCAACCCAATTCGAAACAAACGCAAATCGTTGAATCTTCAATTCCGAGATTTTGGCCATATGTGAGTAGAATGTTTTCCATTTCCTTTCGATGTCGACTGGGACAGCTCAGTCCCATCCTGAGTTGAGCAAAGCGAGCTCTTGCATCAGTATTTTCGCAACGATAATAACTGGTGAAATCAATCCCAGCGGATCAAAAAGTTTGGCGATAGACGATAAAATGCTTCTTCTAGTCCATGCTTGCTCGCTTGCTGTGATGTCATAATAAAATCGTAATTGGTCTGTTCCAGGTTCCCAAGTGATTCCTAGGGCTTTCACCTTTTCCTCGGGACTTATATCGAATGACACTGTCAATTTTGTGCCAAGTTGTTCGGTCGGGATGCCAGCTAGAACTTCTGGCATATTGGAGCACCATTTGCGTAAAATAAATCCGCCTTTCTTCATTAGTATCTCAAGGTCTTTTTGGAGCTGGATGGCTTCGTTTATGCCGGATGTTCCACCAATATAATCATCAACGTAAAAATCATGTAGTATAGCGTTAGTAGCTTCCGGGTATTTTGACAAGTTGATGTAAATCACGGATCGCTAAGAATGATGAAGGTGTCAATCCATATGTCACTGTTGATAGTTCAAAAACTCGTATGGGTTCTGTGAGGAGCGTGAAAGACACAACGTCCTATCCCTCGCAGTTGACAGTATAACATTGATGTTGATATTATATACTGGCAACACTAGTTAGCCATACATTGGGCATCATTTCCTCTCACAACAGACAACTGTCGAGCCGGTAAGTCATACTCAATATTTATTCCCTGTGTCGGGTGATTTCACTGTAGATTTATACCGACTACATTGAGGTACCTTTACAGTAAATATACGAATGCTTCACATTGGCGATCCTGCCGGATGTTTAAATATGCAGTGAAATCACCCGACATAGAGAAAAGAAATTCTAAAAATATGGCGTGTTGGGACAACCGTCTGTGAAAATAAATGGCGCGTCGGGACAACCGCCAGAGGTACTGCGTGTTGGAATTACCGCTTGAAAAATAGGCGTGTTGGGACAATCGCTTGGAAAAATGGCGTGTCGGGACAACCGCCTGAAAACCGCTTGGAAGAAACGTGTCGGGACAACCGTCTAAGAAAGCTGCGTGTTGGGACAACCGCTTCAGCAAAAGAATGGTGGCGGAGCAGCCACCCAATGTCGGCGAGTTGGAATGGCTGCAGAAGTGATAATGCGAGTTGGGTTGATAGCATATTAGACTGAATACTCGTTCAGTAACAGGAAAATCAAGGTGATTCGTATGAGAACGCTTGAGGTGGCACATGCCGAGCATCCCTTGATACCGAAACTGCAAACCATTTTTTGACGTCGAACTACGTCTTTTAGGAAGGGTGCCAAATCAGAAAACAGGTCACGTTTAATAACTATTTTCACTGTGAACGAATTCTCATGATTCGCATACCAATCGAATCGAAAATTCTCTAAGACTTGTTTGATATGCTATACATTACAATTCGCTAATCTCTAAATGGTTTAAATTCATGAAAACTGGAAGAACTTCCTTTTTTCAAATGCCGATGTGTGTGCTAACCCTACCCGTATTTCGAATGCTTATAATTCGAACATTTCTTAACAGATCGGAAAGATGTTTACATCAATTGATAGGAAATATTTCTACGCGTTTATCACATTTATTAAAATGTTATTTTTCATGAGATGAACAATTTGAATAACTGTAAAATGTCAAGCGTTATCTAAACGCCCTAACTGCCAAGTTTTGATTGGTCCGATTGACGGTTTAGCCAACACAGACTTCAAAATCGATATACCTTTGGAAATCCGCTTTGCACATATACATGCAAGTCGGAAGTATTTATGTTCCCACCGAGCTGTGTTTCCCTAACACGAACTTCGAAATCAATGTGCCTGGGGGAATCCGCTTCGACAAAACATGCAAATATTGTTTTGGTGTTTAGTACTTTTCTACTCGCTTGTCGTCCTGGGAAAATTGTCATTTCAGATACTAGAGGTGAATGAACTTTCGCGTTTCGAGAACTACATAAACATGAGATGTGCAAAAATTTTAGTGGGAAATGTAAAATACAATGATCGTTTGACAATTTTCCCGTTCAAACATTTTGGTAGTCCTAGGCATCATATCAAACGTAAAAGGACGTTTATCAAATTAATTTGTAACGAAGTACATAATCCGTTACAAAAATTTCGATGCATTATAAACTATTATTCGAAGTGGTAAACAAGTGGATTGCATGATATAATTGCGTAGTTCTACGTCGAAAATATGCGGTCGTGTCCTAGATCGTAGAAACCAAATCCAATACAATGAATTTTCGCCCTTAAAACGGTTTGGGATACGATTGTGCTCGATTTCATGGTCCATATGTAAGATATGGCGATGTCCTAGTACTAGTTGTTATCGATTACAGATCTGGATGTGCGATAGCTAAACCCATAAGGTTGAATTGTTAAAAATACGAAAAAGGTTCTGGATGAGATGCTTGGTAGAGAAAAGTTTTCCGAAAGCGATAAAGTCCGACAATGGTCCGCTATTTGATGGTGAATAATATGAGTTAATGATAATTTTTCAGATAAATTCAGATAAAATTATCTACACCATGCTTCTCACAACAAAAATTAGAGTTAGTCGAAAATTTTATGGAAATTGCAAAAACAATGTCAACCGCATCGTCAACGGGAACAATTACAATGAACTGTAGGCTGCAGTGTAGGTGCATGATGCTGCTTCCAACTCAATCATCAGGGTTTTCTCCAGAGAAAGTAATGCGGGAAGGAAAATCCAAAGGTTTTCGCCCCTATTAGACCGTGGAGGAGCACATAGTCACTGTAATGGTCGAGTGACAGTCTGAAACTAGGGGAAGTTCCGGATTTGACACCGAACGTTACATTGTGGAGAGCATTGTACACCGTAATGATAATCAGCTGGATAACCTAAAGTAGAGGTTTTAGCGAGCAGTATATATATTTTTAAATGATGTATCCACAACTGACATGCCTGCACCAAGAAAGGTTTCAATTCTGTTTCTATTTCTTATTAAGATAGTTGGAATGTATGTATCTTCTCCCGTTAATAACGTGGATATTTGTTCCGGTGTGCAGCGTATGGAGAAACTACGGATATTTTCGTTGCCATTTCCTGGTAGGTTTTTCTGTATGCGACTATTTATAATTTGAAGAAAAGAATAAAATAAAACACAAGCAATGAACAATTTTGACAGTTGCGTGTTATTGAGTGCGTACAGTACTCGCTTATATCTATTGAGTGCGTGCAGTACTTACTTAGATCTAGCCCATGATTATATATACAAGTGAAGCAACATCATTACTTTAATAGGAAGAGGATTACGGTTTGTCGAGCGGGGGTTGTTTGTTTTGTTATTGCTAGGGTATGCCATTTTCGCATTTTCACATGCGAGAGCGAGATACGAGAGATAAACTGTGTGAGAATGAAATTCTACAAAATCCTTCCTTCTCTTCACATAAATTCGAGAATGCCATCTGGTATATATAGGCACTAGCCAAAGTATACAAAACAAGGCAGTCCATTCCCGCAAGTAGACATCCAATTTGGATGTAAACATAATACGTCAGCATTATCGAACTGCATTTATGGATATCACCCAGAGAATTTGCCGCCATTTTTCGTTCCTTTAAAAAATCATGCTAGGTACAAAACACCTTTCTGAATTGTAAACCGTCTTACAAGTGTTACGTAAATGGTAATAATAGATAGAGTATGCAGATCAGTATAGACCGTTGGGATTGTAATCAGATAAAATGCACGCAGCAGTACATCTTTTTAATCCGTTTACACTATTTCAAGTATTCTATAGCGTTGATTGAAGAAATTAAAATAAATTGAAATGACAAATCATGACACAAAAAAGTAAAATAACATAAAAAGAATAAGGGAGAAGGAAGATGTGAGGTGCGTGAAAGACACAACGTCCTATCCCTCGCAGTTGACAGTATATCAGCCAACTGAATGCCATTTGGAATCTTTCCAATGTGCCACCGGTATATGTGCCGATGGCAGTTCCGACGTAACCTTTTGGAGAACCAGAAATTCCATCCTCATTGAAAAATCCTGTACCCTTGAACTGATAGTACTGGTTACCAAGAATCTCGCTCGTGTTTCCGAGTGACTAATACCACTAATCGGTACGTTTATCGTACGTCGCTTCAGGCCAAGTATCTGACATAGTCGTTCGCTCATAATGTTTGCTTGCGAACCGCTGTCAAGCAATGCTCGTGCCAACTGTTTCCCTCCGTATTGGTACCGTATGACCAGAACAACCGTAGATTTAAATACACTTGAAATGATACCGCCTTTGGTTCCTACGTTGTATGATCCAACCGTTCCTTGATCGTCAATTTCTTCTTCATCGTACTCAGATTTAACCTCGTTAGTTGCCAAATTTGTTGCTAACGTCTTGTCGTTATGTTTATTTTCCCATTTGCCAACCGGTTTGTTATTATTTCCGATACCGCCATTGTTCGAAGAAAATCCTGGATGAATCAACGAATTATGCTTCTTCCCACAATCTCGACAGCTGAATTTCGAGCTGCAATCACGCACCTAATGCCCAGACTTTAAGCAATTGCTGCATAATCGTTCACTATTCACGAACTGCAACTTCTCCTTCAGTGTAAACCCCATGAATTTTCTGCATCTACCTAGTATATGCGAGTCCCCGCAACAATAGCAGACTGAACAATTCTTTTCATTGTCGGTAGCGGAATGAGCTTCGACTCTTTGACGTCTAACTTCCAGTTTCTGTAACGAATGGTCTTTCAACTCGACGTTCGAGGAAACAGCTTCCAACACCCTTGTACGCTTTTCCAGAAAATTTACCAAAACCGTGAATGTCGGATCCTTTGATGATGCCGCGTGATCCTCCCATAGCTGAAGCGTCTTCATGTCCAATTTGAAACACATCCAGTGCACTATCATTGCACCCCAATGTTCAGTTTTCTCCCCTAGCTGATCCAGAATTTTTAACCTTTGTTCAAATTCGTCGACCAGATTATGAATCGCTGATGATGACTCCTTCTCCACCTTTGGGTACTCCATAAGCGCCTTAATGAGTTTGGCCGCTTCCTCTTTTAGTGCTGACTTGAGATAATGGAACTTCTGAACTTCATTAAGGTCCTCCGACTCGTGGATGAGTGACACGTATGTTGATTTTAAAGACAACCATTCTTTATAGTCACCGTTGAACTCCGGTAATGAAATCTGCGACAGTCGTACTCCAGCGTGTGCTCCTACAGCGTGATTGTTTCTAATGATAGTGTTGTTCAAATCTGAAACCTCCGTTTCTCGTGGTAATTTCTCCAGCAGGGCTGCCCTTAGTCCGTAGTACAGCTTCTCGAATTCCGCATATGATTCGTTACAGTCCTCTTCATAATTACTTCGAATTCGCCAAATTTTGCTTCTTTTTGGTCCAGGTTGACTGAACTTCCCTTATGTGAATATTTGGATCGAAATCATCCAGAAATTAAACGTGTCGCTTTAATGAAGCGATAATGCGCTCCCGCTGTTTAATCCTTTCCTTAATTTTCTTCTCACTCATCCCCACAACCACTACCAACACAGCAAGTCGACGACGATCGGAAAAGAGAATAAAAACCAACCAAGAAGCACTGCAAATTACCGAGTGAAATTGTTGGACAGGTACTCACCTGAGGCCTGTCTCAACAAGGCCTTGTATTGATTGAAATGCAGCTTCCACCGGCCCCCGTGTAATAGAGACCACCAAATGATCGTCGTCGAGCTTAAAAATGATTCTGTTGTCCAATGAATGCCGTAACAGGCAACCAACAATGCAGATTGTGATGCAGCGAAATGCCACCCAATGCAAGAAACTTCCTCCAATTTCTTACTCCAAAGGTCCTTCCTAGTATCCTTCCGTTGTAGTATAGCACACGTTATACGTGCTTCCCAGCCGTTGATGTGATTACAATTCCTACGTTTTGTCCAATAAATAGATGCAATAGTCCGTCCAGTCCGAATGGCTATTGGTCAAATATATAGCGTGAAATGTTGTTGCAAACAAAATCTATTGTGGCGAAGCGCTGAAAATGTTACAGAGCAGATTTGAAGATTCAACTACGTAGAAAATACGGGTGTATGGATGGTATACTGCCGTTCTACGCATAGTTGTCGCATGTTCCAAAATCAGCAACTGAGATTTCTAGCATATTTGTCTACCAGAAGCTCAAAGGCAGTATTCTAGTCTAGAAATTTGAAAAAAATCAAATTTTGTTTCCTTCATATTGCTGTAGTTTAGGCATTCAAGAATATACCCTAGGACGGGGTTATCTAGAATCTCATTATTTACCGAGTTAGAGCCATTTTAGTGGTAAACTTCAAACGCGTTTTTCTCGAATCTAGTTTTTGAAATTGGCGTACACGATATCTCAAGTTCTGCTGAACCAATTCATGACGAAATTATATGAATACAATCTGCATGCATCTCTCTATCGCATGATCCCCTTAAAAATATATTTTAAAAAAAATCAGGAAACGTAAGAAAAAGACGTTTTGAACCGCATTTTGTTTTTCAAACTTGTACGAGGTTCATGCGATAGCGGCATCTTTACTGATTTATTTTTTTTTGTTTTAGATAACCAGAAGGGCTGGAACCGTGTACGTCATGGCACAACTTTTTTTTTGAATCCCCACACTTCATCAGCTTGTAACTATTCTAGTTATGAATATTTTTTCTCCGTTCGATTTTTGTTTTACTGTTAAAAGATAGATGAACAAATAATGATATAATGGATCGTGAAAATATTCTTTGTTTTATTTCTACGGAGCTCGCAAAAACCTTCCGAAATTCGTGTCCCTACACTAGAATACCCCCTTAAGCATTTCAATTTAGCAATACACCGGGTTTTTATAAGCAGTAAACTATTGTTTGATGAAATGTGAAAAGTTCCCATGTCAGAATCAATCCAGCTTTATTACGGGTTTGATATTCGTGGTGGGACAGTTAATCTAGGCATGTGGACATGGGACAATTGAACTTGATGTTGTTTTTTGAAATACTGGGAACAAACAATAAGTTTTTTTTTTGTGTTTCCGGAAGATTATGGATGAAAACATTGATTTATGAAGAAGGGAGTGATCTGGAACACCTTTGCGGAATATCAATTTCATTGTTATTAGACATTCGTTAACATGGATCTACAAAAAATACATGGTGGGACAGTTATGCCTAAAATATCAACATGAGACAATTGAGCTTGATGTTGTTTTTTTAAAAGTTGCGACCAAACAATAAGTTTATTTGTGATTTTTTCCGAAAGATTGTCCATAAAAACATCGTTTATGAAGAAAAGTGAAAATTGTCAAAAAGTAACATGGGACAAGTATGCGTAGAACGTGCGTAGAAGAATATTATAGTTAAACTCATTGTTCTTCAAGATAGCAAACGGCTATAAAAATTCAAAATATAGTACACTTTTCATCATTAGAAAAAAAGGTGAAAAATCGAACTTTTTTTTTTCTTGGAGGTAAGGTGGGGGCAAAGTGGTCACCCGCACATATCAAGCTAAATGGAACAGATTTATGCGATTTTTTCGTCCAAATTTGTTCAAATCATGACTATATCAAACATGTACAGGTACATGTATGAAACAAGCTCGGCCTATTCACCTAGAGTCTCAATTAAAATTTTCTGTTGCATACAAAAACGTAGTAAGAAACACATAGCGTTCCGCATAATGAGGCTTGGTAAAATAATTGGAATGGCATATTTATCCAGGGTCAAAGCCACAAAAGGACCTTCTTCAAGAGCAGAATGTGATGAGGTATATCAGCTTTAGTAAACAGAACATTGTAAGTTGTTATTCACCTATGACCACTTTGCCCCCAAACGTCAAAATAATTTCTATGCTAATTAATCGCTGATATTGAACAAAATATCTGTTCACCTCTCCTAGAATATGTGAACAGTCGTCTGAACTGATGATTCGTCCAATATATCAGATTCTTCTTCTTCATATATGGCACTAACGTTCCTAGAGGAACTCCGCCGTCTCAACGTAGTAATTACTTGCGTCATTTTCATTAGTACTTAGTTGAGATTTCTATGCCAAATAACACGCCTTGAATGTATTCTGAGTGGCATGCTCTTGAATACGCGTGACCACAGTGCAAGTCAGAGGAAATTTCTTTGAAGAAAAATTTCCCCGACCAGAACGGGAATCGAACCCGAACCCCCGGCATGTTAGGTTTGACGCTAACCACTCGGCCACGGGAGCACATAAATATATCAGATTGAATAAACTAAATTTCACGAGAAATTCCTTAGATACCATGCGCACTGAACTACGGCCGAATGGCAATCGAGATAGTAATTTCTGTTTTTATTTGTATTTTGACATGCGACAGCTTTACTGAAGTACAGGGTGGCTCAAAAGTTATTAAATTCTCCAAACATAAAATGACTGTCAACACTGCATCTCTAGTCAATAGTTATACTACCAAACAAGCAGATGACCACTTTGCCCCCACTACCCCTAGTTCGTGTCAGGGAAACACCTTCCGGTGTGCAAATGTATTCGAGTAGAAGAGTTCGCGATTTCGTCAAACGGTATTTTAATTATTTCATGATGGATGATGTTTGTTATTTAATGATCTAAAATCTTGCTCAAAAACCATTCTAACCATAACAGAACATTGATCTACGGGTAGAAAAAATACAACAAAATAAAGATAGCTTAAATCAGGTTTTGCGCTTAGTACACATTTATCCTTTCATTTTTATTTATATAGATAGAAGATTGTGTGTGTGTGATTTCACCTGAAAATCCATTTCCATTTTCAAGCAAAGGTCCATTTAGTTAGCGCGAACATCGGATGGACTGACAACGCTTATCATGATGTAATTGTAGAACATATGGGAATTCAATTTTCCGAATTTTCCGATCTGCCTTCAGAGTTTTCCGAAAATTTTCCAAATTTTATATTGAACTACGGAATGAGACGAATACAACGAATTATAGATGACTCAAATTGAACCATTCCTTCCTCGGGTTTTGCGCTTACCAACACATTTGGCCTTCCATTTTTATCTATATATATATAAGATATGGAAATGCGTTATTTCGCCTGAAAATCCATTTCCACTTACGACTAAAGATCAATTTCGATAGCGCAAATATGGAATGAACTAACCGTTTATTATGATGCAATTTTCGAACATGTGGGAATTCATTTTTCGGAATTTTCTGACCTTTCTTCAGGATTTTCCGAACATTTTTCGGTTTTTCTCTCCACTATATTGATCTACGGGATGAGACGAATACAACAAAATATAGGTAGCTAAAATCGGACCATCTCTTCTTCGGGTTTTCCGGTTACCAACAGATTTTGCCTTACATTTTTATTTATATAAATATAGATTTGGCCAGCAATTGTATGACGTCGCCTCGATGTGCAGTTTGTTTCCAAGACTTCAATTGGCAACAATTGGCAACACGGAAGAAAAAAAATCTCATAGAAAGCTTCTTTCTATTCAGTGAATGTTTTCATTTCACGGGAAGAAAATATGGATTATTTAATCAGACTTGCAATAGCCTCTGAGTTCATGAAAATTTTGTAATGCGAACTAAATTTCTAGTAAGTTTCTGTGAAAAAGTGAAAAAACGTACAAGGAAACAAAGGAAACGAAGAGCTGACAGCGATAGAAATACACGGTAACGATATAACGTACGTTTTACTCTCAAAATTGTACGTTGTATCGAATTGTACGTTATATCGAAGCATAATAAAGAACTCAGAAACGTAGCTTTATTACTATATTGTGTTGCTGTTTGAGTAAGGTTAATGAATAAATTCAACTAGAAGACGAAGCCAGCCTTTCTCATGATGTTTCCCTTCGTATTGTTCATTGAAGTTTGATTCATTTAGAATCCGGAATCACAAACCAGTTGTATTTCGGGATTGGTTAAAGGTACAAAACAAGCTTTAGTATCAAAATACAGAAAATTTATTTTTGCTTTCAGAAAAAAAATTCCAAAAAATTATTCCTTTGGACTTTGAACATGTGTACGTTGTATCAATGTTTCCCTGTACAGTGTAAACAATACACTCTGAACTACTTCTACTAAAATTTTCAAAAGAAAATAACCAATGGGTAATTTTCTGTAGCGTTTTTTTTTCGTGGCTCAATTTGATGTGGGACACCCTTTACTTATAATAGCCAATAAAGTATCATCTTAATGTTGAAATGTTATATTTTTGCTTGAAACAATTCGTATTTGAAATATATAAACAAATCTAACTTTTCAAACGAACATTTTATATAATCGAGTAAATATAAAATCGAGCAAGGGTTGAACGCAATGTCCTGGCAAAAGGGGTAATGAAGATGGTGGTTTTTCGAGCCACATAGCATGCGCTGCCATAACTATTCCTCAAATAGTGACGTCAGTCGTTGTGTTTATATTTGATTGCCTACCACATCCATGTGAAAATTCTATTTTCAGGAAACGTTTCATCATTTAAAAACGTACATTTTATTAGAGTTCCAACTAAATATGAAGCTAATGTGACAGCGTGTAGTGAATATTTGTGAAATCACGTCGAAAAAGACGGAAAAAAGTGATATTTCCATGTGCCATTTTCACTCCCCCACCAACGAACTTTCATTATTTTAACGTTATGAAGTTGATGTTTTGAAGGCTCTCAGTGTCGGTGTGTATGTTGTGAGAAAATAATCGCCAATTAATAAAAATTTCACCGAAAATGTTACTACTTTCGAGAACTAAGTATATGACTGCTCCCTGGACCTTTTTACTACATAAATAATCGAAATACAATTACAATACAATTGTCATCTGTTAAAAAACAAACAGTTGGATGATTTCATGAGAATTTCGGCTCAAATTATCATGCAACCGTGAGTACTTTTAACATTGTTTTGTTTCTTCCATATACGTTCCATATTGAATGCAAATAATTACGACACGATATTTTGCTTGCCAATACAGATATACTTCGCCTACTGCTCCACCTTGATATGTACTTCATTGGGTTGAACGATTCCTTCAACACTCCACGCCAGGGACACGGTAAAATCTTTGTGATTTTTTGCAGATTATCGCAATTACTTTTTATTCCGTTTATAATCATTTTGATGTTCATGATGTTCCTATATTACCTGATGAAAAAAAAAACAAATTATTTTTGGTGAAATTTTTGAAGGCATTCAGAGTACTTCTCCACTCGCAATTTCTGAGGAAAATCCTTAATGGCTTGGATTGGGTTTTGTAAGACTGGGAAGCTTAATTTGACATTCACGTTTGATTATGTTCTAGTTCAAACAGCTGCTTGGTTCCATTCAAAGCGTAATGTGAACGCAAAAAATTGTGTTCCTCCGAAACCAAGCTGGTATCGATACCGGTTGCTGGTTGGAGACTCGGAAAATTGACCTATTGTGGTGGTCAACCCGCATTCTGGGTCTAAATTCAGTGAAGATCACCTTTGGCGAATGATACATGCCAACGAGAAGTATATAACAGCATTGATGAAAATGACAATTTAGGGAAGATTTTGAATTGGAAATTTGTCCAGCTAAATTTATAAATAAAGCCATTCCATACCAAACCGATATAGCGGTTCTCAGATTTTCGTGAAAAGTGGTAGTTGTTTATCGCAAAACATTAGACCCGTATTTTTTAAAAAATTTTTTATTAGGGTGCCCATTTCCAATTATCCATTTTTTCGCCTTTTCCCCAAAAATGACTTTTTTTTTCAAAAATTCATAACTTTTGAACTACTGTATTCAGATGATCGATATATCAAATTAAAGCCAATTACATAGTCGTTTTTGGAAAAATATAACGCTTGCCAAAACTTCGGATTTTGCTTTCGTAATTATTGATTGTATTAGTTTTTTGTTGTTTTCATGGCTTTGGCCTAGAGGGCTTTTTTTATTTTTTTTCTGGAAAGCCGAGTATTTTTTACATAATATTCCAAAAATCAGAGATGTGATTTTTTTCGTTTTTAAGTTATGATCTGAGAACCACTACATCGGTTAGGCATGGACGGACATGACTGAAAAGATTTCATGTAAATTTTCTGTCTTCATGTTTGAGATTGTAAGATTTGATTTTTTTTTCAGTAGTGTATCGTTTGAACCTTCGGCAGTAACGTACAATACCACAAGTGCAATCACATTACATTACTGGACTCTTCCGACGTTGTCAAAGTCGTTGTCTATAGCTGCCTTGAGTAAGCAGCACGTGATAAACTCTTCTCCAGCTGACCTAGAAGCTAACGTTTCATTGGTTCAACATGGTCGAGGTTTGTGAGTACATAATACTAAGCATTTTGTGTGCCAGTCCAGAATCCTAACATTGGATGGATCGCAAGTCATGCAACATCTACTTGATGGAGTACCGTAAAATGCTGGCCCGTAGTGATGCGTTCTTCAAGAGTAAGAAAATCCTTCAACTTTTAATTACTGTAGCCCCCCTCCCCACTCAAACGCCACCATCCGACGGGTGTTGCTTTCTCAGCTCAGCTCAGACAAATGCGAATGCACTAATTGCGAAATAACAACGGCGCGAAATGAATTGCTCCGAGTGAGCGTTGTGAAATATGTACAAACATACCTGATCATCCAGCATCGCTTTCAGTCTAGGGGGTGGTGGGAGTGGAGTGGAGCTTTTTTGTTGCTCCCCGATTTTCATAATTCCATTTCTTCCCGCCCCCCCACAAGCTAACGAGAATCCGAGCTGTTGCGTGTAAGTAATGGGTTCTCCTGAGCGGCAATAATATGGCAAATGTACCAAACTCGAAGGCACAACATGATGATGGATGGGAAGCAAGCAGCAGCAACAGTACACGTGTCTGCAGCATAGAATCGAAAACAAATCCGCTTGGAGGGATTAAATACAATTTGTTTGATAACGACTGATGGCGGCGGCAATGCGGAATGATTGCACATTGTTGTACCGGAAAGCATCAAAAAACGATCGTATTGTGCTGTATATTTGTTTGAGGATTTGAAATAATCATCTAGAAGTACCTCTTCCGTTCGATCGATTGAATTGCTGTGCGGGTTCTGATCTGTCTGCCATTGGCTCAGAGGTTATCGATTTTTGTGTCCATCATTTGTTTTTTTTCTCCAAACCAGGCTCATCCTGTTCGTCGAATATGTACATCCATAGCTGGCTAACGAAATCTAATAAGAGAGCCTCCAGCCGACTGATTGAGCAATTTTTCCCAATCATATTCGTTTGTGAGGAAAAACGAAAACTCAAGTTTCCTTTCTAATTGAATTGCTCCTCTTTATCGCTATGACTGATGATTTACTCTGCTTTTTCTGCCTTCGCTTTCGTCTCGAGCAGCTTATTTTGGTGGTGTCGATGGAACGAAATTCCATGTCCCACGTCCAACCTCCACCCTTCAATATCCTTCCAACTTGGGGGCGTCACAAAGATCGATGCTCGTTGCATACTCTCTCTCTCTCTCTCGAGGAGAAGAAAAAGAAGAGCTTCTTAGCAGTACTTTAAATTGGGAAACTTTTCCTTCCGAAGCTTTTTCCTCATCCCTTTTTGGAGTCGATTGTTGGCCCGGTGATCACAGACGTGTGGCGGGAGGGTGTTGAGGTTGTAGGCACTGCAATCGTTAAAAGTTGCCAAGAGGGAAAGCTTCTTTCAATGGAACAAGAGTCTGATTGAGTGAAATTGAATTGTTTGGATTTAGTCGAATATCAGTTCTGTGGGAGAGCGCAAGAGATGTCAAAGTTTTTCTAAGTGAAATTGAAAGTGTGTAACTGAAAGATTGATGGTTTGCCTTCGAAATCCCCGAAACGAAACAGCTTTGATGAGCGTCAATTTTTATGATCATTCGTTTAATTGGAAATCGAAGAGGCGATTCCGGGCACTTTTATGTAAAAATTTCATCGCGCATCCGAAGGGCACTGTTAGTCTCGAAACAATCTCCTTATCGTGAAATAATGCTTATGGGCAAGCAATCAGAGCGAGTTGGAATCACCCGCGCTCGAAGATAGGAAAAGTTTACGATAACGGCGAAAGCCAATTGCGGTGTTTTTCATGGATAATTTATATTGCGCTGGTTTTTCGGCTCGAGATTGGCACCATTTTTGTACGCCGTAACTCGATCAGCCGTAAAATTTGATGTAGCAATAAAAAGCCGCGCCATCGAGGAGTGTTCCATCGGCTTGTTTTGGGTTGAATCGGAAATGGCGAATTTAAATTCGAGTGTCGTTGAGAGTGAAGGACGCTTATTTATTTATTCAGCACTTTTATAAGGAAAACAAATTTATCAAAATTGGGGTGACATCTGTAAATCTGTGTTGAGCTTCAGCGGAAACCATGGGCTATGTTGATAAAAGAAAGTAAAACTAAGGTCAAGATTGCTTTCAGCAATCTTGGGAGCAAAACTCTTGTTTTCAAGATATGACTAGAGAGCAAACATCCCAATGTTCCTAGAACTCACACACGGAACCAAACGGTGCCCAACCCTTCGTGCCATCCTTTGGTATAGGAAAACTAGGAAAATTTAAATACGCTTTCCCCCTAACTCGTGTACGTGAACCATTTTGATACACCACAAGCATTACCGTTGCAGTAGTAAAAGTCAGACGATATGAAGCAATGAATTTCAGTGCTAAATCCCGAAGAAATAAGCGCGTGGTAATGGTGATGGTGGGTTGAGCAGATCCGTCCCACCTGCATCGAGGAACGGATCGGAACAATGTTTTGGTGTGTGGTGCGCATGGTGCGATTCATGGTTTTCGTGCTTTACCTTCATCCCTTCAGACGCTCTGGGTTGGGTCCGGGTGGGTTTTTGTGTGTGCTAGTTTCGAGCACACGAGCAGTGGTACATAAATCTTTTCATAAATTAAGAGCTGATACGGCGAAGGAAACATTACTTCCAGCAGACAGTCTTCTTGGAGGAATGTTGCCGCACAGTGGATGAATTGGCTGTCTCGCTAGTAAAATGTGTTTATTGAAATTAAGCGTAGATGTGCTATGTAAGTACATTGGAGAAATTTATTTTTTGGCTGAAAAACGAAAGTAAATTTGGCCGAAAAACGACCTTTTGGGACTTTGAGAGACAATGAAGGTATGAAAAAAAATTATCGAATTTTAAGAACCGACCATGTACATTTTGTTTATTGGACCAAAATAATGACCTGTGCAAAGTTTCAGCTCATTCGGACATGATTTAGGGGTGCCTCAAAGCACTAAAAGTTTTGATGGTCAATTTTACATGGTCAATTTTTGAAATTTTTCGTTGCCACCCTAATGCGCGTCATTTTGTCAGCTGTCACCTGTTTAGTAGTTCGTGTTATCTATAATTTTATAATGCTAGCTGTACCTTGCTACGCTTTGCTGTGGCACATTGTGGTTGCATGGTTGAGTTCAATTTTTGAATGTTGAATTTTTTTATGTTGTAACAACAATCCTAGATGTGTTTGGTTGTTTTGTATATTGTATCATAGTTTGAGCTCAATCGGTTCCGTAATTTTCGAGTTTTTAACGCGCACACAAACGAACAGAAAATTTATATATATATATAAATTTATATATTTCAAATTAAAGTTTGGCTTATGCCATTATGTGTGAAATACAACATCATTCAAATGTCCACTTAGGGCTTCCTCGCACACCTTGATCCGGAACAGGTAATTATCGATTACCTTCCGGCACATATGGGGCGCTATCTCGGTCATAACTTCACGAATGTTGTCTTTCAAATGTTCAAGAGTTTGCGGAGAGTTGGCATAGACACGGTCTTTCGCATAACCCCACAAAAAAAAGTCTAGCGGGTTCAATCGCATGATCTGGACGGCCAATTGACATCACCAAAACGCGAAATTATGCGTCCCTCAAATTTCGTTCGCAATATGGCCATGTTCGGTCGTGTTGTGTGGCACGTGGCGCCGTCCTGCTGAAACCACATGTCATCCTTATCCATATCTTCAATTTGTGGCAAAAAAATCGGTGCACATGCGGCCATAGCGCTCATCATTCAGTTACCGTCTCGCCGTCCTCATTTTCAAAGAAATACGGCCCGATGACTCCACCAGACCATAATGCGCACCAAACAGTGACTTTTGGCGGATGCAATGGCCTCTCAACAATCACGTGTGGATTTTCTGAGCCCCATATACGGAAATTTTGGGTGTTCACATAGCCACCGAGCTCGAAATGTGCCTCATCGCTGAAGAAAATTTGATGCGAAAGTTCAGCATTTTGCTGCTGTTGTTCGTTCACCCAATTGACGTAAGCCCGACACATTCCATGGTCACCACGCTCTATTTTTTGTACCAGTTGGACTTTATATGGATGAAGGTGCAAGTCCAAATGCAAAATTCGCCACAATGATGTGTTTGACTAGCCCAATTGCTGAGCACGCCGTGGAATCGAAACATTCGGGTCATCCTCCACACTGGCAGCAACAGCAGCAATATTTTCGGCCGAACGCACATTACGATGATGCACATGTTTCACAATATCCGCTACGGATCCAGTTTCTTCGAATTTACGCACTACATTAGCGATTGTGTGCTCTGTAGGCCGTCCATGACGACCAAAATCCGTCCGTAATGCTCGAAAAACATTTGCCGGTTTTTCATCATTTTTATAGTATAATTTAACAAAATTAACACATTGTGCGATGCTAAAACGATCCATATTGTAAAATGGCAGACATTCAACTAACGATATGACGTTTTGGTTGACAGCTATGTCAAACGGTTATCAGCGCAGGGCTGTATACTTTCGGAAGCCCGAAATGGAAAACCCTGTATAACAAGCTTGCACTTAGATTGTCGGTTCAGCAGTGTTTTCAAATTCGTTGGAGCTTGAATGATAATATATACTCTAGGGTGCCAATGAATGTATGGGAAAAAATCGACCCTAAAATTTCAAAATTTTCCCTATAAAAAATGTTCACCACCTCGCAAAAACACCCTATGCCGAATTTCAGCTCAATCGGACTTAAGGGAGAGTGGCGCAAAGCGGTCAAAGTTTGAGTTTTTTGAAAATCGAAAAATCACCCAAAGGAAATCGGGGTTTTCGAAAATTTTGTTTCATGCCAAATGTCTCAAAATGACATGAAACGTCGAGATCTAGTGTCATCTCGAAAATTTTTTTTTGTCAAAAATCGGCACTCTGGGACTTAGTTTTTTTTCGGCATGCGAAACGAAAAGAATAATTTAGGGTGCCAATAGAAATAGTTATCTCGATTTTTCATTCGGAACGAAAAATCACCGAAAATCGAGGTTTTGAAACAAGTTTTTGGATGCCAAATGTCTCAAAATTGCATTACTCGTCGAGATTTACAGTTATCTCGAAAAAATTCGAAAACTTTGACCGCTTTGCGCCACTCTCCCTTATGTCCGATTGAGCTGAAATTCGGCATAGGGTGTTTTTTCGAGGTGGTGAACATTTTTTATGGGGTAACTTTTTGAAACTCGGGATGACCATTTTCATTGGTACCCTAATATACACTCATCTATTAATTTAATTCAAAAGATTACATTAGATTGGTAGAAAGTCACCAGGTTCATCCATCAGACTGAAATTTAGGTTTTTTTTATTTTTAACTAGCGATTTTAATGTTTTTTTCAAAAAAATATTGCCTACTTCAGTAATTTGTATTAATAATTATAAACTACACTTGGTATTTACTGAATTTATTACTGAACACATAAGTCTATTTATTTTGTTGAATTTTGTTGAGATAATTATATCAACTTTACTTACTTAATCAACAGCAATCTTTTTAAATCAGTAAGTTAGTTAATTTCGCTTCTTCGCTTCCTGAAATTGGTCCCATTAACAGTGACACGAACCCTGAAGCATCCGTCGATTCTGCTGCTTGTCGGTCACCAATCATCGAAACAGAACATCTTTCATCACCGTCTCCGCTGATTGTTTCTGGGGAATTAACGGTTTATTACCAGAATGTGGACAAAAATTGACGACGTTTTCTTGGCCATTTCATCCTGCCATTATGATGTAATTGTGCTGACGGAGACTTGGCTCGACGATAAAATTTTTTCATCACAAGTTTTTGGAGATTCGTACACAGTTCTTAGAACAGATCGCAGCAAAGTCAACAGTCGTAAATCAACTGGCGGTGGAGTGTTGATTGCTATTTCAAGTAACCTCAACGGATACATCGATTCCACATCTGTAAATGTTACACTCGAACAGGTTTGGGTCAAGGTGAAGCTGCAATATTGCTCAATGAGTATCGGTGCTATTTATCTACCACCTGACCGCAAAAATGATTTAGCAAGCGCTAGTGATCATATTGAGTCAATTGCAGCGGTCTATTCCCGCCTTGGGGATAATGATCTTGCCATTTTGCTTGGTGACTACAATCAGTCGGGATTTGTCTGGAACACTCCAAGAAACGATCGTCCTTCCGTTGATGCCTTGCAATCTAGCATTTCTGTCGCTTGTGCTTCGTTACTAGACGGTTTCAGTTTGCACGGTTTATCTCAAATCAATCATATAACCAATCAGAATGCACGAATTTTGGATTTTGCCCTGGTGAATGAAGCTACGCTCTCACGATGCCTTCTCGAAGAAGCAGCCGAACCGCTCTCCGTTCTTGACTCCAACCATCCTGCTTTGAAGTTGACAGTTAGTCTATCACAGTCCATCGTACTTGAAAACATTCCGGATGAACCTGGACTTGACTTTCATCGAACCAATACTGAAGGCTTACTAGAAGCCCTTCGCCAAACTGATTGGCATTTCTTAGAATCCGCTGACGATATAAACGCAGTTGATTGCTTTACAAGCTTGCTTAAAAGTCATTTGGTTGATTTCATCCCACTGCGCAGACCGTCTCCTAACACCCTGGGGAAATGCACACCTAAGACATCTAAAATGTCTAAAATCGAAGGCGCTTCGAGTTTATTGCCGATCCCGGTGCTTATATACCAAGCAACATTTCGCGCGGCCTAGTGACAGTTACCGAATATATAACCGCTATTTTTACAAACGCTACAGCATACGGACTCAAGAAGATTTACATAGACACCCTGCACATTTTTGGAAATTCGTGAAGTCAAAACGGAAGGATAACAATGGGTTGCCCGCGGAAATGTTTCTGGGCAACGAGGTTGTTCATTCAACTGCAGAAAAATGTAGATTGTTTGCAACTCACTTCAAAAGCGCATTCAACGACACGATTTCGTCAAAAATCTTGGACGCTTGGAGAGATACACCAAGAGACGTGTGCCATCTGGGAAACCTCGACATCACACCGAATCAAGTGCAATTCGCCATAAACAAATTGAGATGTTCAATATCCAGTCCTGATGGAATACCTACCTACATCCTTAAAAAATGTTGTGACGAGTTGGTTTCTCCACTCACGTCCATCTTTAATCTGTCATTAAGGCAACGCTGTTTTCCCACAAGCTGGAAGACGTCTATCATGTTTCCTGTGTTTAAAAAAGGGAATCGGCAGAATGTTGAGAACTACAGAGGAATAACTTCGCTTTGCGCCTGTTCCAAGGTTTTCGAAATTCTTATGAACGACCTACTTTTCGACTCTTGCAAGAATTACATTGCCATGGATCAGCACGGGTTTTATCCGAAAAGGTCAACTACCACGAACCTAGTTCAGTTCGCCTCTTTTTGTATAAAAAACATTGTTGCTGGTGCCCAAGTCGACACCGTCTACACAGACTTGAAATCTGCCTTCGATAGAGTTGATCATGGAATACTGTTGGAACGATTAGGGAGAATCGGTATCTCCGCGGATATTATCAGCTGGTTCAAATCATACCTCTTAAATCGTAGGCTCACTGTTAGCATTGGGTCGGTAACTTCGGAACATTTCTCGAATTTATCTGGCGTGCCACAAGGGAGCAATCTGGGTCCCTTGCTATTTTCAATATTTATTAATGAGCTATCTGTCATACTACCACCCGGCTATCGACTGTTTTACGCTGACGACGTCAAAATCTACATGGTCATGAGGAGTATTGAGGACTGTTACGCTTTACAACGGCTGCTGAATCGTTTCACTGAATGGTGTACACGGAACATGCTTACGCTAAGCATTCATAAATGCAACGTTATCACGTTCCACCGCAAGCTCAATCCGACAGAGTACGATTACGCAATTGACGGACAGTCTCTCGATCGTGTATATCAATTTCATGATCTCGGGATCATCCTAGACTCAGCATTCACCTTCCGATCACACTACAACGACATTATTTCTAGAGCTAACCGCCAGCTGGGATTCATGTTTATAATATCCCAAGAGTTTAACGACCCACTTTGCCTCCGGTCTCTATACTGCACTCTGGTGCGATCGATTCTGGAATTTAACTCTGTAGTTTGGTGCCCATACCAGTCAACATGGACCGCAAGAGTCGAAGCAATACAGAGGAAATTCGTTAGATATGCCCTCCGACGTCTTCCGTGGCGAGATGCATTGAACCTTCCCCGATACGAAGATCGATGCAGATTGCTGGGACTGCAGACACTGGAACAGAGAAGGAGTATTGACCAAGCTGTGTTTGTTGCAAAAATTTTCAACGGAGAAGCTGACGCACCGGAATTATTAGGACAGCTTAACATCTACGCTCCTGAACGACTGCTTCGCCAACGAAACTTTCTGCTTCTTGAGCCCCGAAATACTTTGTACGGCCTCCATGACCCTGTGCGATTCATGTCGGCAAGTTTCAATGAAGTTTTCGCTCACTTTGATTTTGGCTCTACTGCGTCCGCATTCAAACACAGACTCACAGAACTGAATAGGATGAACCACTGACAACGACATTAACTATGGACAAGGGCCCAGTTCCCAATCAGTTTTTTGTTATTTTTTTTTATGATTTGACCACAGTTGACGCCTATTATTATTTACTTTTTTATATTTGTTGTGTTCAAAATGTGCTACATTTTTATACTTATATATGTTTTGCATGTGAATGAAAAGATATGGGGTTTTGGCCTTCTCTATTTGGTTTTTCCCCATCTTATTTCATTAAGACAACAAAAAGTCAGATGAATAAATAAATAATAATAAACAATAATAAATAATAATAATAAGTAATTTGTATGAGTAAGAAAAAAAAACTGGAGGTTGAATTTTCAAAGACATTAGGCTATAGGGGTCTGTGGTATTACTTTATTCTGGTAAAGATGCCCCTGCTTTAAACGAACGAAAGGATGCAAGGATGTATGAAACAAGGGTGCTACATACTGACACTGTCACATTATTTCCTAATTTTTATTTTATTTTAAAATTGAGGAAAATAAAGGAATAGATTGAGAATATCAGGAAATGACTGAGCAATAATCGTGAGTACAAGAGGAACATCGTATCTTCGATTTCGACCAATCAGAACGCGGTATTTCCGTTTGGATATTGGTTTAGATTTTTCAATTGTTCAGTAGTTAGTTTCATGACGCATGTTATTTTATTGAATGTGGCTGATTGTTATGGAGTACAAAAATCGATTGACGCAAAAATATCAGCAATCCATCATAAAAATGTCTGAGCAATAAGCGTTTAAAATTCGACATTTTTCACGATGCGATCGATTTTAGTTTTTGAATTTGCACACCCAATATGTTCCCAAAAGACGTAATCCCACGTCAAAAATTGGATGAATGTCATGAATTGGTAACCATCCGGTGAAAACTAATAACTTACGTTCGTCTTTCATATTTTTACATCGAACTTGCTACTTTTTAGGGAGAAATGCGTTTCCATTCTTCATCAGATCGTGAAAAAATATTGTGATTTTCATTCAATAGCACCAAATTCGTTCGTTTGAATGTGTACTCAGACATAGATAATGCACACTCCATGCAGTGTGTATATGGACATTGAAGAAACAATTTTGTAGAGCTTCCGAGCGCATGTTTCAGTGTCCGGTTTGGTCCGGTTTCATGCCGTGAAAATGAAATGAAGCTACGAGAGCTCATCAATCAGGATGCGATGCTCGATAGATTATCTGTGATGAAGGAAGAACTGATTTCCGAAAGTTTTGTGGTAAATCTGAAGTGACAGAAAAAATAGTTCGAAAATCATAAAATCATAAGGAATGTATTTTTTTCAGCTTTGATATTAAGCATTCAAATCCACCGGTAGTTATATTCCGGTATTTATGTTATCATCAAAATGATCTGCGGTATTTACCAAAAAATTATTTAATTTGTGAATGGAAAATTTGTATTATTTAAATAGCGTTTTTATTTTTCTAGTGCCAAATTCTATCAGAATAGCCTTTCTCAAGACTCAAGACAAGTTGAGAACCCTACACAACCTCAACCTCCACAACATGAGCTATCATCTTCGAGGCCTCTTTCAGTTGAGGGATCCGCCCTTCAGACGGTTTCCTGTTCACGAAAACTGCAGACCGGGCCTTTTCACGACCACTGAAAATTTTAACTGAAATTATTAAATTTCGATTCTTTTTGAGAACATAACCGTTTCATGTTAATCGAATATAGAAAAATCGTAATTGTCTGCTAACAATGCCAATGTATCGCGAACAATTCGCTCCTTCAATATGGAGTGACGTTGGAGAGTTAGTAAGAATTGCGGCAAAATTCAATAATTTTGCTGACGAGTTGTTAATTTTTCAAAATCAACCAAATGTGCAACACACGAATTCGGTCTGTCTGAATGTCTGAACTCTAGGATAGAGATAGAAATAATTTAATGTATGCAGAACAGCAAAATTGAATGACAATGTTAGTGCTTCATCAAATGGGGGGGAGGAAAAATATCTAATTTTAGTTTCTTTCGAATGGAAACCTGAATCATTTTGAAATATAAACAGCTGAGCAACGGAAATTCACCACATCTCCTATCCGATGAGGAAAATTAATAAATTGTGCAAGCTTAGCACATTTCCAGCTTATAAAGTTCTCTCGGGATATTTGGGTGACTTACGTTGGGGGTTCCTCTTCGCAGTTCTCGTTACTTTTATCACCGCGTTCGAACCGAACCGAGCGGACAGGAATCCTCACAGACACACACCCAAACCAGACCAGAGCGTAGAATGGAACATGGGTACGTGATTTAATCTGCGGGCGTTGTGGGTTTCAAAAAGATATTAAATTTAATCACAACATTTTCCATCCCAGCGCCTGAGCTTCTTTCGGGGGCGTTCTTCCGAATGTGGGATGCCAAAATGAATGAGGCGGACGAACTTTGGGAGACTTACGACGACGAACGAGAGAATACGAGTCTTCGAGGAGGACCTTGACAGTTTGCCGAGGGAAACCACCGTTTCGCAATAAACTTTAAGGGCATCGTAAGTACCGTAATTATACAGCTGGGATGGCCATTCGGGGCGGCGCAGCTGTAAAAGTGGCATTAGGAGGTGCTAAAAGTATCGCACAGTCGTAACCAACAAATCACCAAATAAATTATTTCGCGGTCAAAGTGCGTTCGATGCATATTACTCCCGGAGCGAAGCCACATTTTTGAATCAAACTCGATTTTCCGAGGTTTTATTATGTTTAAAATAAACGGACTGAAAGCCACGAATAATCCACCGTCCCAACCAACTTTCAAAGTATGTCATTAACATTAAGAATGCCCACTCGCGCGTGAATCCTTTCGCGGGTCCCGTAAATTTGTTTTAAACGATTTCACGAAGTGATTAAACTCCACTCTCTCCAACATTGTTCGTCCTGAAGGTGAGCACCGGGCGAACGAGGACAATAGGCACCCGGCTGCTAATCCTCCTTTGCTCCGATTTCAAAGTCGGATTCAAATTGTAAGCGGGTCGGATTACCTTTCACTTTTCCAACCAGTTCGGGAATTGTTTGAATTTCACCGTCATTAATTATATCTGTTTATCGCTTCCATCAGTTGAGATAAGGTAAATTCTGCTCCCGTTGCTCTGTCTCGCTGGGATTCAAAATTCCATTGCTTGTTTGTTTGTTTGTTTGTTTGTTTGCCTGTTTGAAGTTGAAAGCGTTGTAGAGAGATAATGCGGGGCAGGACTTTGTGATTCGCAGAACTCGGGCTGCTGTTAAAATTAGATTACAATGCTACTTCGGAAGCCTTTGAACACATTGATTTGCTAACACTTTTTCTGTGGAGGGGGCAGTTGTTTGTGAATAGAATTCTTCCACATCTTCATCGTGGCAAAATATCCATTCCCGTAGGTCCACAGATTCAATTTAATATCAATTATTGGACTCATCATTTTAAGGGTAATCGAACTCTAAAGGTCTGTTATTGAGGAGCAAACGAACCATTTTTTCATCGTCAAACAGAATTGCACGAATCAATTCTATTTGTGGATCCGATCCTACATTTTTACCGTACTTAGCTCACTCTCGGTTGCGGAGGGATGGATAGATAAAAAAAAAACGTTCAAGAAATGGAAGCAGCCAACAACGAGCAAATATTATAGATGGTATATTGGAGTTTATGGAATTCCTTTTTCCCGCTGATATTACATTTTTACTTATTGCTTATTGCTTTCAGATGGTGCATTTGCCCTGGTCTGGATATTTTTTCCCCCACTACTGTTCTTTATCTATTTTTGAGTTTACCAAGAAAACGCACGGTGGCTGGATAGAGTACTTTTATCAGAAAATTGCCCGATGGAGTGATCTTGATTATAGAATTGCAATAGATTAATAGGAGGAATTAGTAATGATTTCACTTCACTTTGTTCGATCCTTCGGGATCCAATGTAATATGGATTTCAAGGATCTGTTACACTTGAGTTTTTCTCGTTAGCTATCATGGATATCGAACAATTCGGTCGACACGAACGAGTGAAGGCTATCGATGCATTTGTCACAGTTTTACGAGCAGTTTGTTTTGGTTTTCTTGGTGAATCCATTATATATTGCTTTGTGAAACACTTCAGAAACTTTTTAAAACATCACCGCTGAATTTCCAGCAAAAGAATCGATTCGGTAAGAATCAAACGAATTGGCAAATTTCATTTGTTGTGTTAATGATTAGGATCGAATCGAACGCTCGACGGTTATTGCGTATAAGAGCCCATTATTGAAGGCTCGAAAGCAAGAGTTTAGGGGGATCAAATTAACCGTAATCAGACCGGTGAGCAGGAGCAGCGTCATATGATGCCCAGAACTCCTAGGTCCCTTAGGTCCTAGTAAATGGATTTACGTATTTTCATACGTTGAAATTGAATCGTTTTTCATTGACGAAAAACTTTTAAAGAGATTTGTTATATTTGGGGATAGATATTACAAATCAACTCTTACATTATCTTACATTATCAACATCTTCATTATCTCCTCGTCAGCACACGCTCGTAAGTTGCCAGCGCATGTGGAGTGAAGATGAGTTCGGTCGTTGGTTACACACGATTATCCCTAAGGTCTCGACGAGTGCATGGTTCAAGGGATTGAATGTAGGTCGTGATTTCATTCGCGTGATATCTCGGCTTATGTCCAATCACTACAACCTAAACGCGCATCTTTATCGCATTGGGCTCGCAGCAAACAATCTTTGTGATTGTGGCGATGGCTACCACGACATTGGGCATATCTTAGGTAGTCGTGATCCTGATCTTCTGCTTCATCTATACCTGTTCCTCAGAATCGCCGATGTCAACGTTTGATGATGATTCCTCCGTTGTATCCCTGTATCATATCCCTCCTATCCAATCTATAAAACTTTTTTAATTCGACCAGTCTTTCGAATACAACCCGGTGCTGATGTGTAACAAGAAATAAATCACATTGTCGTTTATTTGTTCCGTATAAATTCCGACAGGTGGAATGCACGGGAAAGTAATTTTGAGTGATACTCCCAATTTTATCATAGCGATTCTCGGATGTATATCTCTGGACAACACGGATGAGATAAAGATATAGATTCGCCGCTGTTCGCATTTAACTATATCTCCTACGTGAACCAGAAAACACATCATAATCCCCGGATGTAACATAAACACCAATTACTAAATTTCACCCACTTAAAATGGGTCTGTAATAAAAATTCCCGTGGAGCAGTACCATCACGAAACCACTTATGCCAGGCTTCAGAACCAGAAAAAACGGCAGCCGAAAATAACAGCATACAACCTTTTCCTCTCATAGCTGTGAAGGAACGAACCATGGTTCATTAGCGATTAATTTGGTCATTAATGGGGGCGCCCCAAGAACATGTGTTGCGTTCGTTCGTTGTGTGCCAATAGCGCATGGATATACGGAACGCAACACGCTCATATTTTTTTCGCAACAACAAGTGAAATGAGAGCTCGGGAAAAAGCGCACCGAGTGGAAAAGGCAAAAAAGCAAAAGTTTAATTAATTTTTGCCTACTTCCATTCTCGATTTTATCGTCCCTACCGATGTGTTTTAATTGCACTATGCTTCGAGCGTGTTTGTAGGCTTCTCGAATGGAGAGGAAAAAAAAGTTGGCTTCAATTAAACACATGCCTTCCCGGGTCGGACTTCCGGGAATGGGTACATGTATTTTAAGAATCGGGTTTTTTTTATAACACGATTGCAGATTTTCCCTCGCGGGCAGAAACGAATAGCTGTATTCGCTCATAATGAACAATACAAATTGTTCAAAAAGGTCCATATCAGTTACAATGAATATGGATTGTTGAGGGCAATTGGGTTGGATTTTTTTCCATTAACCAGAGGACGAATCAACTTTCCACAGTGAACAAAATATACTTCCTTACAACGAATCTGTGATCAACTTTACATAGACGAAGCGAGTGAATCGACTGTCTGCTGTTGTGGGCTAATGAATCCCCCAAACATTCACCACCGGGTGGCAATTCCGCATTTCGTGGCATCCGGTGCTGGCAACAATAAACCGACCGAAAAATGTAACATGGAAAACGAGAATAACCCCTCTCAACAGTCGACCAAACATGATGCTGTGATGCTCCTAAATAAGCAAGCTTTTCCGCTGAAGCCGCTCGGAATGCATATGTCTTGAGCTTTCCACAGTAGGACAAAGTATTCGCCTCGATGAAGAAGTTTTTCTTTCGAACGTTTGGTGTGTGGGTGTGTGGTTGCTTGTGGTGGTTCTGAAGTTCTTATTTGCAGATTTCTTACGATTTTTCTTCAGTGTTTCACTGAAAATTCTCCTAATGTGTGAAATGCTCTATAATTAGTTTCAGAGAAGATCAACAAGAGTGGTTGCAAGTTGTCCGAGTGCCACCCTAGACTGGGACCCTTGGTTTTCCCCCGAACAACAACTGCCACTGCCAGTTGGGATTTGGAACGATATCATACCATCATCATCGTTATGTGCAGCGTGACTAAAGCAGCTCGGCATCAATAGAGAAGATGAAGAAAAAACATCCTATTTTTATGAGCTGGTAAACTCCACCTCTCCGTGAAACTTTTATGCGTGCTTCGAGATGTATACACATACCAGCAGCAGCTGCTGAAAAGGTTTCATCCTGGGAGGATAAACAAATATACCATGGAATCCCTAACGATATTGATATGAACAGAAGCGGGGGAGGTAAACAAACTCGGAATGAATAGAGAAGAGTATAAAATTCATCATTGTTCGATTTCAACTGGAAATGTAATTTTTTATTTTGCATTTTTTTCTGATTGGCTCTCGGAATGAGTTGTGATGCGTTTTTTATTTCGAGTCTGATCGAAATTTAAACTAATTACCGATTGCCACGGCAACGTAGCGTGGAAACGGTGTGATGTATTTTTCACCGGTGGTCGGTTCATGCGTTTAAAACGAACCCGACAGGAACAGATGAAAATTCTCATTTCCATGGAACTTTGACTTTGACTTCCGAAGTCATAAAAATATGAAACAGTGTATGGGGGAAAAAAGTCAGCAATCTTTAACAGCCATCGCTCCCATTTCGTGGACGGTGGCGGAACTGCCTTTTCATTGGCGGTGGGGAGTAATAAAATTCATGAACAAAGTTATGCAGCACGAGGCAGCAAAAAAAGTACGTTTCCCAGTCAACTAGGTGTGTGTTCCACGGTCCCATTCGTAATTGCATTTCGAGTGCCAAATGAGGAACGACGAAGACCAGGTCCACTTGATAGCGACATCTACGCGGACTCGCGCTCTGCAAAGTATTAATGTTGATGGCGGGATACATTTTTAATGAGATCTGTCACACAGTTTGGAATGGGAATCTACTGGTGGAACATGTTCAGAGGACAGTCACACTCGGTCGAATTGGGGATTAAAAAGTATGTTTTATATATGTTCATTGCATGGTGATGTCCAACCGGTTAGAGATTCATTCTGAAAAGTTCTATCAGAAAGGATAGTATCATTTTTGAAATAACATGTTAATAAAGGAAATTATTTGTCCAGACGTTTCCTGACCTGTGCCAGGAACGTCTTTGTCGGTGTTGACCTAAGTGGTGCGGACTCAATTCACTTCATTTCCAAGCAAATTCATGCATTTTTCCAAGCGATTTCTTGCAAAAAATTCTCAGACCACCAGAGATGCCCGATTTACAGAAATGTTTGTAAATTCACAGACACATCTGTAAAATACTTTTTTTTTTTTCCAAAATATATATTTTTATAAAGGCTCATTTGGCGTTAGCCTCACGGGAAGTTCAATACTTTGACAATTTTTCTTATTATCTATGTTAGTAATATGTAACCAATTACTCGCGGTTGACTCGAGGTTAGTATTACAAGTGTTTTCGTAATTGGGATGTTGCTGTCTCCAATGCTCTGTACATGTGCCCGACACGGAATACTTCCTATTGGGATGCAGCTGACCATTAATCAGCAACGCCCCCCTAGTCTGTACCTCATATCTAGCGTGGTGCGTCTTTCTCGACTCGAGGAATCCAGGATAGAATGGTCGCTAGCCAGCGCAATCATCAGTTCGTGTAGTGGACTGCACAACCTTTGGCCCGTGTGTCTGTAAAGAGTGTGTGTATGTATTGCCGTGACTAAGTAAAAGTTTATCGATCGGATAGGAGGGATATGAAACAGGGACACAACGAAGGAAACATCATTAAACGTTGACATCGGCGTTTCTGAGGAACAGCAGATATCCTAAGATATCCCGGACGGGGATCTCCGATTGTCTGCCTTGTGCTCTCAGTGCTCTAGAGAGCTGAGAGCGAGCAGTATGGAACCGGATACACGACCAGACAACATGCTCGATGTCGTGGTAGCCATCGCCACAATCACAAAGATTGTTTGCTGCGAGCCCAATGCGCTAGAGATGCGCGTTTAGGTTGTAGTGATTGGACATAAGCCGAGATATCACGCGAATGAAATCACGACCTACATTCAATCCCTTGAACCATGCCCTCGTCGAGACCTTAGGGATAATCGTGTGTAACCAACGACCGAACTCATCTCCACTCCACATGCGCTGCCAACTTACGAGCGTTTACTGACGAGGAATGTGGAAAAATTCATTATAAGCAATTTGCCTTTCAAAAAGAGTGCCTTCTAAAGCGCCCACCTTAGCTAGCGAGTCCGCTTTCTCATTACCCGGAATCGAGCAATGAGAGGGAACCCATGCTAAGGTAATCTTGAATAATTTTTCGACCAAAACACTCAATAGTTGTCTTATTCTTGTTAGGAAATAAGATGAGCGTTTATCAACCTTCATTGAGCGGATTGCCTCTAATGAGCTGAGACTGTCTGAAAAAATAAAATAGTGGTCGATGGGCAATGTTTCAATGATACCCAGTGCGTAGTATATCGCACCCAGTTCAGCAACATACACGGAACAAGGATCTTTGAGTTTGAAAGAGGCACTGGAATTTTCATTGAAGATGCCAAAGCCAGTGGACCCGTTTATGAATGAACCGTCAGTAAAGAACATTTTATCAGATCTAAGTATGCCCCCATATTCTGCCGAAAATATCGGCGGAATAGAATCTGAGCGTAGATGATCTGGGATTCCATGGATTTTTTGTCGCATGGACAGATAAAAAATGACAGAGGAATTGCAGAAGTATGGGAAGCAAACTTGGTTGGAGATGCCTGGTGAAGGGTGCACGTCGTGGGTAAGGTACTCATGGTATAAAGACATAAAACTTGACTGAGGAGTCAGTTGAAGTAGATCTTCGAAGTTATCAATTACCAATGGATTCATGATCTTGCAACGGATGAGAAATCTGTAGGATAATTCTGTGAACCGAAGAGTAAGCGGGGGTACTCCTGCCAAAACTTCGAGACTCATCGTATGTGTCGAATGCAAACACCCCATTGCTATACGCAAGCAACGATATTGTATTCTCTCCAGCTTGAGAATATGAATCCTGGCAGCTGATCGGAAGCAAAAACTGCCATATTCTAACACTGATAATATCGTTGTTTTGTATAACTGAATGAGGTCTCCTGGATGGGCACCCCACCATGTTCCGGTTATTGTTCGGAGAAAATTGATTCTTTGCTGGCATTTCTGTTTCAAATACGCAATGTGTCTCCCCCAGGTACATTTAGAATCAAAATATACACCCAGGTATTTGAAAAACATAGAGTGTTGGATCGTTTTGCCGGATAGGTGAAGCTGGAATTAGGCGGGTTCGTACTTCCTAGAAAAAACGACCATTTCGGTTTTCTCCGTAGAGAATTCGATACCCAGCTTGAGAGCTCACGTGAACAGGTTGTTCAGGGTATCTTGCAAGGATTTTTGCAGAACGGCGGGATTAGTACCCGTGATGGAAATAACTCCATCGTCTGCAAGTTGTCTCAACGTGCAATCTCTAGTTAGACAATCATCCATATCATTGACGTAAAAACTGTACAAGAGGGGGCTTAGGCAGGAGCCTTGTGGTAGGCCCATAAAACTGTATCGAGAAGATTTCAAGCTGCCATGATTGAAAAACATGTGCTTTTCTGACAGTAAATTGTACAGGAAATTATTCAGAATTGGTGAAAGTCCATGATTATGAAGTTTATCTGAGAGAATTTCCATGGAAACTGAATCAAAGGGGCATTTCTTTGATATCGAGAAAAACGGAAGCCATTTGTTCTTTGCGAGCAAATGCGATTTGGATTTCAGAAGATAGCAGCGCGAGACAATCATTTGTCCCTTTACCTCGGCGGAAGCCAAACTGCGTATTTGACAGCAAATTGTTCGCTTCAACCCACTTGTCCAAACGAAGTAGAATCATTTTCTCTAACAATTTACGAATACAGGATAACATTGCAATCGGCCTATACGAGTTGTGATCGCAAGCCGGCTTGTTGGGTTTCCGTATGGCTATCACTCTCACTTGTCTCCAGTCATGCGGGACAATATTCAGCTCCAGAAACTTGTTGAACAAGTTCAGCAAATGCTGTTTTGCCAAGTCGGGAAGATTCTTCAACAAGTTGAATTTAATCTTGTCCGACCCCGGAGCTGAATTGTTACATGAGAGGAGGGCAATTGAGAATTCCACCATCAAAAAATTCTCATAGTCGCATTGGAGCGGAATGTCGCGTACGACGCTTTGTGAAGGAACGGAATTGGGACAAACCTTTCTTGCAAATTTGAAAATCCAACGGTCAGAGTATTCCTCACTCTCATTTGTATGGTTCCAGCCACGCATTCTCCTAGCCGTATTCCAAAGAGTGCTCATAGCGGTCTCCCTTGACAAACCATTGACGAACTTCCGCCAATATCCACGCTTTTTTGCTTTTATCAGACCTTTTAGTTTGGCTTCTAGAGCTTGGTGCTTTCGAAACCATTCCACTAGTCCAGTTTTCCGGAATTTTTTGAAAGCGGATGATTTTTCAAGGTAGACCTTTGAACACTCCTTGTCCCACCAAAGTGATGGAGGACAACGTCGTAAAGTGGTAGCAGGAACACGTTTCTTTTGAGCTAGAAGTGCGCTTTCGTAAATCAAACTCGATATAAAATTATACTCTTCGAGTGGAGGAAGTTCATGCATTGAAACAAGTGCTTCAGATATTATTTCTGCAAATTTTCTCTAGTCAATATTTTTCGTGAGGTCATACGCAATATCGACTGACTCACGAGAACCTGATTCATTGGCGATCGATAAAATTATTGGCAGGTGGTCACTACCGTGGGGATCTTGGATTACCTTCCACGTGCAATCCAGGGATAACGAAGAAGAGCAAAGTGATATGTCTAGCATGCTTGCCCGTGCAGGAGGGTTGGCTATTCTAGTTGCTTCCCACAGTATTCAAAACTGTCAATTTGCAGTTGTCACACAGATCATAAATCAAAGTGGCACGGTTGTCATCGTAGAGTGAACCCCATGCTGTTCCTTGGGAGTTGAGGTCACCTAAGATTAGCCGCGGCTCCGGCAGTGCCTCGATGATATCAAAAAACTGATGGCGGCCAACCATAGTTCTTGGAGGAATATATATCGAGGCAATGCAGAGGTCTTTGCCATTGATTTGTGTCTGGCAAGCGACAACTTCAATGCCTGTCATCGATGGGAGAGTTACTCTATAGAAGGAGTGGCATTTTTTGATCCCCAATAGTACGCCACCAAACGAGTCATTTCGATCGAGGCGAATAATGTTGAAATCGTGGAAGTTCAGTTCGTCGGCTGAAGAAAGCCATGTTTCACAGAGGGAAAATACATCACAGTTAGAACTATGAACTAAAAATTTAAATTGATCTAGTTTAGGGATGATGCTTCTGCAATTCCACTGTATTACAGTGGTCAAATCCTTGACCTCTTGCACTGAATCAGGCATCGAGGGAAATGAACGCTGCTAAAAAACCACATTTTTCTTTCAAAAATGTTCTCACAATCGGAAGCAAACATAATACTATGCTTTTAAGAGGGTCATTTATATTTAAAGCATTTAAAATATTGTCCACCAGGTCAGAAAGCGCAGGCAAGCCATTGTGGCTGTTGCCTCGACCGCGAAAAAGGAACAGACGTGTTGGGCTCTGCTCCGGGAAGTGCTGAGGACCCCTGGTGCGTAGAAGAACCGCTTAAACCAGGAGGTACTTGCTTCGGTCTATTCTCAGCACGTTCGATACGAGGTTTCATTCCAACTTGGGAAGTTTCGGTCTTCTTTCTGGGGAGTGATGGAAAAGAAGTAATTTTTCTTTTCCTAATGGCACCCTGCGATGTACCGGAACTTCCTGCATTGGGAGCGTCTGCAACAGGCTCGTCGTTCTGCAGAATGGAGTAGGGATTGTCCTGAGTCGTTGAGGCGGAGCTCTTAAGCATTTCTGCATAAGTCCGCTTGGAACGTTCCTTTAAGGAACGCTTGAGTTTTTCCCCTCGTTGTATGTACACTGGGCATTGAGTAAGATCATGAGGAGTCCCGCCGCAATGAAGACACTTGCGCTCTTTCGGGCAAGGATTCTCATCATGGCTCTCTCCACAATCTGCGCAACGTTGTTTATTGCAACAATAGGCGGCCGTGTGACCGAGTTGCAAACAACCGAACAGGTAAACGAAGAGCACCTATTGCAACGTAGTTTGGAAGAGCGGAACCCTCAAATGTCACTCGAAAAGAGTTTGTCCGATTGAGAACTCGTTTGTCATTTTTAAGTGACACAGACTTCAGTCGATCGCATTCAAGAATCTTCACACTTTTAAGTGAGGAATTCTTGAAGCGACCGACACCATCGAGTATCTCTTTTCGAGTCAAACCCTTTTCGTTTATTACACCGTCTATTTCAACGTTGCAACAGGGTACGTATACGCGATACTCAATCGCAAAGAGATCACAGCGCGTTATTGCATTCGCTTGGGTCCTGCAAGAGACAACAACTCGTAATTTGTCTGGCCCCATCCGAGTAATTTCAGTAACTTTGGAACATTTCTGCGTTAGTTCTTTTGAGATGCGAATGACATTAAGAGGTTTTGATTTTCGTCTAAAGTATACAATGAATGGACCTTTGAATCCCTCCGGGTATTCCTTTAGACGAAAATCATGTTTTTCATCAATTTCCTCATCTTCAGAACTTCCTACTTCATACACAGAATTTTCCCCCTCAACGTCTGCTTCATCCTCCTGCTCTTCAGGAGGTGGGTCAGCATCAGAAACATTCAATGACGTGGATAGGGGATCCTCCCCGCCCTCAGCCATAATAATGAATTAGTCACCTGTTCGATGTGAACAGTGTAGAATAATAATAAAAAATAGAAAAAAATAAATGAGTAAATAAATTATATCTGTATTCAAGGTATATATAAATTATATTTATTTCAGTTTTTTATTGTATAAAATTCAAAAATGAAAAAAAGTTTCAACAAAAGTGCAACGGTAATGTAAGAAAAATGTACACCCCTAATGCCAACGCTTGCCGATTTGGTAAATACAATGTTGGACAATGGTGTAAATCGTACACAGGAGGTTGAAGGAATGATATATGGAACAATAGAAAAATAAACTTCTACTTGCCGCTGCTGTGTAGCGTGTGATGAATGTGTGTTGATCTGAACTGGATCCTCAACGTCTCGATCGTGCACCACTTTTAATTGAGCTCGCTTCACTCCAAGCACGAAGAAAAAAAGCACAATATAGATCTGCGTGAAAAAAAAACACCGTTATCGGATCGATTCTCAAACTTGTCCGATCAGCTCGCGAGTTCTCGAACGAATCAATTTTTGTTTGACTTTTTGAATATAACAATATTTCACAGCTTTATGAAAACTGAGAGGCTCAATTCATCACATCAAATATATTTGACTCACCGTATGACATTTTCCATAGTTTTAATACATAAAAAGTTTTCATATTTAGTTTATATCAATACACATGACGTTAGACTTATTTTTTGAGTCATTCATTAACACTTTGCCGTCCGGCGTAACCACAGTGCTTACGTTCGCCAAATAGGTCGCACCGCAGTGATGTCGTGAGCATAGTATCGCTCAGTGGCCAACGACAGTGCTTCAGCATCTTTTGCATTCTGTTGGTGTTTTGTTTGGTAACAATAACTTGTACACGTCAACGTTTTTTTATGATCTCATTAGTACTTTTGCCCTGACATCATTGCAGACGAAAGAGACGATACGATTCTTCACGATGAATGAGAATTGCATTCATTTACTATACATACTACACATTTACTATACTACACTTCGAAATTTCATGACAGTGACTCTCCTAGAGGGGTCTCTTTTGAGCAAACGACAATGAATTGATTCTCAAAGCCCTGAATGAACATCTTTGAGTAATATTAAGATTGACTACACATCCAAGCGATAACGGAGATCGTTTCATCCCAGTTCATGAGCATCCCTCCAACCTCGCTCTGTTAGCCTATATCTATCTATATAAATAAAAATGGAAAGCCAAATCTGTACGTAAGCGGAAAACCCGAAGAAGGGATGGCCCGATTTTAACCTTCTTTATTTTGTTATATTCGTCTCTTCCCGTAGATCAATATAGTGGAGAGCAAAATCGGAAAATTTTCGGAAAACTCTGAAGGAATGTCGGAAAATTTGGAAAATTGAATTCCCATATGACCGAAAATTACATCATGATAAGCGTTGTTAGGCCATTCGATATTTGCGCTAGCGAAGTTAATCTTTGTTCGAAAGTGGAAATGGATTTTCAGGCAATACAACGCATTCCATAGACGCACCACGCTAGATATGGAGTACAGACTAGGGGGGAGTTGCTGATTAATGGTCAGCTGCATCCCAATAGGAAGTATCCCGTGTCGGGCACGTACAGAGCATTGGAGACAGCAACATCCCAATTACGAGAACACTTGTAATACTAACCTCGAGCCAACCGCGAGTAATCGGTTACATATTACTAACATAGATAATAAGAAAAATTGTCAAAATATTGAACTCTCGGTTCCGTCAGGCTAACGCCATATGGGCCTTGATAAAAATATATATTTTGGAAAAAAAACGCATTCCTATATCTTCTATCTATCTATCTATATAAATAAAAATGTTAAAAATGGAAGTTCAAATGTGTTGCTAATCGCAAAATCCGACGAATTATTTTGAGCCTTCTTCATTTTGTTGAATTTGTTGTATTCTGCCCATAGAACAATGTTATGATGAGAAAAAGTTTAGAAGTTAGTTCTAAAGAATTCATATCAAAACAATAATTTTGGGCAGGACGAAGTTCGCCGGGTCAGCTAATATATATATACAGCCATTCCATGCGTTCTCAAGGGGAAAAATAATTTTTCGGACCATCGTTTAACTTTGAAAAATCATATCTAAAAAACGAAAAAAGTAGCATCTCTGAAATCGAGATATGTTATGTAAAACATCCTCATCTTTCAAGAAAAATATAAAAAATATAGCGCCCTCTGGCCTAAAGCAATACAATAAAAACAAATACAATCGATAATTACGAAAATAAAATCCATTTTGCAAGTTAAATATTTTTTAATAAAAAGCTAGCTCATTGGCTTCATTTAGATATGTCGATAATCTAAACCGGTTCAGTGTTTCTGAAATTATTAATTTTTCAAAAAAGTCAGTTTTGGGAAAAAATACTCTCTGAAATAAAAATCGCCACCCTAACGAAAAAATAGAAAAATACGGGTCTAATATTTTGCGATAAAAAACAATCTACCACTTTTCATCGAAATCTGAGAACCACTGCATCGGTTTGGATTTGAATGGCTGTATATATACAAAATGTACATATACAAAACATACAATAGTATACAAAAGACAATCTTACGTGCATCGCGATGTACAAAATATTAATGAATCTATGAAAATTATCGTTAAAAGACATTTCTACATATCCGCACACTTTTACAGACATTTCCAAATTTTTAACAGACTTTCACATATTTTTACAGACATTTCAAAAAATCATCTGGCAACTCTTCGTTCCACTTTTTATCGAATATTTTCAAATCGCAGGAGTAAACATATACGTGACTGTGACTTCGTTTGTTTTCATTTCGTTCGAAGAAATATTATATCAGGGAAAGTGGACATTAAAAATGCGTTGCTCAGTGAAAGGCCGCCCGAATACGAGTGAAAATGTTCGCGTTAGCTTTTATCGTATACCCTCGGAGACATATTTACAGACGTGCTGGGTCGATTTTTGCGGAGACGACAAACTAGTTCCGAATAAGGGTTCCCGTATCTGTGGAGTAAGCACGATGTTTCAATTATTGAAAACCAAAAGAGTAGCAAACCTTTCATACACATTTTCAGGTTTATTTTGATAGAAATACATCGTTACATTTCAACCGGAAAAGAAACCTCGTGAGAAAACGGTATTGCCTTCTTCACAATTAAGCCGGTGGTTGACTCAGAAGATTACGTCCATCATCAACACGAAGCGCAGATTGCTTTACCGTTATATTCATCACCAGGACTAGCGGATCATAACTAAGCGGATTTTATTCGGCCAGCTTCACTAGCAAAAAACTTCTCCAAAACATTCAACCTTTGCTATGCATGTACGTATCGAAATTCGCCAATGTAATGCTAATAATCAAATGTCCAATTTTGCTCCTATATTAAATTCTTGGAGTGAACTAGGCGTTATTCGTAGGTTGTTTATATTCTGTCAGGTTCTGATGCCTTGCAATATAAGACGTTCTTTCAGAGATGCAATGGTCAATTAAAAAATTGACGGAAAAATGTAGTTCGTTCATTTTAGAAGTTTAATTATTTTCGACTTTGATAACAAAGCCTTTTTCATATTGTTGATTATCATAAGAAAAATAACACTCCTGATCATAGGATCTTTTTTGACATTTCAATTGGATCTTTTTTGACAGCCGTTTTGATTCAGTCCGCACTACCTAGATGTTGACAATCGTCTTTAAATTTTTCTTTTTGCAAACTAGCTATCATCTTTCGGGATGATACCATATGAGGACCAATCATTACTATACTATCAAGTTTAGCGATCGAACAGCAAGTAATACAAGACTTGGCAAATGTTATTATGATTGATTGTGGATGTGGACCTTGTCGTCAGGATCCCTGGTGTTTTATCACAGGAAAGCCGACTTCTATCTGGTTGTGCTCATCAGTTTCTTTTGCCGGAAGAGTTTCTGAGAGAATAAGTGTTTTGACCGGGGTTATGTCCAACATACTTGTGACCGCAATGAACCGCCTTATGCAAGAGGTGCAATGCGGCCGTGGCGTTCATGATTCATGTGCCTTGGGCGTTCTCCATCTTCCGTTTGTACTCTACCATATCCGCTCGACGTATCATACCTCCCAGAGCGATGGTGAACGGCAAGCACTAAAGTCCATTATCTCATCTCAATCCTCTGCGTGATTTGAAGAGCCTCGATAGTATCCCCGGAACACGCATGCAGCACATCAACCGACTTACGATAGCATTGATTAATCGAGTGTGTTTATCCGAGAAGATGTACACCTTCTCGTGCATGATCTTCCATAACCATAATTATAATAATAACCATAATTCCACGAAACTTCTGGTTAACGAAGATGTACGTCGGAGTAGAATTTGGGAGATTTGGGTGTACTGATAAGAGCCATGTCACGGTAACTACACAATTTCAGCTTATGACACATCTTGTGAAGGCTGAAGACGGTCCTCTTCAACCTTTCTTTCGGTAGCGTTTCCCATGGTCTTGGATGTAATCCAATACACTGTTTTAGCCAGTGCTTTCAGAGCTTGCTTAACAGCCCATCCTTGTCGGTTGTTTTGTTGTTCTTCAGCCTTCCATCTGCTGATGACATACATAGATTAATTCCATTTCTGCTTCTACTTGCTGTATCGTCATTCAGGTGTTCATCGAAGTGTTGCATCTACCTGTTATCCCATTCGTTCGTGATAAGGTTTTTTCTCCACATCCCTGCATATGTTGTGTAGCGTGGTACCATATATTCCAGCATTGTAGATCCCCTCGTTTCAAATACAGTAGAACCCCCAGCGGACGATCCACGGTGCGGTTTATCCGCGAAAGCGAGTTCCACAGTAATTCTATGAACCTACCCTGAATTTGACAACGAGTGGTAGGTTTTTTTCTTCTGTTTTGGTCATGACTTTCACATTATTTGACTACTGGTGTACACGACCTTACAGATGGATAGTTCAATGATTCCTGTATTGATAAAACATTGTTTTCATACTGAAATATCTGTTTTTTTTGTGTTTGCACCTCATTTTTAGTCATTTGTTGTGTTATCCGCGATTTTCGTGTTTCACGGTGAGCTAGTCTAGATTCAACACAACTCACATGGGTGAGTCTGAGTTCCTCTCTTCAGATGTGTCTTGGATGGACGGTAATGCGGGTCCCCCCCCCTTTTTTATTTAGGCGGCTAACCATTTTGAGTGCCAGATGCGACTCGGCGGCTCAATTAAGCCAGGACGCCAATTGAAACCCGAAATCATCAAATACACCTTGTTCATTTTCGTTATGAACACTTTTCCGCAAATCTCTCGGTGGAATTTTTCTGTCTCAAAACCCGGGAAGCGGATCGACTTCAACTGCGCTCGGGAGTTCAAGACAATATAGCCCGAGAATGTTTGAAAGCGAGATAGAAGCTAGCACAGAAGAACTTCGGAATAACTACGGAATTGTTCGCTAACAATTTAGCGCGAACTTACTCCCGGGAGAGAGACCGCACGACGAACACGTGTGCGGTGGTGATCACGCTTTAACACCATCGGTTCCTCATCACCAACATTTGGGATCATCCAGTCGCCACTGGCGATAAAAGTGGTCGGGTTATATCGAATATGAAAATGAGAACAATAGAGAACTAAATGCCACACTACTAACAATGCCACACACACAAAGCCACACAAACGCATCGTATTCTGGACTCGATGAGTGAAGGTTCTCGAGACTTGCAAATTATTGAATAAAATTTTGATAGGATGTTTGAATTTTGGAAAACGTAGTAATAATGAATTGATTGATTAATTATATGTATCGCTATTTAGGAACAAAATTGATTTTCTGAAGTAGCAGTAGAGAAGAGATCTAACGCTTTTACTGGCTAGTGGTAGTCTGATTACCGACAAACCATTGTTTTTGAGGTTCAGGAACGAGTCCAGCGTTGGGACTCTGTTTCTATTTTTTGAAGTTCGTTCATCAACGCCCGCTCCCCACCCTGTGAAGCTTCAAGGTGGATGAAACATATATCGAGTAGGGCCTGTGATGATATTTCCAGCATAAGTAGCATTCTTTGGAACCAGCCGAGGTGCTCTTCTGTACTCTTTTTTTTTCTGTCTTTTGTATCGCGGACAAACGGTGTCGCGGGTCTTTCAGAGCGCAGTAACAGTCGCGAAACAAACCGGGTTTTCGAGATTGAAGGACAAACCCGCCCTATAGTGATGGGTGTCTCAAAAGTCGGGCAACAATTAATAACACGGCGGTTGGTCTCCCTCGCGGGAGTGGCGCTTAAATCAACCGCTAATCTGCGCAAAACCCCGGTAGCGACTGGCTCGCGCGCTTTCACCAGCGTCGCGGGTTACAGTTGGCTTGAGAGAGTTTATTTTGTTTTCGTTACTAATACCGTTCAGATTTTTTTTTTTTTTTTTATCTTCGCTTATTTTTCGTCGGCCTATTTCCGCCACTTTAGTGCCAATCACCGACATCAGGGAGGCGACTCCACCTGTTCCTACCTATCAGACTCAACAACTCATGAGCCGGGCCAACTTCTTTTACTTCCGCTCCGAAGGAAGACGTAACCAGAGATTTTTCGCCTCAGAAAATCCCAACGACGCCAGCTGGGATTGAACCCAGGCCGATCGGATTGTGAGGCTGTTACGCTAACCATACAACCACTGGCGCCGTCAATACCGTTCAGATTGATAGTAGCGAGAGTATAAGAGAAGGTTTGTCTACTGTTTATTTCTTGCATAATCGATTACCAGTTTACTTGCCGCTTGGTGCGAGGTTCTTGTTGAGCGCCGTAGTCTTTCTGAGGATTCATCATCGGAAATCTCCATAACGCTTCTCTCGGATAGTCGGGTAAGTGGGTTTGATCGGCTGCTTGTCTCTCGGATAGTCGAGTAAGTGAGTTTGATCGGCTGCTTGTTGGTGTAGCCCGTGAGTGACCTAAGTTGTCACTTACATTTGTTGGTATGTCGTATTCTTTGGTTGCCATGAATTTGCTGGACATTGATTCAGTTGTGATTTTTGCATTCGTGGTATCTGTTGAAATCTTCGGTGCTTTGTCTTGATTGTTGTGGTCTTCAAGCGATGATGCTGGTCGTTTCTGAGCTTCGTTTGCGCTAGCCTTTCCTGAACCAGCGACAACATCGGAGTAGAGTGATGACGATTTGTTTTGATTTTGTAAAGATTTTCTTTTTTGTGCACAACTTGATCCGAAGTGAACCTCTTGATTGCAGTGTCGGCATGTTTGGATTTCATATGAATAGGTGACGTGTGTGTTGTATCCTCTTATGTTCCCGAAGGAAGGAATAGGATGGTTTATCCGTATACGGACTATTCGTATCCCACTTGGTATCTGCGAGAAGCACTTCGAACGGTATATCTCGTGCTTTACGCTGATGATCTCACCGTATGCAGAGAAGTATTCAGAGATCCATTGGTCAGGCATTTTTGGAGGTAAGTGGTGCAGCTTTACGTCCGTTCCCCCATCCTCAATGTACAATCTGATACGATGGCTGGAGCCATTGTTGTTCAGCTCAAATTTGCCATCGTACTGTTCCACGACCTCTTCCACTCTTTCCTGTGTCTGCATCTCTACGAATACCTTTCTTTTGATTGTTTTGCGATAAATGCAAAGATGGTCTCGTCCCTCATTTTTCGTATGCTATGGATGTCAATGTAGAACGTGTGGGCTCTTAACGTATTCATATTAATAGATGGGGGCCTGATTTTTCAAGCTTTAAACCCCTGCTACGCAAATATCTTCTTATTCCATTCAAAGCGATATCTCTGTAAATGCGTCTACTCAACACAAGTGTTCAGTGATAACTAGGCTTGCGGCACATGCTCTCTATGGGATTGGTTAACCTTCTCGTATTATTTCACGTATTATCAGAATGAGACAACTCTTCCGTTTCTACATCATCACGGTCTTCCTGTTGGCATTTTTGACGTAGAAATACGTCTTTCATTAAGGGTGCCAAATCAGAAAACAGGTCACGTTTTTATGAAATGAAGTTAACGTTAATAATTTTTTTTTGTCGCGAACGGTTTTTGGCGATGTACATATCAAACGAATCAGAAAATCCCTAAGATTTGTTTAATATGCTACAGGGCCCGAAATCTTCCATGGTGAAAAATGAGGACCGACTCTACTCTCAGCAGCTTCGTTCCGACTAGAACTGCTTCGGCAGTTGCCGCCAACAAAAAGTGACTTGACTAGAAAATGAATTGACTAGCGTTGACTAGCGATGATGACTGGTGAACTAGTCCAGTCAGTGGTTATTTTAACTGACTCGATTAATGAATACAAATCTGCCTCCTCATTCAACTGACTTCAATCCATACTTCCATTCCTCCTGACACTAATTCATACCCGCGTACACAATCTTATTTTTACGTCCATATAAAGAGGAACGAAAACATGATTTCTGATGCAAAACAGAAGTTACCCCATCAATGGACGGTTTATTGCCTACCCATCGTGAACTCTAACCAACGAACTTAGACATTTATCAAGTATGCTATAAAGGTCCTCGCGTTAGTATTAGGTGTGTAAAATAGCGCACACACACTGCACGTTATTTTATACGTGTAAGTAATTTTCGCGTACGATAAAAAAGAATCTAGCTCATCTGTCGCGTATGTCAAACCACGTTGAACTTGAACATCGATGCATGCACATGTACATGGGAGAGAGAAATAGAGGAACGAATTCATTTTGGGGGAAGTCACTTCAAAATGCAATGAGGACAATTTGACTGGGAAGAATGAATTGATATAGTCGGGTCGGTAGAGGGAGATAGCGACTAAACGCCCGACTGACTGTTCAGTCGTTTTGACGGAGAGACTGAAGAAGCCAAAATTCATTACTAACTGAATACGGGTATAGTCAGTCAGATAGTCAGCTGACTATCCTCAGTTGACTATGACTATGCAGAGCCCTGATATCAACAATGAACCGTATTTGTCGTACTGTCCCCCCCCCCCCCCAGGCAATCCATCTGGTTATCCATCTAGCGAGTGTAATTCTTAGGATCCTGTTTAGAGACGAATGAACTTCTATGTTTGAGGCTTCTATATATAATACAGAAAGGTAATCAATTGAGATCGTTGTCTTTTATGTGTCTAACCATGTTTCCTTTTAGCAAAGCGGGTAATCTTGAAAATAAATTTATATTATATTCTGTTCATTTCACCCTCAGAGCACAATTTTTTCAATCATTTATTTACAACGAACCATTGTTCTCGCTATTATCGATGGATCCACAGGAATAAAAAAACAAAAACGCAAAACTGAACGATACAAATTAATATGATTGTAATTTTTTCACTTCGGAAAGGCTTAAGCAGCTATTGTTTTGTCTTTTATGCACTTTTCACAGCTTCCAAAAAATACAGAGGATCTCAAAAATCTGGAAATACCCCTAAGACAGGGTGGCTATATTTTTGGTACTGGTTCTAACTATGTTACCGATAATAATGATAGGTCACAGGCCACAGTTTCCTTACATAACTCATCGATCGATGATGTTTTCGTCTTATTCTTCACTTTGATTCAACTTTTTAATTGTCATGAACGTTCATAATGAACGGGTGATAACTTTATAGAAAATTTATCGTTGTTACGGAATCCAACGGAATCCAACAGGACAATGAAATCCCCCACTCTTTGGGCGCAACATTTCCCATACCCCAGTTATTCACCGAGAGAAGGGAAAAAAGTTGCCCGACGGTCGCGTAGATTGTCCGGACAATAAATCTCATTGTCCGTTGACCCAAATATTTCGCATACAATTCCACTACACAACGATCTCGAATCGCCGGCATTCGCCGGATGTTGTAAAGCAGAACACCACGGAAACACACGCTTGGTTGCTTGCATTCCGCGGATGATGTGTTTCTAGGTTGAATGCACTTCTGTCCTGCAGGAGAAAGCCAATGCGATGGAATCCGGTGTCTGTCATAGACACAGCTACAGAGCGGTTTTTGTGCTTGCGTGGCATATGTTCCGACATTGTGACATTTAACTTTGAAAGCTGTTGGACGCCCAGTGGGCCGACAATTCGCTCGCAACTGCTTTCATGTTGATGCTGTAATTTTATTGCATTTTTCTGTTCGGCATCCGCTCCATCCCAGCTTCAAAGGAGCTTTTTAATATTAACGACTTGATGTCGCTTGTGATTTTTAAATTACCATATAAAGTGGTGAGTAGTTGATTGCTATTGGCGGAATTGAAGCCAAAGAATAAGTCAAGTTGAACCAATAACTAAGTCGTCCCACATACTTAACCTACAAAGCTCGAGTTAGTTAGGAATTGAGAAGACAACTGACCCATAAAGATTGCAGCGTTTGTCGTGGTCTAGTGGCCGCAATTCAACGACTATAGCAAGTGCAATGTAGATCTGTCACACCGCACGACAAATTACGATTTATGGTCTCGTACTCACTTTACTCACTTCTTGAATTTGCATCCACTGTGGTAATTAAGATTAATGAGGCATCAAGCCCTTTTCCACGCCGACATGGGGACGAATGGAATCGAACGGGAATGAGCTTGGACTACTGACACAGTGACTGCAGCGAGCGATGGGAAGGCCATCTCGTGCAATGGCACATGCTAAAATCATCGGGGTCGTTATGATTTGTCAATTGACCGGGGCTGATGGAACCGAGCACTCCGTCAACGTCGAATGTTAAATTGAGTTTGAAATTGTGTGAAAATTGCGGAATGAATCGTAATTAAAAATACATTTTTTTGCGTTTTTGTTTGTTCATACTGCAAATTGAATTACTTTTCACATCATTTTCTCGTACTTCCGCCCTCACTAATGATAATGACAAACACAGACGCGGACACGGCGCCATCTACTTCCATCTACTTTAAATCACATCAATGTTCTTTGTTCATCATAGAATGTTTTTTTCTTTGTGTTTTCCCATTATTATGTTTTTGTTCCTTCCATAGAAAGCGCTCCGTTCTCATGCAAATAAATAGCGGTTACTTGGCGAGCGTTTCGGTACAAAGGTTCAAAGTCAACCGTCCCACTTCCTCGGGGCAATGCCTCCAGTCTTATGGCCGTATCCCGTGGAAATTAATTAACGAGATAAGGATTAGGGAACGATGACATCAAAGAGGAAATATCAAATGCGGGGGACTTCGCGAGTCGAGCCCGATCTTTAATTATTGCTTATCAAGGAAAACCGATGAGCCTATTTACTGTCGGCGTATTTACTCGGGATTGATGGGAATTTGCGAATTACGGTGTGAAATAGACAAAAATCCCCCACCGCTGACTTGAAGGCCTATCTAATCGTGTCTCGGAAGGGATTTGACCTACGAAAAGTTATGCTTCATGTTGTTAGCAGTGGGGTATGGTTTAATATCGTTTAGTAAGTTTAGAAGCATTCATGACAGATTTATCTATGAATATATCTATGAAATATTCGTTCAAAATATCAAAGCACAGTTTAGCACAAGCAATTCGGAAGCCCCTTATCCCCCCGTCACAGTCGAGCCTCTCCTGCCAGCGTTCTTCAGTCGTCCTGGACCTGTGTTTGGGTGTGGAGACGGGGACTTCCAGGGTGTGTCAACAGGCAAGTACCCATTCAATTCGAACAACTCACTACCGGTAATGCCAATCGCTTCCAGCGCTTCTATGTCAGTGCGATTGACCAACGCATATCGATACTGCTCGACCACAACTCCTCTCACCGTAGCAACACCAAGACGCACGATAGAAAGTATGCAGGAAGTCTCCAACTCTCCCGAGTCAGTCGCGCCACCGTTGTCCGCCGTAAGTTCCAGTCAACAAAGTCGTCTTGGCCCTGACGTCGTGGTAGAGGCGGGGATCTTCCAGAATCACACATCAGGCGAGTATTTGCTCACAGGAACAAATGCTTTGTCTGATCAATTCCACCGTTTCAGTCCGACATGCAACGATTCCGGAGAAAACCTGATATCCGTGTATTATCAAAATGTGCGTGGTTTACGCATCAAGCTAAATGATTTGAGACTGCTGCTTTCCAGTTGTGACTACGATGTTTTGGTGTTTACTGAAACGTGGCTTCGACCCGACATCTGTGATTCAGAGGTTTCATCTGATTATAGATTATTTCGATGTGACCGTAGCGAACTTACCAGCGAACTCTCGAGAGGCGGAGGAGTACTTGTGGCCACTAAAATAAACCTCGAATGCAGCTCGATCCCATTGCCAGGAGGCAGTCAGCTTGAGCAAGTTGTGGTTCGAGTCAAGCCACCAACTCGCACATTATATATCTGCTGTATATACTTACGGCCAAATTCAAGCACTGACATGTACTTAGCCCATGCTGAAGCGATCCGCGCCATTTTTGATCATATCGATGACACTGATTTTGTTATGGCGCTGGGTGACTACAATCTTCCATGCCTAAGATGGCAGTTTGATGAAGATTTGAACGGATACACGCCTATCAACGCATCTTCAGAACAAGAGCTGACACTCATCGAATCACTGCTCGTTTGTGGACTAACACAGATTAATCGCTTCATAAACTCTAATCAGCGGTTACTTGATTTAGCCTTCGTCAATGCACCAGATGACATGGATATAATTGAACCTTCTCAACCTCTTCTAACAGCTGATCCTCATCATAAGCCGTTCATCATTTTGCTTGACATTCGCAGCGGTGAGTTGCAAAACAAAACGGATCAACTAACCGATATGACGACTATGGACTTCAGACGCTGTAACTTCGAGACATTAAATAACGCTATTGCTTCTCTCGACTGGCAAGCCATCTTGGTAGATAACTCGGTAGATTCAGCTGTATCAACCTTCTACGGTAAATTATTTGAAGTATTCGATGTGCACGTCCCGCGTGTACGACGTAAGTCTGACGTATCAATGCGAAAGCCCTGGTGGACTGCCGATCTTCGTCATATGAGGAATGTGCTTCGGAAAACAAGAAAACGCTCTTTCAAGTCGAGAACCACGGCTGACTGCATCACTCTCCGTAACATTGAAATAGCATACACGGATCTTCTCGCTGAAACCCACAGAATATATATGCATAGAGTTCAGCAGAATCTGAAGCAAAATCCGGCATCCTTCTGGAAATATGTGAGGTCACTGAAAACGAATACAAGGATACCGCCCAATATGGAATTTAACGGAGCAACTACTAGTTCAAATAGCGAAGCAGCCCATCTCTTCGCCAACTTCTTCCAGGGTGTTTTTAGCACAGCGATGCCTGAGATATATACAGGATGCTTTCGGCATATTCCAACGTACGACATAAATATTCCCTCAATCACATTTTCACCCGAGGAAGTCCAAAAAGCGCTCGAAAATATTGATGCGTCCAAGGGAGCTGGAGTTGATGGACTGCCACCGCTATTTCTCAAGCATTGTGCCTCCTCATTGGCTTTTCCTGTTGCTTGTCTTTTCAATAAGTCACTCTTTGAAAAGACATTTCCGAAGATTTGGAAAGCAGCTCGAATTGTTCCGATCCACAAATCGGGCAGTACTCACCGCGTCGAAAATTACCGTGGAATATCGATTCTATGCTCACTCGGCAAGGTTTTTGAAACCATGATTCATGCTATACTGTATAGAGCTGCGCACTCGCTGATATCAGAGGAACAACACGGATTTGTACAGCACAGATCAACGACAACAAACCTAATGTGTTACACTCGCGTTCTATTTGATGAAGTCGAGAACAGGAACCAGGTTGATTCCATTTACGTCGACTTTTCCAAAGCATTCGACACTGTTCCGCATGAGTACTTGATTGAGAAATTGAAACACATGGGATTTCTTGAACACTTTCACTTTCACTTTCACTCATATCTCACCAACCGTGAAGCTGCAGTGTGCATCAACTCAGTTTGTTCCGAAATTTTTCCCATTACGTCTGGTGTGCCACATGGAAGCGTGCTTGGTCCTTTCGTTTTCATTCTTTTCGTGAATGACCTATGCTATAGACTGAAGTCTCCGAAGAAAATGTTTGCCGACGACCTAAAATTATATAGAACGATTTCATCTGTCCTCGATAGTCTTGTTCTGCAAAGCGACATCGATGAGCTCATGCTGTGGTGCCGTGAATATGGTATGGCGATGAACATAACGAAATGCAAGATAATTTCATTCTCACGGCGGCTTGACAAAATCAATTATTCATACAAAATTGGAAACAACACGTTGGAACGGGTCGACTCTATACGCGATCTGGGCGTCACATTGGATTCAAAACTACGATTCCAAGATCATGTCTCAGCCACTGCAGCCAAAGCATTCGCGGTGCTTGGATTCATTCGGAGACAGACTGTTCAGTTCACGGATGTATACACACTCAAAACACTGTTTTGCACACTGGTTCGCAGCATTCTTGAGTATGCAGTTCCACTATGGTCGCCATACCAGACAGTACAAGTTGCCAAGCTAGAACGAGTTCAGAAGCAATTCATTCGATATGCCTTGCGACAACTGGAGCGATCCTGTAAACTTGCCTGACTACGCCTCGCGTTGCATGCTCATCGGTTTGGAAACCTTATCAGCTCGTCGACTCAAACTCCAACAAACGTTTATATTCGATATAATAGAGAGTAATATTGATTGTTCGGAGCTGCTGCAACAAATCAATTTAAATGTACCAACACGAACTCTTCGTAGTTATCCCGTCATCAATCTGCCATTTCACAGAACCAGTTACGGACAGAACGGCCCATTTAACTCATGTCTGAGAGCATTCAACGCGGTTTGCCATGTCCACGATTTTGGAATGTCCAAGAATAGTTTTAAGGCTAGGATTAAAGACATAATTTAAGTTTCAGTCTGTACGATTATAAATCGAAGACGAGGACAAATAAATAAATAAATATTTCGTTTGGCGAGGGGCTGAGCCAAAATAAATCACAAAAGGCGAGGAGAATCTATTTATAGCATGAGCCGAATATTGTATATGGCGCCCAATTCCCAAAGGGGAGAATGATTCAATGATTCAGTAATACCGTGGGTTTAAATACTGCATTAGATAATATTGGCCCACAACTTTCACCGTGGAATCAATTCTCTTTAAATGGTAAACAAAAAAAAGTGCTAATATGTTTTCTTGGTTTTTTAATTTTAATTTATCTTCCATCCCAAACATAAATTTTTGAAGCACATTCAACCATACTTTCTTGGGTACGATAGTGCGGAAGTACGATAGTTTGTAGGGCCTTCGTGTTGCTTCAACAGAGGAAGCAGACACTTCTGTGGACACTCCTTGAGGTAGATCTGCCCGTTTACAGGCCCGGTAGTCACGAACGGCGCATCTGGGTGTACAGTTTCCGGGCCCGTGACTTTCACATCGTATTTTGCCGTTCGTCATGATTTGGAGCCTTCTGCACTTTGTACGTATGCAGTCCCTCCCAGTCCTTGGCTATCTGAACGCAATACTTGGACAAATTCAACTTTTTAGCCACATCATTGACCTAATCATTGGGATTTCGCTTGAACGCTTTCTCGACATGCTTGTGATCCTGATCGCTAATAGAATGATGCTCAGAGTTTCGTAGTAACGTTCAATCATATGACTCACCGTTGACTGCACGGTTTCGATTATTTTCCGGTGTCCCGATTGTGGTATCCTAGATTTAGTGTGTAGTCAGAATGACAGTACGAGTGTGTTGATTACGACATTAAGAAACAATTGATAGTGTTGTGTGTTGTTTATCGGAATATCACATTGGCGCTCCTACCATACTAGATTCGCTAATCAATTTTTCAGATTGATGAGTGATAAAAAAAGAGAAATATAAATCATATTTTTGTTTCTGGTTTAGACAGGGAAACCGATAAAACCAATGGAATACACATCGAGGTGAAGTAGTAGGTGATGTATGTTAGTATTGGTAAGAAAAATATGATGTCGTCATTATGCAAGTCCTATATAAATTCTATATGGATGGAACCCTCACCTGTTTGTTTCCTGTAGTCGTGGGGAGTGAAAACGTCGTACTGAAATATAAAGCCAAAGGCCAACTTGTACCAAAAATAAACAAATGAACTTAAACAATCAAAATTCGCCGAGTGAAGCTCAACGAACAGTTGAGTCGAGTAAGCCCAAGGCCAACTTCTATAGAAAGGTAGATCGAGTTTCGGTTACAGTTGTACTAAACTTGTACTAAAAATAAATAAATAAAATAAAAAAATCAAAATTCGTCGAGTGAAGCTCAAGGCCAACTTGTTCAGTACAAAACAGCTGCGTCGGCACATAAATAAAATTTATTTATGTGGTCGAATATTCAAAGCAAACAAACATTAAAAATAAATTAATTGAAATAATTAAATATTTACAAAAAAAACCAACGGATTTTGGTGGATAGGTGATATTTCGTTTTCGGAGGAGTCAAGTGAGGAACCGAAAAGTATTCAGAATGGAGAAAGGCCAGGAATCACGTTAGTGGAGGTCGGTACAGCGGCATCAAAATGGCTATCGGGCTCGTGACTGCTCAAGCCATTTGAAGAGAATTACAGAGAATAACATACGCAAAGCGGAGTCAGAGCAGAGAAAGGAAGAGCGTTGATCAAACGTTCTGTATGAGAGATCGCGATGAAACTTTATGTTGAGCGATGTAGTTAAGAATGATCTTGAACGGATTGAATAGTAGACACCTCGATTATATACGGATGGAATCTAGCGAAAGAAATCAAGCAAAAAAAAACAAGGATTTTTCTTTTAAAATAAAAATATGTGGGCGATGTTTTTTTTCTTTTCTTTTCTCTAAATTGATTCTCATTTTTATGAAATAGTGCGTGAACTTCCTGAATCAACTCAAAGATCTGGCAGCCATTTTGACACGAAACACGAATCGTTAACAAAGGATCCTAAGAAACCCAGTCGTCTGAAGGTGCATTATCAGATAACGGAGAATCTATCACAAAGCGCCTTCCTTGATGCGTGGCAAATCAGAAGACCCCAGAGATTCCTTGATGTGATCGATGAAGCTAATGGATGAGTGAGATCTTTCTTGTACGATGCTTTCTGGTATTGTTGCAATTTAATGTGAGGGGAGGATGATGTATCCTAGATTTAGTATCCTGTCATTCCGACTACATGACAGTACGAGTGTGTTGATTACAACATTAAGAAACAATTGATAGTGTTGTGTGTTGTTCGTCGGAATATCACACCGATGAGAGAGTTGAGGATTTTCCAGCTGCTTGCACAAAATCAATTCGTGACGTTACTTCTCGGGTGACGTAATTTCCAATTTTGGAAAAAATGACAGCGATAAAAATAGTTGCCCACCAGTTGTCATTAATCACGGTGCAACTGGTAGGCAACTGAATGTAAAATTACCAGGCACGGGGTTTTACGGTGACATTTTACTTCCCATTTCGGTTTAGTGCCTTTCGCAAAAGTTATTTCACTATCATTTGTCATATTTCGAGAACAGTTGGTTTTATATATTTTTTTTTAATGTAGAATCGAATGTAAATTTCATTTTTTATTTCATTTCCTTAAATAGTAACGATTTCGCAAAGCATTGAAATTACATAAATTAAAAAAAATCATATCATTTTGATGAGTTCAACGCGGCACCACTATACGACAATCTTTGTTGAATTGAAAGTGTTTTTTTTAATAAAAATATTTCAAAAGGTATCGTAGGAGGAGTGTTTTGAGTTATAAATATTTTCATTATTGAATTTAGTTTTCGAGTAAGATATCTTAACGGTATATTTGAAATGTTATTTTTAGTAAATAGTAAATTGATGTTACATAAATTTTGCTGAACATAATATTTTAAAGAGACATCTGGAGTTCAAGTTAAGATGTTTTTCAAAAAAGTCAATGATCCTGGATGCGCTAGTATAAAATGTCATGTATTTAAAATGGGTCAACTGATGACGAATTTTTCCTCCATTTACGGGATAATTTGACAAGATTTTTTTTTCGCGGGAGTTTTGCCTTTCCGGCGACATGATTGTATGATTGTCAGAAATATGCTCACGCGGAAAAAAAATCTCATGGGTTTAAATGCCATATGGAGAAAAGAACCACTTTTATTATGCATTTATTTTATTGTAATGAAATTTATTCTGAGGTCAATGCCACGGGGGTGAAGTCCCTATCTAACGATAATAATGAACCAAGGCGACCCCAAAACTTACGCAACCAAGTATTAATTGATGCTCATGCACTTGAGGGGGTATTCTAGTGTAGATACACGAATTTCGGACTATTTTTCGAGCTCCTTAAAATAAAACAAAGAATATTTTTACCATCCATTATATCATTATTGGTTCATCTATCTTTTAAAAATAAAACAAAAATTGAACGGAGAACAAATATTCATAACTAGAATAGTTACAAGCTGGTGAAGTGAAAGGGTTAAAAAAAGTTCTGCCAAGGCGTACACGATTCCAGTCCTTCTGGTTATCTGAAACAAAAAAAAAACGAAACGAAAAGACGAACAGATTCTGAATAAGTAAAGATGCCGCTATCGCATGAATCTATGACAAGTCAAAAGCATCTTTTTGAACAAAATGGCAGCCGTTCGAAAAACAAGATGCGGGTTAAAATATATTTTTCTGACGTTTTCCGATTTTTAAAAAATAGCCTAATTAAAAAAATATCAATTTTCAGAGGTGTGTGCGATAGAGAGATGCCTGCGGATTGTATCCATATAAATTCGACATGAATCGGTTCAGTAGAACTGGAGATATCGTGTACGCCAGTTTGAAAAAAACTAGTATCAAAAAAAAAACGCGTTTGAAATGAATAGTTATGGCCGTACCAGGTTAGATACCGCATTGCTTTTTTTTTCAAATTTCTAGACTAGAATATTGCCTTAATGGTTTTGGATATCTTTAGTGATCCTGCCAATTCACCTGACTTGTACTGAGGGTTGTTCTTGATCGGTGCCTCGATTAGATTATCATCCCAATACTATTCAAATCTTTAAAAAATAAGCTGCCACAATGGCGCTCACTTCTTTCATCACCCTCGCTCACCCCTCGCCCGTTATGCAAAAAAAAAGAAACAATGTGTACAAAATTATCGTTTTCGCACACTTCCCATCCAGTAATATCAATCAAACTCTGATCCATTACTCACAAGGTATTAAATCTTCATCTGCCGTCGCAATGTACAATGAAAAACGATTTAGTGCTCTGAAAGTTACATTTTCATTTTTCAATTTTCTGCAATAGTTTTGTTTGTTTTGATGCCAGACAACATCATCGAAACAGCTGAAAAAGCCACTTAATAAAATCATAACGTCATAATATAATATAATCATATAATATAGTCATAATATAACATAAAGTCATAACGTTACATGTCATAAAAATCAATAAAATAAAATTGTGTTGATACAATACAATTATTATTTTTAGGTTTAATAGGTCTAAAATGTAAGTTTAAGCAACTTTAACATTGGTTAAGAGAAAATGTATTGCAGAGCTCGGAACACTGGCACGGCTGCCTCTGCTGTCAAAAATAATAGGAATACCGGTAAGTTTCTTGGTTTTTTTTCCAAAAATTATTGCTTTATCCTGCAATAAATGGTAACAAATTTAATATTCAAAGTACTGTTCATCGCTAGTCATAATTTCTTCCCATCTTTCTGGCAATTCACGGATCCGTTTGCGGAAATAATTGGCCGGTTAGTCGGCTAACCACGAATCGATCCAATTTTTGACTTCGTCAAGATTGGAGAAGTGCTGGTCAACCAGGCCATGTTGCATCGATCGAAAAAAGTAGTAATCGGACGGAGCAATGTCTGGAGAATACGGCGGGTGGGATAGGACCTCCCATTTCAGCGTTTCCAAGCATGTTTTGACCGGTTTCGTGACATGCGACCGAGCATTGTCGTGCTGCGAAAAAACTTCATCGTGCCTTTGCTCGTATTGTGGCCGTTTTTCCTTCAGTGCACGGCTCAAACGCATCAATCGTCGTCGGTAGAGGTCCCCCGTAATGGTTTCATTCGGTTTTAGCAGCTCATAGTACACCACACCCAGCTGGTCCCACCAAATAGACAGCATAATCTTCTGGCCGTGAAAATATTCCGCGCGGGCGTCGATGTTGATGCATAGCCGGGGTATCTATACGTTGCCCGACCTTTAGGATTGTCGTAATGGACCCACTTTTCATCGCCGGTAACGATTCGATGCAAAAATCCCTTTCTTCTATGCCGTTGGAGCAGCTGTTCGCACGTGAAAAAATGGCGTTCGACGTCTCGTGGCTTCAACTCATACCCAATGTCCTATCTTTCGGATCATTCCCATTGCTTTTAAACGATCGGATATGGTTTGCTGAGCTACTCCAAGTGTATCTACTAGTTCTTGTTGCGTTTGTGACGGATCTTGATCGAGTAATGCTTCCAATTCTTCATCTTCAAACTTTTTTGGCGGTCCGGAACGTTCTTCGTCTTCCAAGTCAAAATTACCACTTTTAAACCGTGCAAACCACGTTTGACACGTTCGCTCAGTTGGAGCATGGTCACCATAAATTTCCACCAAAATGCGATGAACTTACGAAGTTTTTTTCTTCATATTGAAGTAATGATGTAACACTCCCCGACAACAACTATGTTGTTTACGCTTCAACTTTTTGACATATACTGAAAAAGACGCGCAATAACAGTAGCTTTCCAACGAATGTCTGGAAATTTGATTTACAGGAATAATAATCAAGTAACGCCATCTGTTGTAAAATCGAAGAAACTTACCGGTACACCTAACGGAAAAAGTATCAGATTCAATATAAATGGCTCGGTCAATGAAGAGAAGGGTTAAAGCTCTGGAGAGTAAAGAAAATACGATCAACGCATGAAAATATTAAGGGATTATCAACATCAGCATCAACTGTGCGGAAGAACTTGTTAATACCGAATATTTGCCATCGACAAGTATATAAAATAATTGCATTGTATGATTTAACAGTTCCACGTTTTTCAAGATTCAATTGCAATTGAATTGCAATTTGCAATTGTTCATCTGGACACATCATTCATACCAAAGCTGTCTAACCATTCGGTAATCGGTAGTCATTCGGATCGGATGTATTTATTCATAGCTCCTGCGGTGGTTAGAACGAAAACGTCCATCATCGTTCTTTCATAAGTCGAAGTGGTTTCTTTTGTTGTGGTTTCTTTTCTTTCGCATCAGACTGTGTTAGAACAATTGAGTTGGTGAATTGAGTTAGCCAGTGGTGCGTTCCGTACACGAAAGCGAAAACGCGCCCCGACTGCGTGCACCGGACCACATCCGTGAATAAGTCAACGAGAGGAGAAATTATTCCACAGCGAGCGCTGTCATCTTTTGTTCGTGCATCGGCATTGATTGCCCGTTCGACACCAATACACTGACGATAGTGTGGAAAGCGTGGTCAGCGGAAGCAGTCATTGAATCATACGCACTGTGTGCAAATTTAGGTATAGTCATAAAAAATTAATTATAAGAGAGTTTTTTTTTTCATTATTTTTATTTCATTATTATTTTCTATATATTATATACAAAAATCATAATTAGAATTAAAGTTCCACGTAATGGCAGAGGGTGGTGGGGAGTCTCCTTATATGGAGATCTCCGACATGGAAACAAGTGACTCCCCCTTATGTATGAAAAAGGAAACAGGAAGAGCACTCAAACGCGATAACTCTTCCGGGGACGAGTCAACTCACCCTACTAAGCCCCCCTCGAAAAAACTCGCAAGTCTCCCTCCCCAACTTTCCGATTCTCCCACTCTCCCTCCCCAGCCCTCCAATACTCCCACTCTCCCTCCCCCTTCCTCGGTTTCGCTTCCTCCTTCTGATATTACCGCTACAACTCAATCCTCGTCCTCGTCTTCTCCCTCTGTTGTCTCCGCTCCACGTATCAGAGTCTATCCAGAAGATGCACCTGGAACTGGCCCGTGGGTTGTTTTCTTCCGGCCAAAACCAAATGGAAAAGGCCTTAACGTGATTCAGATCATGAAAGATCTGACCAGATACACTTCCGTAGAAGAAATTTTCAAGGTCAGACCGAACAAATTACGAGTTGTCGTGTCTGAACGGAAGGATGCAAACGAGATTGTTGCTGATAAGCATTTCATCCTCGAATATCGCGTATGGATTCCCTCCAATGACGTAGAAATGGGGGGGGGGGGGGGGTGATAACTGAAACGGGTCTGACGTGCGAAAAAATTAGAAGTGAAGGAGTTGGCAAGTTCAAGAAGCTCCCTTCGGCGGAAGTCATAATCTTGGACTGTCGCCAACTCGGTAAAGTCTCCCAAGAAAAGGAAATAACAAAATTCACGCCGTCCGACTCGTTTAGAGTAACTTTTGCTGGTTCCGCTCTCCCGGTCTACGTTATGGTGGACAAATTGAGGCTACCGGTGCGAATCTTCGTGCCAAAGCCCATGACTTGCCAAAAATGCAAGTCAGTCGGCCACACTTCAGCTTATTGTGGCAACAAGGAGCGCTGTGCAACTTGCGGAGAGCAACATGTGGGCGAATCTTGCAGTGCGACTGAGCATAAGTGTCCATATTGTGGGGGGACTCCACATGTGCTCTCAGCTTGTGAAACTTACAAGAGTCGCTGGGAGAAACAGAAGCGCTCTTTAAAGGAACGCTCGAAGCGCACTTTTGCGGAAATTTTGAAGGGCGCTTCTCCACTGGCCCAACAACAACAATCAATATCGACACACAATACCTTTTCCACGTTGCCAGTTGACGAAATGGAAGCGGACACAGCTAGCGGGGGCACACCGTGTATTTTCAAAGGGAATCGCAGCGCAAAAATGTGACCACTCCCAAATTTCAAGAACAAGTCCCCCCGGTGAAAACCCCTGTTAGCTTGCCTAAAAAAGTGCAGCGGACAAGCCAAATCAGGTTCCTCCTGGCTTTCGTGGGAATAGTTCACCTTCGAACGAACCAGCACTCGAGGGGACATCAAAAACCCAAACTGTCCCTATTTGTCCGTCCAGCTCAACTTCCCAATCGGGATTTATAAAGTTGACTGACCTTGTGGATCAAATCTTCAAGTGTTTTAATGTTTCCGACTCCATCAGAACCATTGTCATCTCAATGCTTCCAGTATTAAAGACAATTCTGCAACAATTGATGCAAACATGGCCCCTCCTTGCAATCCGATCTCTCTTGATGTCTAATTCAAATAGAGAGGTCGAAGATATCACTGTTTTACAGTGGAATTGTCGTAGTCTTATACCTAAATTGGATACGTTCAAATTTTTAATTCATAACTTCAACTGTGATGTTTTTGCTCTGTCCGAAACTTGGCTCTCTTCTCAAAATGATCTCTCTTTCCACGATTTTAATATTATACGCTTGGACCGTGATGACAGATACGGAGGGGTGCTATTGGGGATCAATAAGTGCCACTCATTTTTTCGAATTGACCTTCCACCTATTGGAGGGATCGAAGCTGTTGCTTGTCATGCAAACATCAGAGGCAAAGACCTCTGTATTGTCAGCTTGTATTGGCCTCCGAGAGCTGCGGTTTGCCGCAAGCAACTTGCTGACATGTGCTCACTCCTTCCTGAGCCACGATTGATCTTGGGAGACTTCAACTCTCACGGAACTGCCTGGGGGGAACAGTACGATGACAATCGTTCATTGCTGATATATGACCTTTGTAACAGCTTCAATATGACCGTTTTAAACACTGGGGAAACAACACGTGTACCTAAACCTCCTGCTAAACCAAGTGCTCTTGACCTCTCGCTTTGCTCGAATTCACTATCGTTAGATTGCAAGTGGAATGTAATCCAAGACCCCAACGGTAGTGATCACTTGCCAATTAAAATTTCCATCACCATTGGGTCGAATTCTTCTGAATCTATAAACATGGCATATGACCTCACAAGACACATTGACTGGAAAAAATATGCGGACGCGATTGCTCTAGCCATCAATTCCAGAGATGGTTTACCTCCATTGGAGGAGTATAACTTCCTTTCTCGTTTGATATATGACAGCGCGGTTCGCGCTCAAACGAAACCCATCCCAGGCTCCACTATTCGTCGAAAGCCTCCCAATCCATGGTGGGATAGGCAATGTTCCAAGCTTTATCAGGATAAATCGAATGCATTTAAAGCTTTTCGGAAACGTGGAACCCCTGAAAATTTTCAAACGTATTTAGGCCTTGAGAATCAGTTCAAAAATTTGATCAAAGGGAAAAAACGTGCTTATTGGCGAAATTTCGTGGGAGGTTTATCACGAGAAACGTCAATGAAAAAATTATGGAAAGTGGCTCGAAACATGAGAAATCGCTGTTCATCGAATGAAAGCGAGGAATATTCACATCGTTGGATTTTTAGTTTTGCACGGAAGGTTTGTCCTGATTCCGCACCTGTGCAAAAAGTTGATCGAGGTATACCACAAGATAGGTGCGATCTTGACTCCGAGTTTTCGATGGTAGAATTCTCTCTTGCTCTCCTTTCCTGTAACAATTCTGCTCCGGGATCGGATAGAATTAAGTTCAACTTGCTGAAAAACCTCCCTGATGTGGCGAAACATCGCTTGTTGAATTTATTCAATCAGTTTCTGGAGCATAATATTGTTCCAGATGATTGGAGACAAGTACGAGTTATAGCTATTCAAAAACCCGGAAAACCCGCGTCCGACTTCAATTCGTACCGCCCAATAGCAATGCTGTCTTGTATACGGAAATTGTTGGAGAAAATGATCTTGTTTCGCCTTGATCGATGGGTTGAAACGAATGGCCTACTCTCAGATACACAATATGGGTTCCGCAGGGGCAAGGGGACGAATGATTGTCTTGCGTTGCTTTCTTAAGAAATTCAAATGGCTTACGCCGAAAGAAAACAAATGGCTTCAGTATTCTTGGACATAAAGGGGGCCTTTGATTCTGTTTCAATAGAGGTTTTGTCAGACAAATTACACTCTCGGGGTCTGCCGCCTCTATTGAATAATATGTTATATAACTTACTTTGTGAGAAACATTTGAACTTTTCTCACGGAGATTCGGCAGTAAGTCGGTTCTCTTACATGGGCCTCCCCCAGGGCTCATGTTTAAGCCCCCTTTTGTACAACTTCTATGTAAGTGACATCGACAATTGCCTTACACAAAATTGCAGCCTAAGACAACTTGCAGATGATGGAGTGGTGTCTGTCGTAGGATCAAACGAATCCGACCTGCAAGGACCCTTACAAGATACTTTGAACAATTTTTCAACCTGGGCCATTGGGCTTGGGATCGAATTCTCCACGGAGAAAACAGAGATGGTGGTTTTTTCTAGGAAGCATAGACCAGCAAAACCAAAGCTTCAACTTTTGGGTAAACCGATCACTCATGCTATGTCATTCAAGTATCTTGGGGTCTGGTTCGACTCCAAATGTACTTGGGGGGCCCATATTAGGTATCTGAGTAAAAAATGTCAACAAAGAATAAACTTTCTCCGTACAATTACCGGCACCTGGTGTGGAGCCCATCCCGAAGTTGTATCGAACAACTATTCTCTCAGTGTTGGAGTATGTCAGTTTCTGCTTTCAATCCGCTGCCAAAACACACCTCATTAAACTCGAGCGAATTCAGTATCTTTGTCTCCGTATCGCGTTGGGATGTATGCCCTCAACGCATACTATGAGTCTCGAGGTTTTGGCAGGCCTACTCCCACTAAAAGATCGCTTCAATTTATTATCTCTTCGGTTCTTCATCCGGTGTAAGGTCATGAACCCATTGGTGATCGGAAATTTTGAGCAGCTGATCGAGCTAAATTTTCACACCGGATTCATGAGTTCATATCATGAATTCATCTCCATGCAGGTTGATCCTTCTTCGTATATCCCCAACCGTGTTTGTTTCCCTGACTACATCAATTCCTCTGTGCATTTTGATCTGTCCATGAAGCAAGATATCCATGGATATTCAGATTACCAACGATCGAGGATCGCTCCAACGATCTTCGATGAAAAATATAGGGGTATCAATTGTGATAATATGTACTTTACTGATGGGTCCACTATAAATGAGTCCACAGGATTTGGAGTGTTCAACGAATTTTTTAGCACCTCACACAGTCTTCAGAATCCTTGCTCAGTGTATATTGCTGAATTGGCAGCAATTCATTGGGCGCTGGACAGCGTCGCCTCACGACCTGTTGAATACTATTACATTGTAACGGATAGTCTTAGCTCTGTCGAAACTATCCGTTCAGTGAGGCCGGAAAAGCACTCGCCGTACTTCCTTGAGAGAATACGAGAAATTTTGAGTGCTTTATCCAGACGCTGTTATGTCATTACCTTTGTCTGGGTCCCTTCACATTGCTCCATTCCGGGTAATGAGAGGGCTGACTCATTAGCAAAGGTAGGTGCGATTGAGGGCGACATTTATCAGCGTCAAATCGCCTTCAATGAATTTTATTCTTTAGTCCGTAAAAATACCATCGCTAATTGGCAACGCAAATGGAATGAAGATGAATTGGGCCGTTGGTTTCACTCGATTATCCCTAAGGTTATCCTCAATCCGTGGTTCAAAAGTCTGGAATTGAGTCGGGACTTTATTCGCACCTTCTCCCGACTCATGTCCAATCACTGTTCTTTAGATGCACTACTCTTTCGTTTCAATCTTGCCAGCAGCAATCTCTGTGTTTGTGGCCAAGGTTATCGCGACATCGAGCACGTTGTTTGGTCGTGCGAGGTGTATCTGGTCGCCAGATCGAATTTAGAAAACTCCCTTCGGGCCCGAGGAAGACAGCCCAATGTGCCGGTGAGAGATGTGTTGGCTCGGTTAGACCTTGATTACATGTCCCATACATATATTTTCCTTAAAGCTATAGATCTTCGTGTGTGATTGTCCCTACAACCTTATACCCTCCTTTCCTTCCTTTGCGGGTAATTCGTCCCCTTGCTATAAATAGTAGAATAAGTTGAAATGTAAAAACACTATAGATATACGAACAGATTTAAGAATTGAGTGTTCATCAACATTGTTACAGTTTCCTTATACCCCATCCTTCTCCTAAAAATATGTCACCCTTCTAAACTCGAGTACACCGCGAGTAATCGGTCTTCCACCTAACTAACCATAGATGTAAGAAAATTGTTTATATATATAGTTTAAAAATTATATTTAAGAATTCGGCTCCTTTAAACTTAAGTAACTGAGCCTGTAAAAATAAACGAATTAATTAAAAAAAAAAAAATCTGGACACATGGTTCATACAGTCTGATAAGTGAATTGATCTATTTACGTACTGAAACCAAAACAAACAGTGTGCTTTGCTCTTCTCTCACAAACACTATTACAGCGCGGACTCGATTATATACAGTCTCTGATTTCTTTTCACTGTATGTAATCAAGTCAAAAAAAATTGTATTCTTTTTCGTTTTTTATGCATGTATTATTCGTTTTTTGAATAAGAAAGAAGAATTTTATTTTTGATTCATCCCCTTAAAGTCAAAAAAAAACCTTTCTCACATGAAAAAAAAAATTATCCAGATTCCCTCAGGAAGTGATAGACGATCATATTTAATGAATAAAAATCCTTCTACGCATATGTTTGAATTTAAACAATGACAGAGTTACAGAACCTTTTTTTTTTGTTTCGGACTCTGTTGCCTCAAACTGGCTCTACATTAAAAAGTACGCTACGGAAGACGATTCTGATGCTTTCATTTGAAAGATGAGAAAATTTAGTACAGAATATAGCAGTGAAACATCTAAATTAGGTGATTCTTATAACATTTTGGAAGAGAAAAACTTAAAAGGTAATAATATTCAATTTGTTATTATTAATTTTATCCTAAAAGTTATATTAAACTTGATTTTTTCTATCAATTAAATTGAAGATCTCTTATCGTTCTACAATTTGTTCTTTGACACCAAACTTCTATATTTATTAATTTCGCTCCAATATCGATATAAACAATTCCGGGTGGAAATTCAAGCAAAATCTTCAAAAACCACGATTTTCACCATACTGTACATGTAACAGCCACTTAAATGTAACATGTCTGTAGCGCAGTCCCAAATTAATAGAAATTTGACCCCCTTCCAGTTGACCGATTAATCTGAAATTGGGAACACACCTTTATCTCTGCAGTCATTATAAAACTGCGTATTTCATGATCTCGAAAATCCAAGATGGCGGCCGCTATAAAATGGCGGATCACACATTTTCTCAAAACCTCATCGATATAGGTTTTCCAAAACCCCATCAATATGGGTATCAAATGAAAGGGCTTAACTAGAAGAATACAGTTATTTATGAAAAAAAATCCTAGATGCCTGCCACTACCAAATGGCGGACTACATATTCTCTCAAGGGGGTCTTCGTAGCCACTTGGTTACGCGTTCGCTTACTAAGCGATCGATCGTGAGTTCAAACTCAGGGCCCTCAATTGACCATCTTTGTGTTGTTATAGAATAGCTACGTCCACGCAACAATCATCAGTGATGGAGATCGATCCACGGTCGAAAAAAGATCGATTCATCCATACAACTGCTCCGCTCTGCAAGAAATATCGGGCTGCTGTTTTATAAATAACCCAACAATGAACAATATAAACTGTCTCCGCTGTCCGGTCTGCTGAACAATAGAAGAACAGAAAGAATACCCTTACGCCTAAATGGCTACTACAGTGTAATTTACCATAATGTAATGGAACAGAAAAAAAACCTAACGCCTAAATGGCTATTACTACTACTGTGTAATTTACAATTTATAGAAACATAAACATATGTACATGCACACGATAAAACCCGGCTCTGTTACAGATAAAATGCAAATGAGCCTAATAAATAAATAAATGGGATAAAAAAAAATATATATATATTCTCTCAAAACTCCATAAATATGGGTATCAAATGAAAGGGCTTGACTAGTAGAACATAATTATTAAAAAACTAAAATAAAATCGTGGGGCACGTTGGATTTCCATTACCCACAATTAGCGACTTCATCATATGTCCCACGAATTTATTTTAGTCTTATCAATTTCTGTGAATTTGTTGAGTAACATCAAAAATATTTTCAAGTTACTCTTAGTGCTCATGCATCAGCGTTTTGCGTTTTGCTTTTTGCTTTGCATTTTGTGTAATAAAAAACCGATTCCGATTCCCATTTCAACACATTCATTTTTCACAATGTTTCTTCGTTGCAAGGACACACTTCCGGACGTACGTTTTCTCGACACATACACCATATCCGTCGGCGATTAAAGCTATTTGTTGATTTCTCGTGGGTCTCTGTGAGTGATGCGGAAAAATGAGGCAAGCAAACGAGCCGAGGCGGCTAATTTCCACTAAGTGTACGTGTTGAGGTGTGGGTTCCCTTCTTAACGTTCGAAAGCGTCGCTTCCTACGCCTCTGGGATTATGGTGTCGCTGTTCTAAAAGCCTCTGTGCCAACGAGACCACCCTCGCTTTTGAAATTCCGGTCCGTACGTGGAGCTGAGGAGAGATCCCTCTAAATTTGGCAGTTGAGATGATGAAAAATTGTGGGAAAGTCTTATGCAAGACAGATGAATGTGGAATTTGTGTTATGAACATTGAGAAGCATCCGTGAAATCGCACCAAAAAAAAGCAAATTTGATTTTGAATTAATCCACGATGTGCACATACACTCGCTATCAGGATTATAACATAATGGTCACTATAACTTTTAATCTGAAACGAACTGGTACTTCCAACAATAACATAGAGATGAAAGCTGTTTCTTTTCTCATTCGTTTGCCTATCTCGAGGCATCTGTCTCCTGGACGATAGTTGGAGTCGTACATCTCGCGATGAAAAATTTAACGATCCAAAAGTTTTTAATACTTACAATCTACACCCCCCCCCCCCAAAGAATTGCTATTCAGTCAGCAAACTTTCAATCCCCTACAGCATATCACTCGAAGATGGTTAGAATTGTTCGCGCACTCAGCACAAAAGCATACAATCCGTACCCGGCGAGCTTATGTGGAAATGGGCCACGTCCCAACTCCCGGCAGAGTTTCCCTTACATCAACTAACCATCTCCCGAGCAAGAAAGTATCCTTCTCTTCAGCTATTTGTCACTGTGTGCTCACAGTATAAAGAAAATGAATGGGGGAGGAAAAGAACCGACAAGGACGAACCGACGAACCGACGAACCGACACGGGAGCGATGAGCATTTCTTCTCGTGCACTAATTATGCAGACAAATATTATGCTTTTCTTATCTCATTACATTATTTTATGACGTCGACAGCTGGCGAAGTTTCCACACATATCCACACACACACACACACACACACACACACACACACACACACACACACACAATTCCATTTCCTCGCGTTCGCTGTTCGTTAACGGTAGACGCCGAAGTAAGCGAAGAAAAGGGAACCCGGACCCGACATTCGGATCGTAACGGAAGCTGTCATAGACGCGATGGCCACAGTAAAAAGTAAATTAGGAAAAAAAGCGCGAGAAGAGAAAACATATCGTGGCTTTCGTTGTAATTGCGAAGTCCCGTTCCGTTAATTAATTGTACACCGGAGCAGATGACTTCCTCCGGAAGTCACTTCTGTCGGAAGGTTGCGTTGTCAAACTTTTTGCTCGCGTCGTTATTGCCGCGGATGGGAAAATTGCAATGTGAGAACACGGCGAGATATCGGTCTCCGATGGGGTTCACTGGAACCGGTGCCAGTGATCGATGGGGATAATGTCATAATGGCTTCGAACAATCTGGAATTTTTTCCAACACTCTATTTGGAATGGAAACGAATGCCGGTACTAAGCGACATTTTAGTTTGTGTAGCTGTGTTTTTTTTTTGGAAAATTCATTTATGTAAGAATCTGTGAGCCTTTCCACGATGAAGTACTAGTGGCAAGGCCCCCCCAAAAAATATCCCGGTTGTAGTATCCATACCTTTAAATGACACAACATGTAACACCATTATTCAAACGCCTTGATTTTGTAAAAATGCCACAGGGCTTAAATGTAGAAGAGGGAAAAATAAACGAGATCTTGGATCGAGGTACGTTTATGTAAAGGTAACCTGGACTCGAAGTGTGTAACGACACGATTCACTTATACACTCTCAACTATGATATCTTAGGCGGCTCGCACACCGGAGCAACAAGCAACTAGCAAGCTGCAATACGCAATATGCAACAGGCAACATATGTTGTTGTTCTTCGCATTCCAGAGCAATAATAACGCCTGACATTATGCAAACAATCTACTTAATGTATGAAACTTGTCAAATTATGAGCGATAAGTTGCTCTTCAACCGACACGTCGTGTTGCTAGCGATATGTGTTGCTCTGTAAAGGCGATAGCGATATCGTATTGCGTCGGTGTGCGAGATCACCAAAAATCAAATGGAAAAAAGCATTGGCGATAATATTGCTTATTGCATGTTTTTTTTTTATCCCATCCGTTTATTAGGCTCATTTAGCAATTCAGCTGTCAGAGAGCCGAATTTATTCGTACACATTTTTATGTTAAGATAACTATTGTTGTATATTATTTAGGCTTAAGATTCCTATCCATCGATAAACATTTGTTTTTTTTATGTATAACACAGTAGCTGTTTAGGCCTAAGAATATTCCAATTCTATCGATACACAACACATGCCGAGTTGGACTGTTCACAACGGGACTGCTGATATGGGGCTTCCATTGCTGTGTTAGAATTAGCACCAATTACCGATGCAGCAGATCGTAATGTGAGCGGTAAGGGACTGGGATTACCGACACATGATGATTGTTGCGTGGACGTAGTAGCTAGAATAACACACAAAGATGGTCAGTTGAGGGGCCCTGAGTTATTAGCTCATGATCGTTCGCTTAGTAGCGGACACGCAACCAATTAGGCTACGAAGACCCCTTTGCATTGCATTTTGCATGTTGATAGTTGCTAGTTGCTTATTGCTCCGGTTTGCGAGCCGCCTTAGGTTTGATGGAAAGCAGCGATCGCAAAGCAATTTATAGCAAGTTTTTTTTTGTTGCGAATATTTCGTGTTCTGCTACTTTTTTTTTATGAAAATACATCAATAATACGTGAGATAGTGAACCATTAAAGTCAAAATAACGGAACTAGTACCCAGGATGTGTTGTTTCTGTGCTGCTTTTCGAAACTGGTATTTTCACGGCGGCTCGACTGCGAAGAAATATATATAAAATATTTCCATTTTCAGACAACTCTATGACTCGATGTGTGGCACCCGGATGCGTGAGCGTTCGACCATTGAAACCCGAGGCTCGAGTCCAACTCGAATTTTGAAAACATATCCCACAAATTATCATTTCATCGATTCTCGAGGAATGTGACCATCCGGAAAAAATGCCTTCGATTCTTCGGACAGGACCTAAACAGCAATACTAAAAACATGTAAATTAGCTTGCTTTACTTCAGTCCAGATTGTTTTATGCATATCGATGGTTTGGAAGTACAACATCGTCGAAAACTGATAACAAAATTGGCAACAATTCTTAAACCCCGGAGGGTCAAGGCACGGTTTGATGAATAAGGGCTTCAGATTCTGGACTGGTCAGCCCGTTTACCAGATCAAAACCAGCAGTCTTTCAACTTTCGAGCAAAAATCAATTTCGTTAGCGCAAACATCAAATGAACTAACAACGCTTGTCACTACGTAATATACATATGCGAATTGAATTTTCCGAATTTTCCTTCAGAGCTTTCCAAAAATTTTCAATTGTCATGGTGGTTGGAATATGTTTGATTGAAATATGTGTATTATTTTTACGGGACCCCCTCTCCATTTCAGAAGAGCGAGGGGTGTCATACCATCATAGAAACATTTCTCGTATTCAAAAACCTTCACATGTCAAATTTGGCTCCATTTGATTGATTAGTTTTCTAGTTATGCAGAAATTTGTATTCCATTTGTATACGAGGGTCACTATTTATATTTCGGGAATAGGAACAAAAACAAATAGTTAAGCTGCGAATATATTTTTATTGTTTTTCAAAGTACTCGCCACGATGATCGATACACTTTTGCATGCGCTTAAACCAATTTTCAAAGCATTTATTTCAATCGACACGAGCCTTTTTTTTGAGGGATTGTCAAATTATGTGGGATCCAACGTGAAAATAATTTTCGCACAACTAAGTGTTCATGTAAAATCGCATATATGCTGGTGGAACTAATGCTTAGGGATGCCTCAATCTCACAATAGGTTGCATGACGATCTTGCTTAATCATTTCGTGCACAGCATCGATATTTTCTGGCACTACAGTCGATTTTGGACGACCTTCACGAAACTCGTCTGACAGCGAACTACGACCACGATTGAATTCACTATACCAGCGATACACAGTGATTTTTGATGGAGCTTCATCGCCAAAAGTCAAATTAAGTTGATTGACGCACTCTTGTTGTGATAATCCACGTCGAAAGTCGTAAAAAATCATCGCACGAAGATGTTCACGATTCAGTTCCATTTTTTTGCCGAGACCAAACTTTCAACTAAATATAAAATAAACAAATAGCGTCCGTATGACAAAATGTTCTGAGTACGTATATCGTCAAAAATGTCAAACTTTACGATAGAACCGTCAGATGGACTCACATGACATCAGTGTTGCCAATTCCCGAAATATGAATAGTGACCCTCGTAGTACCCCTTAGAGAGGAGGGAGGAGTGTCGAGCCACCATAGAAACATTTATCGATCCCTAAAACCTATATGAAAACTCTATATGATAAGTTTAATTCCAGTTGTTTGATTAGTTCTCGAGTTGTTCAGCACCCTCCCCTTCCCCTCTTTAGAGAGGAGAAAGGAGTGTCAAACAATCATCAAAATATTTATTGTGCCCTAAACCTCCATATACCAAATTTGGTTCCGTTTGCTTGAATAGTTCTTGAGTTATGCAGAAATGTATGCTTCATTTGTATGGCAGTCCCCCTCCCCTCAGAGAGAGGGAAGGAGTGTCTATTCATCATAGAAACGTTTCGTGTCTCCTAGAATCTTCAAATGCCAAATTTGGTTTAATTTGCTTGATTACCTCTCGTGTTCTGCAATAAATTTGTGTTTCATTTGTATGGCAGCGCCCCCTTAGAGAGGGGGGAGGAGTATCTAACCATCATAGAAATATTTATTGCATCCTTAAAATTCCACAGGCCAAATTAGATTTCGTTTGCTTGATTAATTCTCGAGTGATGTAGAAATTTGTATTTCTTAAAAAAAATAATAAAAAAAAATTATGATGACAGAAATCCATTTTTATACATATAGATTAATTATTTTTATTTATTTTTTCTTTTAGTTTAGTTTTGTTTTTATTTATTTAGTATTCCATTCATTTTCTAATGATTCGTTAGTACAGTTAACGTTGGAAGAATACAGCCAGAAATTTGAACAGTTTGTCGCTCTACACCTATTCAAACATTTCGTATTCTACACTACCAATTCATAATCAATGACACCCATCTGTATCGAATTCTCATCGATACTTCGAGTTTCGCTAAATGCTCCGTTCAGTTCGGCTGCATTGGCTTTCTGAGTGGGCGCCAGTTTGTATACATATTTGTGTGGTTTCAATAGCCTATTTAATAGCAGTTTTCAAGCTATTGAAACAAGTTTTCGGATCAATGATTAACAAGCATATAACTCTTGGATATTTTGTTTTTCGATTGAAGTGACTATCATATCGCTCCGTTCAATCGGCAAAGATGTATCGTTCAAAACCTTGACCTTCAAGTGTAACGCTCTCGTTTTCGAAACTTTGAAGTTACACCCCGGAGCAGAAATGAAAAACGTAGTCCTACGTCTTATGTAAAAAATACGACGTGAAGGTACGTCGTTTGGTGTTCTAGGGTGTGTTCGGATTTTGATACAATCACGCGTCGTGTCTGTCAGAGAATTTGGCGGCCAACGTGCCGCTCGTTCGTTTTGTTGTTCCAAAAGTTTCCTATGTACAAGAGTTTTGCTGTAATTATTCTAGGCGTGGTCAGATGCAATATTTTAGGTAGCGAAAGAAAGAGCTTCTTCGAGCTGCTCACGTAAATAGGGAAAAGGAAGTGAAGACACATGTTTCTCAAAACGTAGCATGTGTTTACCGTTCTTCACTGCTAGCCAAGCTAACGGCAAAGCTGAAAGAAAACAAACGCACGACTCCACGCGGTGCGCTTCGGGTAATGCAAACATAAATAATAAATAGACCCTTGCCCCAGTAAGCGGCTTCGGTATCGAATGACACTTTATTTGAGGACTATTGCCTAGCCCAGATAAGAATCAAGAAGCAAAAGTGCGTAAAATTTAAAGGAGTTGTAATCATACTTAAGGATTCATTAATCATTATAATAGATTTATGTCCAATATTTCATTTAAATTGTATTATTTATACAATTTGTTGAAGAACAATATAACATTTGTTTGGGCAGAAATTGTGAAAAAGCATTCAAAGATAGTGAACAATCATTAATTTCAGGCAACATTCTAGAATTTTATGATCCTGGAAAAGAAATTGTAGTAGTAACAGCTGTGGTATGTGTGTGGGAAAACCAATATGTTTTAGATTTTTTACGTTAAATGACTCACAGATAAGATCCAATTCTTCCCCAAATGAAGCTTTAGTTTTAGTTTGTACAATCAATAAGTTTCATAAATATTTGTATGGACAAAGGTTCATCGTTTATACAGACCACAAGCCGCTGATATGATTTTTTGGGATGGAATGTTGCAACTTGCCTTGATTTTTTATAGCGCCACAGGGGTACAAATGTAGAAGACGGGATAATAAACGAGGTCTCGGATCTCTGAAAGTGAATAAGTGAAGACGCGTTTGTTTATTTCTCCCTTCCAACGCAACACCAGTGATCTCAAAAATATAAAAAAATAATGTAACATCTCTGCTTATTTTGTGGAATTTGCTTTCAGTATTTACTTTCGAAATAAACTAAGTTCAAAACTAATTTCAGCAGCTTCTCGTTGCCTCATTAAACCTTATTTCAAATAATAAAAGGTTCATCCGATCTTTCAAATGTAAAAAAAAACATACTATGCATTTAATATTCAACCCCACGGTCATTTTGCGCACTTTTTCGATCACGAATTACATCCCACATTATCCCATGTCGGGAGTCATAAGAGCCGATAGAAAAAAAAAAAACGAATGCTCCACAGTGATAAGGTTGCTAAAGAATTCATAAGCCGGATGGTGTCGGGCGAACAACGACGCGCTCCCCAACGACAAAAATGTAAAACATTACGCAATAAAAAGTTGCAGATCCCTCGTAAAATAGGTTCGTTACCTGACAGTACGAGTGAGCGCAAAAAAAACAGACATACTCCGAATGCCCAGGAGTCACCCGGTCCGAGCAGCCGAAAAATTTGTTCACGAACAACTTCAATCTGTTTGAGATGAACCCCCTCCCCTCCACCCTCCCCACGCACCCTATCAACCCAGAGCAGTGAGGGGTTGTGCTTTCAGACGAAAAAAGCTGTTATGTGAAAACTTTTTCAATAAGGGTAAACATATTATGCAAATATTTGCTTTGAGCCGTAAGTCAGGGTCCCTCGCGCGAACACACCCACCCCCCCTGGTATTACTATTGTCTGGGAATTTGCGCTGCGAAACCCGAAAGTTTGAACAGGTTTAGCTCCTCCCCCCTTCCTTCTTTCATCCGTGATGCCGTACGTACCTTCTCCGCCGAACGGAACATCACGGATGAAAGTGTTACGCTCCCCTGACGGAAGTGGCGTGGCGCGAAACGAAGGTAATAAACATTTATCCCTCCGAGCAGATGCCGGTTTTGTGTATCGATTTCAAGAAGCTATATTGACTCTCCCCGTCCGCCCCTCCCCACCCCACTTTTTATGCGGGGCATCATCGCCAAGGATGGCTGAAGGATGTTTGCTAAGCGGAAAAGGAAATTGATATTTGATTGTGTAACCTAACAAGTGTGTTCTAGGAAACCCGGAGCAAACCCGGCGCACCAGCATCCGTATTGCGCTAGGAAAATATTCCTCGCGCCATGTTTAGGAACTGCGCCATGCGGAAAAGAGATGTGATTGATGATCGTCGGGTTGGTGAATAGATGTAGAATATGGTACTGAATTTGTTATTCGCTCCCAAAGGACAGGGAACGGTATTAATCTCACTTATTTTTGAATTGACTGAAGCAAGGTCACGGGTCGTGGCTCCCGGGGAACAGATTCGCTCTCCATTCTTCAAAATTGACACTGGATAGGGAACAAAGGTTATTAAAACTTTGAAGAATATTAGGACGAAACTCAGAGTTAATAATCTACTCGGGATTGGAAATTGATTACGCTGCCCTCAAAATTGTTCCCAGTTGAAGCATCTTTTCATCGGCCAACATATTCCGCCGATTCTTACATGGATTCAATTCGCAATATGGAAGCGGGATGAGATAAGGCATCATTTACATATTATTTCCGTAAACGAGCTATAAGGGAATAAACTCTGTTTCTGGTGGATTATTTTCATCTCTGAGGACAGAAGGTTGGGCGTTAAATTGGGAGGCCCTCCGCCCAATTGCCCCCACCCGCACACATTCGTGAGGACGAAAGTGTTTGGAATGAAATTTTGCACTCCCTTGTGTATATTTTACACTTAACGATGCTCACATTTGTATCAAATAGACGCTGCGTGGGTAAATTGAAAAAGGAAAATAAAAAGAAACAACTCCAGCCGGAATGAAGTAGAATCTACCCCTCTAAATATAATTTTTTTCGTTTTTGTTAGAAAAGGGCGTATGCTGTTGAAAATCATGTAAAATGTTACTCAGTGTGGCGCCCATCAGTTATAATGGGTGAGTGTTGACACGGCTGCGAGTTTCTACAATTTTAATAATGTTTCAAGGATGGAGAACATAGAGCTGAATTATGTTCAAAAAACATGTGGCTGTTTGAGTTGTTGATTTTTTCGTACTGCGTTTTGAATTAGTATCTGACCCATTCCATGAAATTATGAACCAATGAACCAAATTACGTTTTTATTTTTTTCCTAATACTAAATTTGAAATTTGAATAAGCGCTAGTTATATCATAAATTCCTTGAAACGATTTTGATTTTTATGCGCCAACCTTTGAGAGAGGCAAGTTTAAAAAACTACATAATTATATTTAAAATGTTTTAGGTGTTCAGTATTTTTATGTTTCTTACATCGAGCTTCTCTGCACTTGATTAACCAAAGTTCAATGTATATACATTATTGAATGGACAATTAAATACTTGTTTGAAGAGCCGTGGGTAGATCTAGGTTTCATTTTGTAATTTATGAGGAACAAGCATTTGAAAAAACAGGTATTTTGAAGCGTGGTCACGTCACAAAAATAGAGCGTTTTTTAAATATATCTGCTGAACCTAAATTCAAACCTTTTTATACTTGGGTTTTTCTGAGCGAACAATGAGAGTCAATAACCCACAAAATTTGGTTAAGATCGGTTTACAAATAGAGGAGTATCAACTGTCTCAAGAAGTCACCCAAAGTATACGATCCATTCCAGCGTGACGTGATAATATTTTGACTCAATACAAACATTTTTTGGCGTTTTTATGCATGAAACACACAAAATTAAACGATGTTTTAGTGAAATTGAAAAAAATTGCTACATGAATCAGCTGTTGGAGAATATTTTATAGATAGATTGGCTTGTTGTCTTTCAAATACTTTTGAGCTTGAGCTTGAGCTTGAGCTTGGGTAGACTGTACAATTCGTATTTGCTCTCCGTGATTGACCTGAACCAACCAAATTGCACACAGAACACTCAGAATGACGCTTGGGACTAGCAAATCATTCTCGTTGTGCAATTTTCGGTGATTCGAGCTTTAAATACTCAATAATGACGCCGGCCACGTCCTTACAGTCACCAGGGGAAGGGGAGGAATGTTAGTATGGTAATCGCCGCCCGAAGGCCACAAGGATCGCCTCTATATCGTGGCTCCCTAGTGATTATCATGGAAGGGATAGTTGTTAGTGGGAAGAGTTAATAATCAGGATTCACTGAGGTAAGTGATGTGATTATGTGACGCGAACTATCGAACACTCTAAAAAACAAAATTTCTAAAATATTAGGCTGTCAAAAGAGTCCTGCGGTATTTTTTTTTTTGAATTTTCATTTGTTCATAAAATTAGTTACAATCATCTGTTTTAAGTCAAATATGCGCCGTTTTGTTCGATGACTTGTTCCCAACGAGATGCCAACTTCATAATACCCCTGTTATAGAAGCTCCTTATTGGCAAAAAACTCGGATAGCCAATTTTCACAGGCCTCTTTTGTGGCTAACTTCTGACTACCTAGCTCATTCGCCATGGACAAAAACAGGTGGTAGTACCTTGGTGCAAGGTCCGGACTATACGGCGGATGCAAAAGAACCTCCCATCCGAGCTCCCGGAGCTTCTGGCGCGTCACCAAAGAAGTGTGTGGCCTGGCGTTGTCCTGATGGAAGACAATGCGGCCTCTGTTTATCAAAGATGGCCTCTTCTTCATGAGTGCTACCTTCAAGCGGTCCAGTTGTTGGCAGTACAGGTCCGAATTGAGCGTTTGGCCATAGGGAAGCAGCTCATAATAGATTATTCCTTGACAATCCCACCAAACACACAGCAGAACCTTCCTGGCCATTAATGAGGGCTTGGCCACCGTCTGAGCCGCTTCAGCGGGCTTCGACCACGACCGTTTGCGCTTCACGTTGTCGTAAGTGACCCACTTACATCGCCAGTCACCATCCGCTTCAGAAACGGGTCGATTTTGTTGCGATTCAGCAGCGATTCACATGCGTCGATACGGTCAAAGATGTTTTTTTGCGTCAACGTGTGTGGCACACATACATCGAGCTTCTTTGTGAATCCAAGCTTCTTCAAATGGTTAATAACGGTTTGATGACTTATCCCCAGCTCTTGGCCGATGCTACGGCTGCTACTATGCCGGTCTTTCTCGGCTAATTCAGCGATTTTGTCGCAATTTTCGACGACAGGCCTTCCGGAGCGTGGCGCATCTTCGACGACCTCTACACCAGAACGAAAACGTTGAAACCGACGTTGTGCGGTGGAAATGGAAACTTTATCGGGTCCATAAACTGCACAAATTTTATTGGCAGCTTGAGATGCATTTTTGCCTTTGTCATAGTAGTACTGTAAAATATGTCGGATTTTCTCTTTATTTTGCTCCATATTTGCGACACTATAACTCACGAACGACTTAACCAAACAAAACACTGTCAAGGACTAAAAAATACCTTTCCAACAAGCTATAGTATGACTCGATACAATGAATACAACTAGAACTACGCGCTTACAACGACACCTCGTGGAAATACCGCAGGACTTTTTTGACAGCCTAATATTATGGATCATACCACGCGGTAGAGATTATCTTTTTATTGGCCTGGCTATATATTTTGTTATTTATCGTACGTACATATCTAAATTCAATCGCGACGGCGAAGAGCTATCTTTGGGAAACCTGATAAGGCAACCGAGAGTATTCCAGTGGAACCAATAGACGGGTAATATATTGCGTTATGATTCGCGCGAACTCTGTATTGAACTCTAATTCCGTAGCGAGGAGCTATGTTTCGGAAACCTGAGAAGATAACCGAGAAAACTACACGTGTGTAGAATTTCTAATCTGAGTTTATAAGCTCAATCTAGTGTCTGGAATTTCAAAACCAGGAACCAAAAACTAATATAAATGTATATTTGCTTTCAACTACATTTCTACACAGAAAACCTAGAAAACTGTCGTGCAAAAATTCCTTCTTTTTCCAAAGTCTGACAAAAAAAAATCAGCAAACAAAATTTTGAATGAGAATACTATTCAATAGCATCATTTTTTTTTGTATAACATATAAAACTATTGAATAAAAAAAAACATTGCATTATTTATTTAAAAGAGACATTGTGCTGGTCACCCGGGCAGGAATAAAACAACTACACATCGGCTATATATGATACCAAGGCGCCTAGAAGTATATCCTAAGGTGGGCCAACTTGCTAAAACCACTCTTCAGCCATCTTGGAAGTCTACTGTGCTTTGTTTGTAAACAAAACACAATATGCTAGTGCCGAAGCTCGCTCGTGATCAGTCTGTCTCTTTCACGCTACAAGCAAATAATTCCCCTTCTGCTTTCTTCCGTACTGTTTTCATATACCGCTCCTCTAACCAACTTAGTGACGAAACGGTCCACCTAGTACCATAGACCCGTCTTGCATGATACAATAACTACACTCCCAAAAAGAATCTAGCTGGAACACTAATCCATCTATCGTCTAAAGCTTATAATAATCTAATAACGAGAAGAAGAGATAACAACTTAGCTCTTCATTGTGTTGCGTCAGCCCAATGCGCGTTCTCTCTTTCTTACTTTTGCTGCGACCAGAAACCGAATGAACAACGGACACAAGCATATTGACATATCAATAAAGGCCGAATTGAAGAACTCAAAAAAAAAAGATTAAATTGCCTCGATGGATTGAACTTTCATTTTTTTCAAAATGCATTCCAGACATTCAAGAAAATTCCAATAAACTTGAATTCTCTGGGATAGAAATCACATTATTTAACGAACAATTCTGCTATTCTCGAACCGAGCAACAAAAACCCGACCAGCTCGCAATGCGCACGATTGTTCAGCATTCAACCCGGACTCCCTTCAGCGCATTGAAAAAAATATCTTTATCGCTCTTGTTGCTCGATATCAATTTTGTTGCTTTTGCTCTATAAAAATAAATAATAAAAAAAGATCTTCTCAACTGCACTTCACGGACGCTTTACAAAAATTCCAACGAGGGAGAAACCTTCGAGAACGAGAGAACATGAGGATAGTGCGTTAACATATCTTGAAAGGACCAAAACACTCGTGAATCTCAAGATAACCGATTACTATAACGGTAACTGCACTTTTGCCATTGTATCATCGACACTCCCACAAAACGAAAGCGAACCTATAGCAACCGAAAACACGTCTATATCCACTGACTGCACTGAATGCTTTTTACTGGTTCGGACTGTTGAACATCAATGTTTGACTCGGAACTGAAACCGTTTCAAAACATACAAATGGGCTTGCTTCTATATTTTGTCAACAATAGATGAACATAGATTCCACAATATAGAATTGATTCTTGTTTCGACTTCCGGTTTGCTGGTAATAATATTGAATGACAAAAAATATGGAAACCCGATACGATCTGGGTATTTCGTTGCAGGTGTGGTGTGGTGGAAGTAGAATATCGTATTTCGATGTCATTTTAAAATCGAGGATGGTGACTTCCGGTTCATTAAAAACGGATCTTCAAGACCGAAAATGGCATGAAATTCCACAATACGATCGTGAATGGTAGCGTTGGCATATATCCATGGGTACGCGAAGAAGAATGGAAAAGGAGAATAAAGTTTGATAGTGAGCAGATAGGATTCAAGCGAGAGGGAGATAATATTTGAGTGGTAACAATTAGCCTTACAGCGACGCGTGTGGAGTTAGACAAAGAAGGTACACATCCAAATGTACGCGCAAACGTCAACAGCAAACGATCAAAGTCAACGTCCAATACAAAGTCAAAGTCATCTTTAACACGCAAACATCAACGCCTTGCAAAGGGTACGCGCACATGCACACAGATGCATACAAAGAGTTTAAAAATTTCTGATAGCAAAATCAAATGCGTTCCACCTGTAGCGAGCGCCACTCGATGAACCAGGATTGTGCTAGCCATTGATGGCAAGCGCCAGAGTGGACGTGTTAAACAATCACAATGTAAAAATTGGAGTTCGGTTCAGGGCCACTCCGAATTTTCCCAAACAACGGCATACCGTGTATTGCAGGTAACAGGTAGATTCAATTTAAGTAGTTTATTTCGATGAAAATATCATAAGCAATTACAACTGCCTTGTTTCGCAATGTTTCACAATCTAAAAGAATATTGAATTCATTTTGCATAGAGATCAAAAATATTTCTTCTCTGTTTTTAAAGCAATGAAAACGCAAAATGGCGCTAAAACGCTAGAATGAAGAGAGTCAAAAAAAGGTCACCATGTTATAAAATTGTCAGCGTTATAACACCTTTCATTTGACACTACTGAAAATACGCTAGGAAGTACCGTTCCTGAGATACAAAGAGGGGTAGTTTCAGGATCACCGGTCGCGTTAGGACCACATTCCCCTATAGGATGGACCATTGAAAGGGGAAGGGGAGATCTCAGAGGAAAGTGAGAAGTATTTTGAATATAAAAAAACATAAAAAATAGTATATAGCTTGCTACAATACGGTAAAATTCTCATTTAATACAACTTTTTGATTGTGTAACGTGACAACGCTTCGTGGAGACTGTGTTCTCGCATAGAGTGCGTTGTCACGTCACAAAATGAATAGCGATTTTTGCAATGTTCTTGCGAGTTTTTTGAAAAACTGAATATACAGGAATCACCGTTCATCTTTTGTTGACAAATCATAGAACAATGTTTATTTGTATGTTTTGAAACGGAACTAAAAATACAACATTAATATTCAAAAGTTGGACAGGTGCTTTCACGTCACAAAAGTATTGGGCTGGCAACAAACGAATTCAACTGTAAAATATACTCCAACTGAAGATTCTTGTAGAAAATTTTCTCTATTTTGCTTTAATTGACGAATTTACGCAAAGCTGAATCAGCTCATGCGACATCTACATTAGAGCTCAGAACCACAAAAGTGAGGGTGTTTGTTTATTTTACGCACTGAAAAGCAAGCTTCGGTGGTGATTATTCATTTTATTTCAATTTAGATTCATTTCAGCCATTGAATGTCGTCAGTATATGGTAAGAAAGTTGGAGTTTTGTATAATTACGATGGTTTCAACACGCGATTTGACCAAAGTCATAGAAAATCTTCGAAAATTTTAAGTTTGATAATGCATACCGGTTATTGATACTATGGATAATTGCTATGAAATCGATATCATATCAAATTGGCTGATATCATTGATTATGTAGGGGCCAATACGAGAAGGATTTGCAGTATTTTTAGCGCAAAAGACCCTATTCATCGTTTACTTATTCGGAAAAAATTAAAGTTACAATACTTATAACAAGCCATTCCTCGTAATATACATAGCACATTGTAAAATTATGATTTTCTAACCTGAAAAGTGGAAAGAATACGCGAAACCGGGAAATTTGAAGATAAATTCTGATTTTTCTAGAAAATTTGAACGAATTTCATACCAAAAAAACAAAACATACTCATTTTACTCGCTGCGCCATCTGGTTGTAAATCCAACGTAAATTCGTCAATATCGTTTACTATTTGGAGATCTTGTGATTTATACATGAAAACGAAAAAAAGCCTGTTTTTAGTGAGTTAATCTCTGTTTCTGTTTGCATGTAATCTGAACAAGCAATGATCCGAACACCCTTAAAAATCGTATCAAAACAGCCAGAAAGCTGCAAATTTCCTATGGACATATTTCACGTCACATATTCACACGTTTAAAATATCATTATGCATTGATATTAAAATATTGAACTGTGCGCTTCATTCCAACCATAAGAGTTTGTACAGAATAACAGCTCTGGTCCAGATTTTTTTGGGCATGTTTGACATTTTTAACCTCCTCTTTCATTCCCGAAAGCTCCCGTTTAACCAGGGACCGATATCCTTTGATTATGTGTAACTCAGAATTATTGGGAGTATTGGCGAGATGTGGTACATCATTGATCGTATTGGCTTCATACCACTCCACTACGATTTTAGCATAGTCAAATAGTGCCAGATCGGAGCAATACAAAGGATTTTCCTCGTGGCTTTTGATGAAAGGCAGCAACTGTTTTTACAGGTGCTCTTCTCGGTAAATTTCCTTGTTAATTGTGCCGATGGCACTGGAAGTTTGAATGGAAAATCGATAAGTGCAGATTGCTTCTCAAAAATATAGTTTTGGGGGGATTGCGCCAACTATTTCGTCCCAAAGTATTAAGTTGTTGGATTTCTGCCTTTAATAGTATAAATAGCTAGTTTAGGAAGTAGCTCAAAACCTTGCATCTTGAAATCTACTTATCGGATGTCAAAATCGACCCTATTCCCTCTTCTAGTACAGACACCCACTTTTGTTTGCGCGAAATATTTCAAACATGGCAGCAATATTCTAAAAGTTTTCTACGGATGCAAACCTTTATGAGGCAAAAAAAAAAAAATATCCACATTAATTGTTACATGTTCATCTTACCAATCACCACATTCTACGGATATTACTTTTAACGAAAATTATTTGTCTACGAACCTGAAAAGATCGCCCAAGGAAAGATATTTGAATCTAAAGAAGAAGAAATTATCAATATTGCATTCCGCTAAATTCATGAAAAGTATTAGAATGAAGGTATAATAGACAGAATGAGGTCGGTTTTTTTTTTCTGGAAGTTGTTTTATTAGTTGTTCTAAATACATCATTGTCTCTTCGAATTTCTTGCCCGAGGAAACGCTATGCATTCTACGCAACTTCTTGTGGGCATACTCGCCTCCACTATACGAGCGAATAACACGTGGCTTTCGATAGAATATATCCACTGTCAATAAATCATAACTTGCCTGACTCATTTCTCACCATAAAACATTGCTTTGCAAGCAACTGACCATCTCGCTGAAAGTGACCCGGTTTGACAAGAAACGCGTCCAATACTTTATGGCTCTACTCTGCTTTCACTGCTTCGTCAGTCTATGGAAAAGTTCTTCGATTTCCAGAAGATGATTCTCCAAATCACCACTTTAGTAAAAGTTCTACGAACACAGTTTCTTCAACAACGAAACGCGAAAAATCCCCATTGATTGATCGTGAAACGCATGTAACAATTTCCGAATTTTTTTCAAGTCGTCCACATTGTTTACCAGGCTTGACAGGCTGTTTTTTTTATAGGGGTAGGGGTGGTAAAATGAACAACCTGAGGAATATGCCCATTTACTGTGTCTACATACTGCTACAATCTCCGTTTTTCGAAGATTATTATAGCTTAACTGATTGTTGTTCAAGACATCGAATAAAAAATAGTACATTTTTCATTAAAAAAAGTTGTACAATCGAATATTTTTTATTGTGGTGTTATAATGGACACTTACACATATCATGCTAAATGCGTTAGATTTATGCGTTGCCTCTTGTCCAAATTTGTTTAAATAGTTATTAAAATAGGAGGCACGTGTATGAAATAAGCTGGTCCTATTCAGCTAGAGTCGTAATTGAAAATCTACAAAACGTAGTAAGAAACATATAACACTTCGTATAATGAGGCTGGGTTTTGGCTTGGGTGGCATATTTTACGAGGGTCAAAGGCACTAAAAGGACTTCTTCAAGTGCAATATGTGATTAGGGTCCATCAGCTTAGTAAACAGAACATTGTAAGTCGTTTCCCAGTCACAGAAACCCAACAAAATATTCGTTTACTTCTCCTAGAACATGTTAACAGTCGTCCAAACTGAGGATTTGTCGAAGATATCAGGACAAATAGACAAAATTTCACGGGAAAATCCTCAAATACCATGCGTGCAAAATTACATCCGAATCCCATCCCAGAGAGAAATTTCTGTTTAGTTCATTATTGTCAACATTTTGCAATATAGCGAATAGCATCATATGCTCTAAGAAAAGTGTGGTCAAGCAGCATCAGTTGGTTTTTGGTAGAATTAACTATATTTAAGCACCGGTTCATTTTACCTGCATTTTCTCTACATAGCCCGATAGTCTATTGTTTTGTTCATCTGTATGTATTGTTCTATTCTGTATTTCCAATTACATGCCAGATTTCTTCTCGCATTTCCGTAACATTTCTATGCGAGATTTTCCTCTCGACAAGTTTTTTGTTTAATTTGCAATTCTTGTTTAATTTTGTTTAATTTTGCTAACGCAAGTTTGTCCAAATCTGCAATTTTTTTTTGTCAAAGATTGACTTTCTGGTACATGGTCGTTTTTCGTCTAAAAAGACGATTTTATAAAGAAAAATTTTGTCGAGAGAGTCGGTTTTTGACAAAACAATTTTTTTGGGGATGACAGTAGATCTCGAAGTTTTATGCAATTTGAAGAAATTTGGCATCAATTTTTTTTTCGAAAACCCTGATTTGCTTTATTCCCCCCTCGGGTGATTTGTCGGTTTTCAAAAAAACTTATACTTTGACTACTGTGCGACACTAGTAAATGAAGTCCGATTGAGCTGATATTTTGCATAGGGTAGTTCCTCGTGGGAATCAACATTTTTAATGCCTGAAAAAATATGTCACCCTTCTAAACTCGAGTAGACCGCGAGTAATCGGTTTTCTACCTTACTAACTATAGATTTAAGAATTGTTTGTATATAGTTATAAAAAATATATCTAGGAATTCGGCACCTTGAAACTTATGTAAATGAACCTGTAAAAATAAAAATTCATACACCAAATCACAAGAAATTTTGTTTACAAGACAAAATACCACACAATATCTTTGACCAATAGAATTATCCATATCAAAAACCACCGAGTAAAAAAAAAGTTTACTTGTTCTTATTTACTCTGTAAACAAACTGAATGACAGATCGCGCTCTAAATTTAAAATTACATATTGCCGGTAAATAATTGACTGAATGTAGTAAACGAAAATAAAATCTCCAGATCTAGCATCTGCGGATTATTTTTTGGCTTGTTGTAAGACTGCAAAATCTTCACTACAAATGAGAATCATCAAGAATGATTTGGATCTGTTGTTTTTCGTCCCAGACGCTTCACGAGTGTGGAGTTTTGCTACCTTCCGAAAAGGGAAATAGAAGAATTACTATATCGGACTAATACACCATGTGCACCATATGAAGTGCCCTTCCATCATAAACGTAACGAAAAATTATTATGGAGAAATATATTCAAGAGCAACTGAAAAATATCAAGCCACACTTCTTCCTACAATTTTTGCACCTCTCCAGAAATTGATTGTCAGCTTCGACTTATACAAAAAAAACCCCAAACGATAAGCAGGAATTGAACCAATACTGGCTGGTCCTGGGTAGTAAGACTGCTCCACACAACCACTGGTGCTGTGATATCAAGGCACGAGATTATTACACCACATTATGAAACGAAATTGTATTTTTTACTCTCAGAAAACAATAAAAAATCGCTCTATGTTTTGTGAAATATTTCACAAATGGCTGCAAAAATTACAGTGTTTTGAATGTATCCATAATATTTTTGATAATGAATTATCCTAAACTAGGAATGTAATGATGAAACTGTCATTAATTCAATTTTTTTTGCGTCGAACAGAATACACTTCTGTGGAAAGTCATATGAAACCATGTTATGTTCTTGGTCATATTTCCATTTGGTTTGCTTCTGTCACAGTTAAGCTCAAAAACAAAACCTCAATTTGATTTTCTGAGGTACCATCTGTAGGCTAAACCGAGAACCCTAACGATTATACTTTTTCCCAACATCGTTATACCGCGGCAATTATAATTGGACTATGACTTACAAGCATCATTTTCCTGTCCCAAATTTGAAGCAGTTAATCGCGTTTCCTTCCGAGATAAGCCACAGCACAAAGTGATAAAAGATAGCCAACACTCCCAGAAAAAAATGAATAAATATTGAAACCCCCGAGGCGAAATGGAAGGCACAGCCGCCACCTTCAACGGCAAAGTTTAAATTACTCCTCTGTTGTATTTTATCATTTTAAATGTATACTCCAGTCTTCCGTTTCTCTCTCTGTCTCCTGTCGCTCTCATCCGGAAGATCCACTTTCAAGGATAACTCCCACGCGATGCCAATTTTTTTCCTGTCACCAGATCCCGGCCCAGGATAATTATTCATCATTTGTTCGCTGATAGCGCACACACAGCGTTATTATACGCGACCATGGGGGAATCAAGTTTGTCACGAATATGTTTTTAATATTGAATATCATTATTTCGGGCGTAAACTTTTGCCACCGAACCGATGGATCATCCGTTCCTATTAAAAAAATCCCCGATTGTGAACCGTGAGTGTGGGTGGATGGGTGCGATTATGGACGAAATCCGCTCTGCCCTTGGGAGCTACCATTTGTGTGTGTGTGTGTGTGTGTGTGTTTGTGTGGGAGAAGCTTACAGTGATGTGATTAAAGCACACGTTCGTCCCACACATTATCGGAAAAGTTCGACGAGGCGGGTGGCAAAAGGTGTGAGACTTTCTCTCCTCGTTTACCCCCTTCTGCTCGGGCGGAGCGCTCTGGATGGGAGTTCCAAGTACACCATTGTCGAGAAGGATCTTTGTTCTCTTGAAGTTTGCAGATAAAAAGGAAGTGATCCCATCAAGCGCACACTTAATTTGAATCCCAGTATGGTACTTTGACTAACAGTGATGCTGTGTGATGTTTGTGCGTGTGTGTGTCTGTGTGTGTGTGTGTTTGAGTTCAACCGGCACATCTGCTTGTCTGTGGAACGGATGAAGACACTTCTTGGCTGTTGAGGATAACGAGCGAGAAGTTTTTCGTAAGGCTGGGAAACGAACTAATTCGATCAACTAGTTATGAGTGGAGTAATTAATTTCGTGCTGGCAGCGGAGCGAAATTCGAAAGTATTCCAATCGATTATCATAATTCAATAAATAAATAAATAGATAAATAAATAAAACACTGAGAGTGTACAGTAGTGGTTTCGCTATTACGGAGAAACTTTGAAACCGCATAACAGCTGCCGGCTCATTTCACTGATAATAGAACTTGCATTCCACGGTAATCATTCCATTATGCTGTTTAAAGTTCCGATGAGATTCCATCCATTATCGATACTTGTATGTGGTTGTTGTTTGGATGTTATCGGTAAATCCACTAGGATAGACGGGAGATTCATTTTCGAGATTGTGTGATTTCGTAGCACGTAGGTTCTGAAGTCAGTCAAACTATGATAAACCACAAGCTTTAAAATGAGCTTCTGCTTATAACATTGGTATTTTCATAGAATTGGTTGGTTTTTGTTGAGGTGAAATTGCGAGAACAGTTCTAATCAGGAATTGTGCTATTTTTTGTGAAGTTGCGGGTTATCAGCGAGAGTAAACGATGACGTCAAATATATCCCCCACAACAAGTTCTCAAGGATGATCTCTCGTGGCTGATGATCAACGAGAAGGGAGTGTCCAAACCAGTGTTGCCACATTTTGATCTGTACCAGAGGGGTTAATTTTTTATTTTAGTCGATTTTATTTTAGTCTCAACAATGCCCTAGATTAATGAAGGAAGGGGTGTGATAACTGCTAACTGCTATTTGCCTTTTATTTTTTATTAATCCGTTTATTTTTTACAGGCTCAGTTACACAGGTTTCAAGGAGCCAGACTTTTTCTAGCTATTAGTACATTGCTATGTTCAATCACAATGAAACCGTTTAACTTAAAATTTTCTTTACTTATTTTATTTTTTAGTTTTTAGTACATTGTCTGTTTCATTTGATATCAATATTGAGTGGATTGCATGTAATACATGATGTGTTCTCCAAGTCAAGTTCGTTCGTTTGATACACATATCCCAATCAACATAATATTTTTTGAAATATTATGGAATCAGCTATTTTGTAGCGGCGGTCAAATTGGATTTTTGGAGGTAAAGGTGTTTTATAAATTTCAAAACAATCGGTCAGTTCCTATTTAAATATTATTCCTACGGTACATGTTTCTTTTTAGCTGTTTTTTATGATTGTATATACGCATCATGCGATTGATAGAAGCGTTGTTTGTATAATTTGTTCTGGATGTTTTGGTTAGAAACGAATTGCGTGTTCTTAGTTGACACCCAGGTACATGGAAATTTAATTTTTCTAGCAATTCAGCTGGTGCTCCCTTGGCCGAGTGGTCAGCGTCATAACTAACATGCCGGGTGTTCGGGTTCGATTCCCGTTCTGGTCGGGGGACTTTTTCGTCAAAGAAATTTCCTCCGACTTGCACTGTGATCACGCGTATTCTAGAGCTTGCCACTCAGAATGCATTCAAGGCGTGTTGTGTTATTTGGCATAGAAATCTCAACTAAGTACTAATAAAAATGACGCAAGTAATACTACGTTGAGACGGCGAAGTTCCTCTAGGAACGTTAGTGCCATTGAAGAAGAAGAAGAAGAAGCAATTCAGCTGATTGTACTCGTTGCGAAATTAGATCATTACCAAAAGGAAGCATTGAAATTTTACGGCGTTTCTTTTGTGCTTGGATGTTTATGAGCATGCAGCTTGCTTCATTTGAAGGAGGTGGAAATGAGGTCCAGTTCAACTTACGGAGTGCAAATAAGAGAAACTGTTTCAGGACTGACTCAATGCGTTCTTCATGTACGACCATATAAGGGTTCCAAACGATGTTACAGTATTCCAGAATGGGCCTTACGTATGTGATATACAAAAGCTTGATTGTGTATGGATCCTGGAAGTTATGTGAAAAGCGTTTGACAAAGCCTTATTTGCCTTATTGATTACAGAGTTGTATCGTTCTATGAATGTGAGTTTACAGTCCAGGACGACGCCTAGATATCTAACTATTTCACATTTCTCTACATTTTGATTTCCAAGACGTGTTACAATATTTGGTACATGGTTTTTTCTGCTAAATGTAATGGAGTTGCATTTTTTTACATTCAGTTTTAGTATATTTTTATTACACCAATTCCATACTAGTATTTCGTTTTGGAATGCTTCGATGTCGTTTTCATTACCAATTTCCGCGAAAAGCTTCATGTCGTCTGCATACTCAAGTCCATTTATACGCTTGAGAACGAAGGAGATGTCATTAACGTACAGAATGAAAAGAAGAGGACCAAGATGAGAGCCTTGTGGGACTCCCGAAGTGACTTTTACGGGATTTGTGAGAGAATTTTGAAAATGAACAGTTTGTTCACGATTTGTTAGATAAGAATTCAGCCAGTTTAGGAGTCCTTCTTCCATTCCAATTTTCTGCAATTTGAAGAGTAAAGGGTGTGTCACATCAAATTGCATCACGGAAAAAGCTCTGTAGAAATTTAATTTTTAGCAATTATATCTTCAGCTTTCGCTTATAATCAGATAAGAGTGTATAGATCACGTTGGCCATGCTTCACTGTCAATTTTTCGTAAATTTGGAAAAATGTCGTCGAACGAAAAAGAGCGTCGTGAATTAATCCTGTGCACTCATTTCGAGAATCCGGAGTTGTCACATCGGGACATCGGTAAGATGCTGGGAATCGTCCAATCCACGGTCAGCAGAGTACTAAAACGATACTTCGAGAACCTAACCATCGACCGGAAGGTGAAGAACGGCAAAAATGGATGCTCCGTCAGTGAAAAAGATCACAAGCGCGTAGTTAAGCAGTTTAGACGTGATCCGAGAAGTTCGGTCCGGGATGTCGCCAATAAGCTGAATTTGTCAAGTTCATTCGACAGCGGACCAAGCAGCGGGAGGGCCTGCGTACATACAAGGTTCAGAAGGCTCCTAACCGCGACGAAAGGCAAAACATGGTGGGGAAGACGCGAGCCCGGAAGCTGTACACCGAAATGCTGACGAAGCCGCATTGCCTGGTAATGGACGACGAAACCTACGTCAAAGCGGACTTTCGTCAGCTGCCGGGCCTGTTGTTCTTTTCCGCAGAGGACAATTTCAACGTTCCGGAGGAGATTCGCAAGCAGAAACTATCCAAGTTTGCCAAAAAGTACATGGTGTGGCAAGCGATCTGCTCTTGCGGAAAGCGGAGCGCCCCCTTCATGATGACTGGCACGGTAAACGGACAGGTTTACCTTATGGAGTGCCTACAGAAGCGCTTACTACCACTATTGAAGCAACACGAGGGCCCGACCATCTTCTGACCGGATCTCGCTTCGTGCCACTATTCAAAGGACGTGTTGGAGTGGTACGAAGCCAACGGGGTCACCTTCGTGCCAAACCCGCTCAACGCGCCGGAGCTTCGCCCAATAGAGAAATATTGGGCGATTATGAAGCAGGCCCTCCGGAAGAACCCAAAAGTTGTCAAATCGGAGGCGGACTTCAAGAGAAAATGAATTTCTGTTAAAAAAAACTACAACCTGACGTTGTACAGAACCTTATGGACGGGGTAAAGAGGAAGGTGCGAGCATACGGGCTTGGGCTCGAAGTATGAATAAAAAGAAAATGCCAAAAGTTGTTTAATAGTTTTTATTTTACTGTTTAAAATTTTCAAAAAGATCGGTCTACTGGCCGAATTTCTACAGCGTTTTTTCCGTGATGCAATTTGATGTGACACACCCTTTAGTAATGGAATGTATATGCTGTCAAATGCTTTACTGAAGTCTGTGTAAAGAGCTTCTACGTGTTTGCCATTTTCCATTGCATTCAAAATAAAAGTCACAAATGCCAACAGATTAGTTGCAGTTGAGCGGCCTTTGAAGAAGCAATGCTGCACACATTATTCTATTCTTTACTAGTTGGAAGACTTTTGATTCACTATTGTTTCGAATGGTTTAAGAATGCAAGAGATAATGGCAATTCCACGATAATTATGTACGTCAGATTTAGCGCCTGATTTAAAGATAGTAGATAGTACCAAAAAAGATTGTTTCCATTTTCGTGGGATTATTCCAGTATGTAGTGACATATTGAAAATGCAATATAAGGGAAGGGTGAGTTCCTCAGCTAGATTCTTCAGAAATACAGGTGCTATTCTGTCAGGTCCTGGTCCTCTTGTTCCATCTAATTTCTTTAATGCATGGCATATTTCTTGTTGTGAAAGATAGCTCACCGATATGTCATTTGGATATTCCGGTAAAAATGAAAAGTAGTCCCGATCGCGATTTTCTTCGGAAAATGTGGTATATACTTTCTGAAATAAATTTGCAAAGAGATAACAAATTTCGTTCGAAGAATGCCCTACATCTTCATCGAGATGCATCTGCGATGGGAAGTTATTGCTTTTGAGCTTAGACTTTACGTAATTAAATAATTTCTTTATCTTTTGTGTACAACGCCAGCTATAGATAATTTAGCCCAAACTTGTTCAAATTCTTTATGTTTTTCGGTTATAAGATCTTCAGAAGTGAAATTTGCATTAATGGCAATGAGGACTCTTCCTCTAGACTTCTTCTGAGATATTGATAAGTTGCGGTCGTGCCGGAATACATTAAAATTATTTCCAAAAATTTCTTCGCTTCTTACGCTTTCGTTCCAGCTAGTTTCAGTTGCAAGAATAACATTGGAAGAAGCGGGTAAAAGTTTTTGATAAAGTTCTTTCATTTTTGCTGGGCTTTTCATGCGATTGAAAAATTGACAATATATCAAAATTTCAGTCGGATTCTGTTGAGAAGGCGAAGAAGTTTCTTTCAGACTAATTCTAATAATAACTGTGTTCTATAAGTCAAGCCTTTCCATTTGATACCCATATTGATGGGGTTTTGGAAAAAACCATATTGATGATGTTTAGTAAAAATATATATGAACCGCCATTTTGTACCGGCCGCCATCTTGGATTCCCAAGATCACGAAATACACAGTTTTATAGTGACTGCAGAGATAAAGGTTTGTTCCAAATTTCAGATCAATCGGTCAACAGGAAGTGAGTCAAATTTCTATTAATGGGATTAATGCAGGGCGCTACGGACAAACAAGTTACAAACATACAAACTTGTTACAGGGCAAGCTAAATAAAACCGTTTAAAAACCGCTCGATAGCTGCCGAGAACTGAAGCATAGTGTGAACGTTACAAGCAAGATATCGAAGCGTCGAAAATGCGACATCGAATAGACATCCAATTTTTGTCCACCAATCCTGCACATGCCTGTTTTCAGAAACTGTTATTTTCTTTACGGAGTAATTTTATCTTTAGGGTACGGAATTAATTCTCCAAACAAGAATCCTGGAAACGATTTTACCACATCGTTGATGCTTGTCAAATTGGAAAAGTTTCAGGGATTTAACATTGCCGCAGCCTTGAGCGTCGGATCATAAAATTCGAATCTTTTTCTTATTTCACGAAAAAAACCTGCGACAAATATCTTTAAAAATGATCTGCCTTTCGCTGTCCACTGTTCTGATAGTTTCTTCTGCTGTTATACCAACCTAACAACTCTTGCCGCTTTTCAAATGGTCGGGGTTCTGCCAAAACGAACCAAGTGCTAAAAACATTATTCTGAGATATTTCGATTTGAAGTTTGGGCTCCCACTAATTGACTGTGTCGGATCAAATCTATCATTTTATCGCTCACATGTTAAAAACAGAATATCAAACATAATACTCCCTTTCATGATATAAGCACACATCTTGTTCAATTTCTGATTCAGAAACTTTAGGAAAATGGAAAAAACAAAATTATATCGTTGTTAGATACGCAAAACTTCATTCTACTTGCAGCCAGAGCGAACCAAGTACATGCTAGCTATTAACACAGCACATTAGTATTTCGTAATGGCTTTTGACTGATTTCATGAATGGAATATATATTGACTCACTTTTACAGTTTTTGACAAAATAATATCTTAATAAATGAAAATAAATTAAATGCATTACACTTGGTTCGTTTTGGTTGAACACAATTTTTAAAAACGTAGATCAGCGCTTCTACATTTCATGGCAGCCCTTAGGCTGTCTTACTTACCAGATTCCTAAGACATCTGATTCCAGGAGCTGTGTAAAACAGAAAAATCTGTTGAAGATTCGGATCTACCTTCTTGGAGAAAACGATCACTATCGTCCGATGTCATATTGTGGGTTTATAGTTCGCTTTGGTTGAATACAATTTCGTTTTTTACAGTCTGCTACACACAATTTTTTTTGGAGCTGTTGTCAATTGTCCGAATCACAGAATCAGTTTACAGTCGAAAGATTATTGTTTCTGCATCCAGTGGTGCAAATATCTCAATTTTGAAAAAAATGGCGTTAGGTTCGTTTTGGCAGAACCCCGACCAAATGGTCTTCAAAAACAAATATTTTAACAATTTTTTCTTAAAAAGAAAATTGAAATCAGTTCAGAAATGTTAACAGATAACAAAAATCAATTCCCTAGTATTTGGTATGCCCCCCTTTGGCGTCCAGCACTTCCTGCAAGCACCGACGCGAGATCTCTGGTCACTGTAGACGAAATTGCTTCCCAGATCTCCGTAATCATCGTTTTGAGTTCCACTTCGTTCCCCGGATTTTTATTCTTCAGATGGTTCTTGATTTCCCACCATAAATACTCAATAGTGTTCAAGTCCGGTGATTGCGGAGGTGTTTTGAGTTGATTGGGACATTATAGAACAGGAATATCCGCACAATGAAGTCAGTTCGTTTCGGGTCATTATTCTGTTGAAAGCGGTAATCACGAGGGAGACCGAATTTCTGAACGGGAGACTCCAGGTTATGTTTCAGGAAGATCAATTAAGCCATCTTGTTCATCGCTGAATCGATGAACTCCAAGGTTCCAGTTCCAGAAGCCACCATCGTACCATACATCATCTGACCGCCGCCGCCGTGTTTTACTGTGGTAACCAAATGCTGAATCTGAAGCGCTGATCCTGCTTTCCTCCACGCCATCTGTCTTCCATTCGATTCAAATCGGTTTTCGGCTATCTCTATAAAAGACCCTGTTCCAGAATTCCTTAGGTCTGTTTACATATGTCTTAGCAAACTGTAGTCTTTTTTTTTCATATTCACCTTTGAGATGAAAGACTTTTCACGGCCAACACGACCTTTCAGATTGTTCCTGTTCCTGCTACTCTCCGGACAGTGTCTGCGCTGACAGGTCTTCCGGTGATGCCGGCTACTTCTGTAGTCAATTTAGGAATGTTTGTTATAGGGTTCTTTCGCAATGTTCGCAAAATTACTCGTTCATCATCAGAATGTAGGATCCGTTTGCGTCCTCTACCCGGGAGATTTTCCATGGTTCTTCCATTTTTCCACTTGTTTATGATTTGCTTTACCGTAGAGTGGGTTCTTACGACAGCAGCTGCTATTTCCCGCAATGTCTTTCATTGACAAGTCTCACTTATTATCATTGTACGTGTTACAATATCTATTTCTTTCCTCTAACTTGCCATTTTGATAAAAAACTTTTTCAAATACCAAACAAAACGAAAACCATCACTCTCCAAGCAGGGGTTTTGTGTTGACATAACCCACTGACGAAAAAAGTATGCTAATTCGCAAAGATCTTACTCAAAGGGTTAATTTATTTGGAGAAATTTCAGGTGTACACTAAATTTTGCGATGCTTAGAATAGAAATCGTTTTCATTTTTTTGGATTAAATAATCAGCAAAAATCCGAGGGGTTGTATCCAAGACACGACCGCTTAGGACGTAGAGCTACGCAACCTTTTTTGGTTTATCATTTCGGATATTACTCGCAAATACGTCGAAATTTCATAAATAACTCTTTAGTAAAAAGTACCGGGAACCCTGAAAAGGTTTAATGGCTTGCGTGGTTTTGTAGAATAATTTCGAGAAACAACGATTCTTTCATGCCTTTGCGAGAACAATACACTAATAGGTCATATGTCGCAATTCGTTTCTTTATATCAATGCACGCATTGCACAGAGTATTTAACGAGAGGCATCCTCTGTGCAACGCCATTCAACAAGCATCAAACACGCGTCTAACAGATGCACACAGTTGCAGAGAAAAAAATGAAACATCGCGAGAATGACCGTTCATGAAAAATCGTTTCTCGACTCTCGGTCAAAACCTTCAACAAAGCATCGAAATATTCGCTAGCGTTCACAGTTCGAGGGGAAACATAAAACACAAAGCGAGCAGAGTAAACGACCTTTGTTGTTTCGGGCACAGAAAGATTCTGAGAATTTTCCTCAGAAGAGATGCAGTACTTATACGCTAGCGACAGTTCACTTACTATGCAAGGGTGGAGTTTACTTCGCAAATATTCTCTTTTCGCTATCCTCTTCGTTGTTTCTATTCTAGCGGCTGCATAAGTTGCCCGTCATTGACAGCTCTGTTCGGGAGAGCACACAAATGGACAGAACAAATGTATGGGGAAATGGGAATGCTTCCAATTTTCATCAATATAAACCATATGCTATGGGATTGTAATGTATAGCATATCAAACAAGTCGTAGAAAATTTCCGATTCGATTGTTATGCAAATCGTTGAAATCCATTCGCAGCAGAAATAGTTATTAACGTTAACTTTATTTCATAAAAACGTGACCTGTTTTCAGAAGAAGATGTCTTAAAATCGTCAACGTCTAGGATTTTGCGACCGTAAAGAGTTGAACTTGTGTGGCATTTAGCACGCTAATGCGAATAGAGCTTAATAACGTTGGTACATTCACCCAGCGCAGCGCAAAACATAATATTTGATTCATCCCCTTGAAGTCAGAAAACACATCTTTTTCACACGAAAAAAATTAATTTATCCAGAACCTCTCAGGGGCTGATAGACGATCATTTTTGATGAAATGAATCCTTATACGCATATGTTCGAATTTCAACAATGAGAGAGTTAGAGAACTTTTTTTCTGTTTTGGACTCTGTAGTCTCTCTACATTAAAAAGTACGCTATGGAAGACGATTCTGTTGCTTTCATTTGAAAGATGGGAATATTTAGTACAGCCTATAGTAGTGGAACATCTAAATTAGTGGATTTAAATAACATTTCGGAAGTGAAAACATTAATGTTAGTAATTTTTAATATGTTATTAATAATTTTATTCTTAAAATTCATATTAAACTTGATTGTTTTCATCAATCAAATCAAAGCTCTCTAACCGTTCTACAACTTGTTCTTTGAACTTCTATCTTTCTTAATTTAGCAATATCGATATAAATAATTCCTGGTGGAAATTCAAGAAAAATCTTCAAAAATCACGATTTTTACCCCACTGTACATATACTAGCCACTTAAATTTCACTTTAACGTTGAAAGGTTACTTGCTTGAAATAAGTCATAAAAAAAAGCTTTTGGCAGTAAGTTCAACTGTGAAACTGTCTAATGAATATCAGGTCAGTGTGCCACATAACAGGATGGAATGGTAGATGGAGTATATGTAGATCGGTAAACAAAAAAAAATATATCGTCATTGATTACATTGAATATAAATACACATGAAGTACACATGAAATTATGAAGTTGATTTATTTTTAATGGATAGGTGTGGTATTTGGTTTGTTTCCATAGTCTTATTCTTATTATTAGTCTTATTCTAAGGCATCGGGAGTAGTAGCTTTTCGGTGAAATAATGTTCGTTTGCAGACTCTTCTATTGTTTCTTCTGTTCAATCTATCATAGAAGAAATTGAGTCTTTGAGAATTGGTCATATGAGTCATGAAGATTTGATTATTTCATTTCGTTTCATTTTTGTGATGCGATGTAATTCCGATCTCAATAAGTCCTCGTATGATAAGCGATGCCATCCACCTAGTATTATATTATTTTTCGCTGTACAATTGCCCATGTTGCCGCAACCCGGAAGACACTCGCTTAAAATGTTCGTCACGCCGTCATATACAAAAGTTATTCGCTAACTGGACTATCTTCAATTGGATATATCTAGAACATAACGTTAATAAACGTTACATTTTTTGTAGAGTGACCCCCTTATATAAAAATAAAAGACGTAGTCCTACGTCAAAAGAATTCAGTGTAACTGGCTTTGGAACTTGCGCAACGCACTAAGAGTTGTTAGATCACTGACATAGGCGCTAATGTAATTGACGAGGCACTACGTGACATTACAGCTAGCGTGACAATAATTGTTGCATTTTTTTTAACAAACAAACCCAGTGCAGTTAAAAAGCAGCCCAGTTCAAAAACGACCAGTCCAGCGTTCTGTCGTAGTCAGTTTCAATAAATAACTGCAGTCCGAAACTCCTCTCTAAAGTCTCAAATCAAACTATCACCCCGAACAGAATCATCATCATTCTATTTCATTGCTAAATATTGTCTTTGAATTCAGACTCTGTTGCTATTCGACTAACTAACTAACATTGTTTCAAAAAGAACTTCTAAAAGATGTGTTGATGTTGATACTCTGATTGATCATAGAAATTGGATACAGGAGAAAAACCAAATTCTACATGAACTTCCTATCAACAACTGGCATCAGAGTATCCTACAATTATCGTTTTACACCCAAAAAAGCAAATGCCATGTGCGTGTGCTGCCGGCTTCTACAAAACACTGATTGCAGCGTTACGTAACTCCGACACAGTTTTGCATGATGTTTGCGAGCACAAACGAGTCTCGCAAATTAACTACCTACCCTTCTGCAATTGCAGCAGAGTCACCAGGCAAATACTTCCGCTGCGAGCGAGCAAACATCCCTCAACAGAGATCCAATTTGTCCGCATGCGGTGACCTCTTTTCAATCATCTCCCAACGGAGTCGCTTTCCTCCCCCCCCCCCTCTCCTGAGCGGAAAGAAACACGTGTTTACGTATGCATGTTGCGACTGAATTGGGAACAACACGACTTGGGAAAGCGCACAACATCAACAACACAATCCTTATTGGCGGAACTGAAACAAACTGCGGGGGTGGTGGTGGTGAAGAGCGCTTCTAGCCTGGAGGACGGAAGTATTCTAGCTGCACAAAGCAACGGAATCAGCCACATGAAATGACACAATTCAAACTCGGTTCCTCCCCTGCCCCGGGGCCCTTAGGACAAATCATCCGAAAAAGAGGGCGATGATTCTGGTCGTCTGTTGTGGCATTTGCCGACGCTTGGTTCTCAATCGATGCAAGAGCTTCCTAGCGCATGCGATGGAGTTATTGAAATCTAGAACAAACATTTGAACTTAAAATGTCATGAATATAAAATACGCAATGATGTTTGGTTAATAAGTTAACTCAAAGCACGGGTAATGAAAAAAGAGGGAGTGAACTGCCAATGCTCGTTTGAATACTAAATTAATGAACCACTCGAATTGACTTCAACCCACATAACGCTAACGGCACTTTTCACTGTTTTCCCGAAACAATGTGTAAATAATTTAATAATGCTACTGTGAATGTTTCGAAATAACTGTTTTAGGCCGGGCTCTGGCTGCTCCTGTCGGAATGAAACCAACGAAGCACGGATAAACCCTCTTTCTCATTATCCACGCCGGACAATGGACGGAACAACAACGATGAACAGTATGCCAACATCGCCATCATCAGCGTCATCGCCTAACGGCACTGCGATTTCCATTCGTGGCCACCGTCCATGGTTTCGCCGTTTAACCGTTGGAACAGCACAAAACAGCACACAACAGGAGCATCCTGGTTAGCTGGTCCTTACGAAACAATCTCCGTGTTTTCGGTGTTTCCGTGTTGGCTGCCTGAGCGGAGAGGTATTCACGATGCACTCCGCACATCAACCAGACGGAATCGAAGTCGGGGAGTTGAGGTTGCGGAGGGGTATCTAATAATCTCGAATAGTGGCAGTCAACGATGGCCAACTGGAACGGGGTCCGAGATAAACAAACGGAGACCGGCGAGTTTGTGTGCATCGTTTGGATGGTCCGAAGCACAAATCCTACCCTTTTCTGCGCCATACAATGCTGATGGTGATGTTTATGAGACATGGATTGCGAGGAAGGACTGACCCGAAATCGGTCGGTCCGAGGTTTGAAAGGATAAATTGAAAAACAGCGGGTGGGCTGTTTAGCATCGCTCTGTTCGGATTATGTGTTTGTTTGTGTTCGTGTGTGTATAAATGGGTATGTAATATCGAGTCCCGATACGGTGAACGTGGAAGCTGACTATGATGGTTCAATTGAATTTCCCTCATAACCATTCATCTCGCCTTCGATCCATTTGAGTCAAACGAATCACGGGGGGAAAATAAATTGGACATTGATCAGACGCCATTGAAAGCTAGACAAATTTGCTAAATTGTCAAATAAATATAATACGAATGAGAACGATTTACATTCGTCTTATATGGTTGTTATCGTTTTATACCACAGGATGGCTCATGATAATATGCCTGTTTAATGTAATTTTTTTGTAGGAGACGCAAAATTTCAACAAAATTTTGTGGCAATTATTGCGGAATTACAGTAGAATGTCTACTGAAATTTTATGAATGTTGCTGCAAAAACTTTCTAAATAGAATAATTTTTACTCCAATGTATCCCCAAAACAGAATTTTATATTGATACGATCTGTCGTTTTTATTCCCGATTATTTCGATTTTTTCAGAAAATTTGAGTAGGAACTCATTGCAAATTGTACCGAAAATACAAAGTACTAGACATGCTCTTGAAATGACGATTCGTGCCTTTCGTGCTTATGCGTTAAGCTTGTAGCTCCAAAAAGTTGTAAATTCATTATGAGTATTTATCATTTACAATCTTTCCTGGAAATGGAAATTTTTGTGGGAAAGAATAATCGTTTATTTATTTCAAAATTAAGTTTTTTTTCCTCAAAATAATCAACTGATTATGATGATACTGATGATGACTTAGGTATAATGAAATACCATATCAATTTTATAAAAATAGGATTTTGAATAATTTAATTGTTCGGTTACCAAATCAGAAATGTTGATAGCAAACAAAGCATACCAATATACACACAATCATCGATGGCATCAATCGGAACTAGTTATAACCGAAACAGGACATGATCAGAGTAATATCTCAGTTGGAGTGAGACTTACCATTTAACCATCCCCAAATACAGTGACTGACATAAAGAAAAGCCCACTCTTTTTTTGTGTTTCTCAATCATAATACGGAGCGATTCTACGCCAAATCAGCCGACCGCTGCCCCGATCCTCTCCGATTTTTTCGAAACCTTCGGTATATATGGTGGCAACTACCCAAAATCACAATTTTTCCATCCTATTCCTGAAAAAAATATGTCACCCTTCTAAACTCGAATCCACCGCGAGTAATTGGTTTTCCACCTTACTAATCATATAGTTAAGAAAATAGTTTATATATAAGTTTTAAAATATATTTAAGAATTCGGATCCCTTAAACTTTTGTAACTGAGCCTGTAAAAATAAACGAATTAAAAATAAAATAAGTAAAAAAAACCTTTTAAAGTTAAACGGTTTCTTGGTGATTGAACATAATAATAATAGAGATAATGTACTAAAAGCTAGAAAATAATTAGGCAAACAGCAGCTAGCAGTTATCATACCCCTTCCTTCATGAATCAAAAGGACATTCATGAGACAAACATAAAATCGCGGGGCATATGATGAAATCAATGCGGATAATGGAAATCCAACGTGCCCCACGATTTTATTTTAGTCTTATTAATGCCCTAGACCAGCTATACTCAACCTGAGGCCCGCGGGCCGCATGCGGCCCACCGGGCTCTTTTGGTTGGCCCATCTGATCCGTTACCATTAAGTAATATTAGTAGATCAAATATTTATTAAATATATTTAATCCGGGCTAATCTTGTTGTCGTTAGTGAATAAATATGAAATTATGAATATGAAATTATTACCTACTAGCTGACCCGGCAAACTTCGTCGCGCCCACAATTGCTTTTCTGATTCATAAAATTTTGAACACTCATGTTCCCCGAAAATTATTTCTCTGTGCTCGATCTATATTCGCAGCATATAATTTCTTTTTTAACATATGCATTTGATGCAGACTGAGACACTTCAATCCTGATACTGACTGTTCAAATCCGTTGCTCCGTTCTTGAGTTAAATCGCGAGGAACGGACACCAAATCATTTTTATTTATATAGATTATTTGACATACAACTATGTTTATCGTTGCTATCAAATCAGAAAGCACGTCACATTTTTATGAAATAGTTTTAACGTTAATAATTATTTTAACTCAGAACGGATTTTGATGGTTTGCATTCCTATCGAATCGGAAATTCTTTATTTTTTTCCGGAACGTAATACACTACGGTTCCCTAACCCATATACGTTTAAAGTTTAACGAAAATTGGAAGAATACACTTTTTCCTATCATGTTCCAGTGGTCGAGGTGCAATATTTAAATATAACTGCTAATCGGATGAGCATAAATCTGTCATTCGAAATGCAAATGCAGTATTCGTTCTAAGGACAATGTGGATAGACAAAACATTGCAATCTAAGCTCCACCGTATTCTATTAATTGAGTGAATAAGCCATTCGCGAATTCAAATTACAGTATTCACAAATTATCAGCCATCTAACTAGCGACCAGATAGCAGGGAGGCTTTCGAAATGATTTTTCTTAAGGCCGAGTGTTAAGTTTACTTTTTCAAGGCTAGAGGCGAATGAACTGATGAATTTTAAAGCCTCTATAATTGAAACCAACACCATCATCAATGTCATCTCGCTCCAACTATCAGACAGCAGTCTTTCTCAATGCTGATGTCACACAGTGGTTTTGCTCGATTGAAGGAAGAATGAAAGATAGATATCGCTCAGTATGATGCCGTTTTGTTCGGCGGGGACACAACGTCGTTTTGTACGCCGTCTGGTGAGAAGTGCCTCTGTTTTTTTCGAATCCCATCACATTTGAATCTGTACTGGGGTGTAGGTTTAAAATTTCTAAAACCAGAACGTTACGTTTAGGGATCAACGCACAAAACCGTTAATACTTTTTTGTCGGTTGAACGGATTCGCCTGATAATCACTTCATTCGAAGAATCAAATGTCTACGAGTTACGAGGGCAGTCCAAAGTACTTAGCCTACAAAAAAAAAAAACAAAAATTTTGGGATAGTGACGATTTATTTCTCAACATAGTCTCCTTTTAGCTCGATACACTTGAAAAAAGTTACACGGGGCCAAATCTGGAGAATGCGGAGAATATCAGCAGCAGTTCGTAGTGCAATTCGATCAATTTGGCCGTGGCGACGGCGAAATTTCCACGGTCGAAACAAAACTACGAGTCCGATTCGGCTGAAATTGGGACAGTAGCCGTTTACGAGAATGTACTACACGATAAGTAATCTCTCTTGCGATATTGACACCATCGGGCAAAGAGCTATGTACTTATCGGACCACCCTCGTATATGCTGGTTACTTAATGACCCAAAAGCTTGTTACAATAGAACTATTTAAATCACCAAAATCTATAAATATGAGTCATTCGTAGTCGAGATTTGTTGATGCATGTCGTTGGCTATCAGTGAATGTTCTCTATATATTGTGCTCGCCCTGACCAATCTCAATTTCAATTTTGATACTGTGTTGAAAAATTTTTTCACTGCAGAATGGATCTTCAGAATATGCAAGAAACAAGCATAGTGTAGCAGAAAAGAAATTCGAATTTACTGTTGCCGTTCTACGTCTTCTGAGATGCTTCATTCTGCGTTGAAGATGTAATTTTGCTAAGAGATACTGAAAAACTACCTGGAAATTCAAGAAGATCAGTATTTCAGTTTCAATTCTCCAGACAGCGAGCAATCAATAGTACATTTCAATGCTTGGAATCAGTGAAAGCATTTATTTATCGGCCCTTGTCATTGCTATCAAATATTTGTATCAAATTTTTTTATTAATAAATTAATTTTGTTTCTACTCTCCGGCAATGATTTTGTAGTTCTAAGTTAACAATGCGTGGCTCTTGGTCGTGGAGATCATTCTTCTTTATTTATTTATTTGCGGCCCGCGAATTAATAATACTACGTTTTTGAGGCCCCTATGAAAAAAAAAAGGTTGAGTACCGCTGCCCTAGACTAATGAAGAAGAGGTGTGACAACTTCTAACTGCTCCAGCTTTTAGTACATTATTATGTTTAATCACAATTAAACCGTTCAACTTAAAAAGTTTTGCTTTACTTATTTTATTTTATTGGGCTCATTTATCGATTCAGCTGTTACGGTGCCGAATTTATTCGTGTACATTTTTATCTCACGATAATTGTGTTGTATATTGCACAGTAACCATTGTTTAGAGGTGAGAGTATTCCTGTCTTATCGATATACATGCTGCCTTTCTCGTTGTAAGGGTATTCCGGTTGTTCGAATGTTCGTCAGTTGAACCATACACAGCGGGACTTTTGATATGAGGCCTCCATTGTTGTGTTATGATTAATACCAATTACCGATATAGCATATCGTAATGTGATTGGGATTACCGTCATATGATAATTGTTGCGTGAACGTAGTAACTAGAATAACACACTAATATGGTCAATCGAGGGCCCTGAGTTATGAGCGCATTATCGTTCGCTTAGTATCGGACACGCAACCAATTAGGCTACGAGGTTATTTCGACGTGATTTTGTTCTTGAAATTTGTATTAGAAAAAAACTGTTGTCACTTCGCCAGCAGGAGTGAAATATTATTCAAATCGAGGATGGCTTATTTATAAATTGTTAAAATGGAAGTTAAAATTTATAAGTTGAATTGGTTTATTGAAAATCAATCGCCATTCATATAAATGATAAAGTAAATGTAATATGATAATAAAAATTGTAATATTGGGTGCTTTCCACTTTATGTACAGGATTTTAGTAAAATCCGTTAATTTGGTGCGGGATTATTCTAAACATAGACAATAACAATGTTTTTCATTTTTTTAAAGAATAAAATCATGTAATCCTGGTTTTTTCTAATTCATGCTTTCCGACTTTTTAGAATAATAACGCAGTACTGAACAGTACTCCAAAATAAAAATGTGCAGCAATTTCATAGAAAATGAATAGAAAGAGAAAAACGATTCCTCCGATATGTTTGTCATCGAGAAATGTTAGACTCGTATTTTCTCATTTGCCATTATGGTTTTCCATCCTGCATTAGGATAGTTTTTTTTAAGATTTTGTCGAATATGTCTACATCTGATTATGCGTAATTTTTGAACCGCTTCATCGATTTTCCAACTCTTTCCATAAATTTCTGTTTGGTTCAAACATTTGATGTGTAATTTACTATTTTTTTAAGAAAGTAGATTTGAATACTGCCTATTAGATTATAAGAGGTAAGATTTTGGTCAAGCAGTTCCAAAGAAAAACGTATAAAATTAAAATCAAACATGGACATTAGAGTGCCAATGGATGTATGGGAAAAAACTTGATTAAAAATGTTGATTCCCACGAAAAACAACCTTATGCCAAATTTCAGCTCAATCGGACTTCATTTACTAGTGTCGCATAGCGGTCAAAGTTTGAGTTTTTTGAAAACCGAAAAATCACCCAAGGGGGGAGTAAAGGAAATCGGGGTTTTCGAAAAAAAATTGATGCCAAATGTCTTCAAATTGCATGAAACGTCGAAATCTACTGTCATCTCGAATTTTTTTTTGTTAAAAATCGACACTCTGGGACTTTTTTTTCCGGAATACGAGGCAAAACGTATAGTTGAAGTTGCCAATGAAAATCGTCATATCGATATTTCATGCGTGACTCCCTACAAAATATTGATTGGCACGATAAAATACCCTCTGCAAAATATTTGCTCATACGGACTTCATTTACTATTGTCGCAGAACTCAAAATTTTCGTTTTCTGAAAATCGGTAATTACTCAAGGAGGGTGTAAAGGAAATAGGGGATTTAAAAAAAAATATTGATGCCAAATGTTTTAAAACCACATGAAACATCGAGATTTACTGTTATCTCGAAAAAAAAAGAAAATTTTCGTCAAAAATCGACTTTTAAACAAGTGCCGAAAAGTCAATTTTCGACAATTTTTTTTTTCGAGATAACAGAAAATCTCGACATTTCATGCAATTTGAAACCATTTGGCATCAACATTTTTTTTTTCGAAAACCCCAATTTCCTTTACTCCGATTTTCAGAAAACTAAAATTTTGAGATCTACGACAATAGTAAATGAAGTCCGTATGAGCTAATATTTTGCAGAGGGTATTTTATCGTGCCAATCAACATTTCATAGGAAGTCCCGTATAAAAAATCGATATGACGGTTTTCATTGGCACCTTGAACCATGCGTTTTGCCTCGCATTCCGAAAAAACGTCCAGAGTGTCGATTTTCGACAAAAAGAAAAATTCGAGATGACAGTAGATCTCGACGTTTCATGCAATTTGAAGACATTTGGCATTAAATTTTTTTTTTTTCGAAAACCCCGATTCCCTTCTTGGTGATTTTTCGATTTTCAAAAAACTCAAACTTTGACCGCTATGCGACAATAGTAAATGAAGTCCGATTGAGCTGAAATTTGGCATAAGGTTATTTTTCGTGGGAATCAACATTTTTAATCAAGTTCGCTTTGAAAATTCGAGATGACCATTTTCATTGGCACTCTAATGGACATTCAATATGCCATTGAATATGCAAAATCGAAAAGAATGTATTTTTTTTCAGAGTATGTATAAACTCTGTTGAACTTAGCAATTTTAATAATTATTGACACAGGAATTGTAGCTGTTTTTATTATTAGACAGCTCAGACTCGATTATATACATTCTCGATTATACATGATTCGATTATACAATTTTGGAATCGATAATATACAGTTTGAAAAATATTTTTTTTATATATTTCAAATATGGCTCGTTTCACGAAAAACTGTAATATTTCAACCAGAGATCGAAATGCTCGCCGATTTGAGACGAAAAACATCCGTTTTCACCCACAGGGAAAAATAGCTGAGAATATAGGAAGAATATATGGCGAGAGAATGTTATACGCTCACTTCGATTCTCGCGAGAAACGCAAAGCCGATTTTTATTTTTCGGTGAGTTATGATTGCCGAAAAATGGTTTCGTTTTCAGTGACTCCTTGATGCCGATAATGGTTTTTCACTTCTTCAGTACAGCTGAAAACATGCGGCAATATTGGGTTTCATCGTGAAGTGAACATGAAATGGATTAATATTTGTACAATTCAGACGCTGTCCAAATGCAGATCGTTTGGACGCTGCTCTAACAGACTAATGTTGGTAAAGTTAGCTTTGATTTTTCGCTCCATATTTTCAGTACCAAATGCGAGACGAAAAAGCATTCTCGTTGAACTTCCGAGATAGAGATTTTCCACATCTCTTTCTCTCTGAAAAAGAATTTTCGGTGAAAAGGAAGAGACGAAAATATCAACAATACACGGTTCATCGAAAACTAGATTGATTGACTGAATATTTATCGCGCAGCCGAGCGGAAATTTCGATCTCTGATTTCAACATTAAGGTAAAATTTGAGTGGCTATTATAAGTAAAGTGGAGTGAAAATAGTCATTTTTGAAGTTCTTATTTGAATTTTCACCAGGAATTGTTAATAAAGACATTTTAGCGAAATTGAGAAAGATAGTTGTTGGGTGTCAATGAACGAATTGTAGGCAACAGAATTGTCCTACTTAGCGTACATTTGATGTAGTATCAGTTTAGGGGGATAGTACACTATGGAAACTTGAAGAAATTAAAAAAAAAATGTTTCTGTCTTAAAATGTTTTCTGGGATGTCTACTTTACTGAAGCTTTTGTCCCAGGTTTGTCCGATGCTCCGTTCCAAACTTACATGCCAATCAGTGGACCTAAGTCTTTGCGCAAGGAGAGCGAATCCAAAATGGAAAACGCGTTTTTCTCGAAACCATGTTTTGAAAACTGGTGGAAGTTCTACCTAAGGAACGGTCCATCCGATTTTGATGAAATAGTTTTTTTTCCAGATTCTCCACTAGATTTCCTGTCATCGTACGTACGATTTTTTCAACATATTGATTTTTGACGAAATGCTGCACATTTTTATTTGGGACTAGAGAGTAGAAAGTAGAGAGTAGAGAGAGTAGAGAGAGTAGAGAGAGTAGAGAGAGTAGAGAGAGTAGAGAGAGTAGAGAGAGTAGAGAGAGTAGAGAGAGTAGAGAGAGTAGAGAGAGTAGAGAGAGTAGAGAGAGTAGAGAGAGTAGAGAGAGTAGAGAGAGTAGAGAGTAGAGAGTAGAGAGTAGAGAGTAGAGAGTAGAGAGTAGAGAGTAGAGAGTAGAGAGTAGAGAGTAAAAAAAAAAAAAGAGTAGAGAGAGTGGAGAGAGTAGAGAGTAGAGAGTAGAGAGAGTAGAGAGAGTAGAGAGTAGAGAGAGTAGAGAAAGTAGAGAGTAGAGAGTAGAGAGAGTAGAGAGTAGAGAGTAGAGAGAGTAGATAGTAGAGAGAGTAGAGAGTAGAGAGAGTAGAGAGTAGAAATTAGAAAGTAGAGAGTAGAGAGAATAGAGAGTAGAGAGTGTAGAGAGAGTAGAGAGTAGAAAGTAGAGAGTAGAGAGAGTAGAGAGTAGAGATAGTAGAGAGTAGAAAGTAGAGAGTAGAGAGAATAGATAGTAGAGAGAGTAGAAAGTAGAGAGTAGAGAGAGTAGAAAGTAGGAGTAGAGAGAGTAGAGAGAGTACAGAGCAGAGAGAGTAAAGAGTAGAGAGTAGAGAGTAGAAAGTAGGAGTAGAGAGAGTAGAGAGAGTACAGAGCAGAGAGAGTAAAGAGTAGAGAGTAGAGAGTAGAGAGAATAGAGAGTAGAGAGAGTAGAGAGAAGAGAGAGTAGAGAGTAGAGAGAGTAGAGAGTAGAAAGTAGAGAGTAGAGAGAGTAGAGAGTAGAGATAGTAGAGAGTAGAAAGTAGAGAGTAGAGAGAATAGATAGTAGAGAGAGTAGAAAGTAGAGAGTAGAGAGAGTAGAAAGTAGAGAGTAGAGAGAGTAGAAAGTAGGAGTAGAGAGAGTAGAGAGAGTACAGAGTAGAGAGAATAGAGAGTAGAGAGTACAGAGTAGAGAGTAGAGAGAATAGAGAGTAGAGAGAGTAGAGAGAAGAGAGAGTAGAGAGTAGAGAGAGTAGAGAGTAGAGAAAGTAGAGAGTAGAGAGAGTAGAGAGTAGAGAGAGTAGAGAGTAGAGAGAGTAGAGAGTAGAAATTAGAAAGTAGAGAGTAGAGAGAATAGAGAGTAGAGAGTGTAGAGAGAGTAGAGAGTAGAAAGTAGAGAGTAGAGAGAGTAGAGAGTAGAGATAGTAGAGAGTAGAAAGTAGAGAGTAGAGAGAATAGATAGTAGAGAGAGTAGAAAGTAGAGAGTAGAGAGAGTAGAAAGTAGAGAGTAGAAAGTAGAGAGTAGAGAGAGTAGAAAGTAGGAGTAGAGAGAGTAGAGAGAGTACAGAGCAGAGAGAGTAAAGAGTAAAGAGTAGAGAGTAGAGAGTAGAGAGTAGAGAGAATAGAGAGTAGAGAGAGTAGAGAGAAGAGAGAGTAGAGAGTAGAGAGAGTAGAGAGTAGAGAAAGTAGAAAGTAGAGAGAGTAGAGAGTAGAGAGAGTAGAGAGTAGAGAGAGTAGAGAGTAGAGAGTAGTGATAAAATAGTAGATAATAAAGAGTAGAGAGTTGAAAGTCAAAGTCACAATTGAAAGAGCAACATTTAATCGTAGAGACAAGTAGAAGTTTGAGACATAGAGAAAAGAAAAAAAGTTGCGAGAGTCTGTTCTAGAGCAACAGCAAAGCTATTCCAATGACTTTGCGGTAAACTTATTAAAACATAGAATTGGGCCGCTAGTAGTATACATAAAAACAAAATTTTCTAGACCGCATTTCACAAATGAAAATATCGTTGAATAAATGACTGAAGGTTTTCTTTTTTTTATTTCCAGGTATGTTATCATCAACTTAAATTCAATTCAAACTAAAGGTAATCGGTAATTGATTCACATTAAAGATAATATTTACATTAAATGTATTTCATCAACACCTCGAACCATGTTCAAATTAAAACGTTTCGGTCGTATCTTCTTGGCTTTTCTGTGGAGCCAATACGAAAGTAATTATCGCAGGTACTACATAAACCTCATCCTCTTTCCACTATCCAGTGGAGGACTGTAATCTCATTTCACAATTTCACCCCCATCCGTAAAAATCTGCAACCGATTGTCTTCCGGTCCCAATTTCCAACCATGGTGTCGACCCGGTAATACATATTAAAAACACGCCCGCGTCCGAAGGGTAAAATTAATTATGGCGTCGTTTTGCTTCGTCGAGGGAGAGGGGGGAGATAGTGATTCGACATTGTCTTCCGCGTCGTTCAAAATTGCGCCCTGTTTAACGTTAATTGTCTGCCAACTGTTATATAATCGGGTGAAATTATATCCATTGACGCTGTATCCGATTGGGGGATCGATTCGTTGCGATGGGGATGAAAAGAGCTGCCATTAAAATATGCTGCAATGGGGCAAACAATTAGTTTCAATTTAAATCACCATTGATTGGTTCATTATTATGGATCTGTGCACATGATTCATTGACTGGAGTCGGATCGAGAATGTAAAATAAAGTATGTGGAATGCAAGTTTAAAATCTGATTGAATCTTATTCAGGTCGGTTGAGTACTATCGTTTAGCTGCTGCTGAGAAGTCTTACTATAAATAAAATCGCTAAAAAATAAAGCGCGGTCGTCGTGAACAGTCGTAAACGGTCGTAAATGTTCGTATTCTTGACGTAAACACAAACATAGTGAGAGAGTGAGCAGTGAGCAGCTGCGATGCGTTTTGTGTGTGAGAGAGTGTGTGCGTCTGCGTGTGTTCGTTTGCGTGTATGTGTTTATGTGTGCGTGTGTGTGTTTGCGTGTACGTGGGCGTGTGCGTTTGCGAGTGTGTGTGTTTTGGTTAGTTGGTTGGTTGATGTAATCAAAAACAGTGTGAGAGAGTGAGCAGTCAGCCGCTGCGATGCGTTTTTTTGTGTGTGAGACTGTGCGCGTCTGCGTGTGTACATGTGTTCATTTGTGCGTGCATGTGCGTGTATGTGTTTTGTGCGCGTTATGTTGGAGGGCACTACCTAATCGGCGCTCCGTTGGGAAGCGAAATCCTGCGAGGGTGGCTGTGACGGGGCGCGTGTCAAGTTGGAGGGCGCTTCCTAATCGGTGCACGTCTCGACGGGTAAATGGATGCCTGCAAAATGGTCATAAGCGCAGTGGAGAGCAACGAATGGTGAATTAGAATATAGAGAAAAAGGGAAGGATCAACGCTAGCTTGCGTTGAAAACTCGTGAAGTGCATGAGCACAGCCGCCCCCTGAAGTAGTCGCCTAGATGTGGTCCCGGGGGGAATGAGGCTACGAGTGGAGGGCTTGGTTTTTGTGGGTGCGATCCCCACTCGACGTCTGGGTTATCCCTTCCCAGATAAGGCTGGAAGAGCGTTCCTCACCTCTATAAAAAAAAAAAAAAAAAAAGAGTAAAGAGATTAGAGAACGTAGAGAGTAGAAAGAGTAGAGAGTAGAGAGTAGTGAGAGTGGAGAGAAAGTGGAAAGTTTAAAATAAAGAGCAGAGAGTGGAGAGAAGAGAGAACAAAGTACAGAGTAGATAGTAGTAAATGAAGAGTAGAGAGTTGAAATTCAAAGTCAAAATTGGAAGAGCAACAATTGATCGCAGAGAAAGAGTAAATGTTCGAGACATAGAGATATTTGGACTAAAAAAGAAACATTGAATAAAAGAAAACAAAATAAGTTGCGAGAGTCTGTTTGAGTGCAACAGCAAAGCTATTCCAATGACTTTGCGGTAAACTTATTAAAACATAGAATTGGGCCGCTAGTTGTTAATAAAGATCAATGACTATCACTCCTAACGGTGCGCTGTTATGTAGTAGCTGCAATAAAGAAATACGCTGTTATGACATCAGCATGATCCATATTCTGACCGGGGTCACTGGGCCGACTACCCTTGAACTGCAATTTGCCAACAAGTAGTATGAGGTCAAACAGGGCAGACTGTCCTTTGTTTGCCGATGGAGCGGAATAAAGTTGTTCGTCGCTCTATTGATATGCCATTAGATATAACGATATCGTCTCGAGTTCGAGAACTGTATATGGAAGACAAAGTTTATGCGCCTTACATACGCTGTTCAACAACAGTGTGCAGCATCGGGAGAATGTTGCTCGGTTCGTAATAATGGTGCCGTAATATTTCGTCGATGAAGCAAGCCATACTGCGGTCTCGAGACTGCAGCCTTGGGTCGTTCCGATCGGACACTAAGCGAACGAAAGAATCAATTTATGATCGTCGTTAATTGGCCCCTCAGATGTGCGAAATTGTTCGGTCCTATGAGTTATACGAACATCCTGTGTTGTCCGCAGGTATGAGTGCAATCTTGATTCTGCTCTAGACACTATTATACACGACTTAATCTGGTCACGAACGCAACAACACAACGCAACAATGTCTTGTTCGACATCTTACAAAAACTTGAAAAGTCTTTCGCCCCCTAGACAACAATTGGTCTTCAATGGCACCCGAGTGAGAGAAAGAAACTGACAACAGAAGCGGAACAATACGGAAGTTGGAAAAACGTGCGGAAAACTGTGTCATCAACATAAAACATAAGCACCGAACAATAAGGAAAACACGTTCGCGCCGAGTAGTTGTGTTTTTTCTTGCTCTGTTCTTTCTTAGCTACTTTCGTTTTCTTAACAATTTTCCTGTGCACCTCCGGTTTCCGTCCTTGGATGGCGGCGAAATCTTATCCGCTCCTCTTTGTGTGTCACCTCGAAGGAAATCGCTCTCGATGCTCATCCTCGCGACAATTTGCTACATTTTACCACCTCTCATCACCCGGAAGGCAGAGTACACTTCCACGCGCACACATTTCGCTGATTGAAGCCATCGAGATAGAGAGAGGTATAAGATGAAAGGGATCTCATTTCCCGGAACAGCATCCACGAGGGAAGCCACGCTGTGTACGTGCGCGCGCGGAATTTCTCAAGCGATGATAGTGCTTATCTTCGTTTGCAACCACGTCTTCCGGTTATAGTTTAACTTTCGATAGCATCTCATGAAAGGATTCGTTTTCTAAATCAACTATCTCTCTCATTGAAGTTGTTCAAAACAGCGAGTTAACACCATTCCAGCATTCAGCTGGGCGTAAAAGTCCTGCAATATTGCTGAGGCAACACCACGCCACGTTTCGGACTCACTGAATTTGCAATGATTATTTCATTAGCTCTATCAGGGGCGCGTGTCAGGTGTGGGTCGCTTCCACACGGTTGACTTAACTAGGCTCATGGTAAACCAACCCAAGTTCTGTAGTGTGGGCTGTGTGCGGGTGGCTAGGTCTGACCTCCACGGAGACCGTCACGTCCCAGCCCGATACTTTTAATATTCGCCGGGTTCATATTTATTAAAACCTCAATCCGCTGCTTTCCCGGCGATAGCGCGGCAGCTGGCACTCACTCGCTGTATTCAAACATCCGCGCCCAACGCAACGCAACGGATGGGATGCTGGAGCCGACCGCTGGTAGCGATGTGTCTATTTTGGTCTGGGTTGTTGCGGGTTGCAGAATGGTACCATTTTATTTGTTACAAATTGGCTTGTAGTGTACTGTTTCTTCCTGTTTCTCTTTCTCCCAGACTATCTCTCTCGGGGCTTTATGCAATGCGAAACCGGGTTTGCGACCGCGCGGGCTTGTTATTCTGTGAAACGAGAAATTTGAAATGCGAATTTTTTCTCAACAGATGGCATCACACACATATATTATTAGGCAGCTGATTTGGCATGTATAGCATTTTGTTTCCACCGCTCATAACCAACATACCCGTGTGGAATGTGGGGATTTGTGTGATTAGAAATACATCAGATTTTTGTTTGCTCTGAGAATGTCCAATTTCAAACAAATATGACGATTCGTGGATGGTTTGGGCTCATAAATTAATTTTAAAGTTTTTCCTGATCATCGGTCCTAGTTTTCAGGTCAGTTTGCTCTTAAAGGGTGTGTCACATCAAATTGCATCACGGAAAAAACGCTGTAGAAATTCGCCCAGTAGACCGATCCTTTTGAAAATGTTAGACAGTAAAATAAAAACTATTAAACAACTTTTGGCATTTTCTTTTTATTCATACTTCGAGCCCAAGCCCGTATGCTCGCACCTTCCTCTTTACCCCGTCCATAAGGTTCTGTACAACAACAGGTTGTAGTTTTTTTGAACAGAAATCCATTTTCTCTTGAAGTCCGCCTCCGATTTGACAACTTTTGGGTTCTTCCGTAGGGCCTGCTTCATAATCGCCCAATATTTCTCTATTGGGCGAAGCTCCGGCGCGTTGGGCGGGTTCATTTCCTTTGGCACGAAGGTGACCCCGTTGGCTTCGTACCACTCCAACACGTCCTTTGAATAGTGGCACGAAGCGAGATCCGGCCAGAAGATGGTCGGGCCCTCGTGCTGCTTCAATAGTGGTAGTAAGCGCCTCTGTAGGCACTCCTTAAGGTAAACCTGCCCGTTTACCGTATCGGTCATCACGAAGGGGGCGCTCCGCTTTCCGCAAGAGCAGATCGCTTGCCACACCATGTACTTTTTGGCAAACTTGGATAGTTTCTGCTTGCGAATCTCCTCCGGAACGCTGAATTTGTCCTCTGCGGAGAAGAACAACAGGCCCGGCAGCTGACGAAAGTCCGCTTTGACGTAGGTTTCGTCGTCCATTACCAGGCAATGCGGCTTCGTCAGCATTTCGGTGTACAGCTTCCGGGCTCGCGTCTTCCCCACCATGTTTTGCCTTTTGTTGCGGTTAGGAGCCTTCTGAACCTTGTATGTAAGCAGGCCCTCCCGCTGCTTGGTCCGCTGGACGAATGAACTTGACAAATTCAGCTTATTGGCGACATCCCGGACCGAACTTCTCGGATCACGTCTAAACTGCTTAACTACGCGCTTGTGATCTTTTTCACTGACGGAGCATCCATTTTTGCCGTTCTTCACCTTTTGGTCGATGGTTAGGTTCTCGAAGTATCGATTTAGTACTCTGCTGACCGTGGATTGGACGATTCCCAGCATCTTACCGATGTCCCGATGTGACAACTCCGGATTCTCGAAATGAGTGCACAGGATTAATTTACGACGCTCTTTTTCGTTCGACGATATTTTTCCAAATTTACGAAAAATTGACAGTGAAGCATGGCCTCTCTTATCTGATTATAAGCGAAAGCTGAAGATATAATTCTTAAAAATTAAATTTCTACAGCGTTTTTTCCGTGATGCAATTTGATGTGACACACCCTTTAATCACAGTTACTCGCTTACTGGATTTGAAATTAAACATGGGTGAGAATTGAAATAGGTGCATAATTGCCAACCTGAACACCTCGCTCTATATTCCCTCTATTATGTACAATTATTTTTTCTTATTCAGTTAGAATACAAAAGGAAAAAAAAATGAAAGATATAAGAAGAATTGATTCCTGTACGTAATATTACTTATTATGAAACAGTCCAAGTGGTTGAAAAAGAGCACAATATTGAACGATCGTTGTTGACTGCGTATGCTTCAGATGTTGAATTTACGCAATCTTAATCAGAGAAAATTTGCTCAAATTTGTGAAACTTGTTGAAACAGAAATTCTCGCTTCATTATTTAAACATGTCCTTCGACTCAAATTGGACGGTCATGATCGATAGTCATCAGAATTTTAATTCAGTGTTCAACGGGCGTATTTGTTGCTGTGTGTATTGAAGCTGGGGAAATTACTCTGTAATAAAATCTGTAAAATTAAAAAAATTAGATAAAAAATAAAACCAGAATAATTTGTTTAAAAATTCGCTGCAAGTTCCGAAACGTCATTGACACATTGCGTATATGAAACATAACACCATTTTGGGGAAAATTACAATAGTTAAGCAACTAAACGGTTTAACGAATGAAATAGGAATGTTTGGTGAAATAATCAGATGAGCATATGGAACGAGAAAATCTGTATTTTCCCAACACAGATATCAGAATCACGTATTGTTTTTTTTATTTCAAAAATAAATAATTATTAGGTTCACATAGTGTTAGTCCTCCGAGGCCGAAATTTCATTGTTCGTTGTTCTACATTTCAAAGTTATGAGCTATGGTAGTAAATGTTCCTAACGGTACAACATAATCGGGTACTCGTGGTTGACTCGAGGTTGACATGAAATAGCAATGAAGTTTAATTTCAATCAATCAAATCGAATTATAATCATATCTTGAGTAATTGTTTCGAATCCAGGGTAATTATGTTGTTTCCGATTCCGAAAGAATGAAATAATAAGAAAAAATATTTCCTATTTTTTCAGTAGGGTGACCATTTCCATTTTAGGGTTGTCCGAAAAATTAATTTTTTTATCTTTTTTTCCAAAAATACCTTTTTAAAAATTCATTCATTCATTCAAAAATAAGTCAGTTGAAGGCCCTGAGTTATAAGCTCACGATTGTTCGCTTAGTAGCGGACACGCAATCAATAAGGCTACGAAGACCCCCTTGAAGAGTAGAAGATGTAGAAATAGATTCTTAGACAGTAACAATATTAGTTTATTGAATATGAAATGTATAGGGTGGGGGAAAGGAATGTCGTATTTCTGGTCGAAATTTGACGCTTTATTTAACATACTTAAAATTATCCAATTTAAGTCAAATATGCGCCGTTTTGTTCGCAAACTTGTTGCTTACCCCCCCCCCCCTCTAATAAAACCTCTCCCCCCACCTTATTTGCAAAAAACTCAGACAGCCAGTTTTCGTAAGCCTCTATTGAGGCCAACTTAGTATCACCAAGAGCGTTTTGCATGGATCGAAGAGATGATAATCACTTGGAGCCAGGTCCGGACTATACGGTGGGTGCAATAGGACATTCCATCCGAGCTCCCGTAGCTTCGGGCGGGTCATCAAAGGTTTGTGAGGCCGAGCGTTGTCTTGGTGGAAAACAACACCATTCCTATTGATCATTTCTGGCCGCTTCTGATCAATCGCCTGCTTCGAACGGACAAGCTGCTCACAGTAGAGAACCGAGTTGAGGGCCTGGCCATAGTTGAGCAGCTCATAGTGGATGATTCCCTTCCAATCCCACCAAACACACAGCAGAACCTCCCTGGCCGTCGATCCGGGCTTGGCGATGGTTTGGGCCGGCTCACCGCGCATCGACCACGACTTTTTTTCGCTTTAGGTTGTCGTACGTGATCCACTTTTCATCACCAGTCACCATCTTCTTCAAAAATGGGTCGAGTTCGTTCCATTTCAGCAGTGCATCGCAGACGTTGATTCGGTCTAAAAGATTTTTTTGCGTCAACTCGTGTGGCACCCATCCATCCAGTTTTTTTTTGGAATCTAATCTTCTGCAAATGGTTCCAAAAGGTTTTATGGTCTATACCCAGTTCCTGGCCAATCGAGCGAGTGCTCACATGCCGGTCTACTTGGATGATTTCAACGATCTTATCGGTTTCCACGACGATTGGCCTACCAGTACGGGGTGTATCTTCGACAGCCACTACACCAGAACGAAATCGATCAAACCAACGCTGTGCTGTGCGAATTCTTATAGTATCGGGTCCATAAACTACACGAACTTTTTCGGCCGCCTTTGTTGCAGTTTCACCTCGCAGGTACTTAAATCGTATAATATGGCGAATTTCTTGTTTGGTGGATTCCATCTTTGACGCGCTATAACTTGAGACTGAAAAGGACAATCACAACACTGTCAAAACGACACTTGTAGCACAGATTGTGGTCTTTAAATAGCCGCATAGTATGAGCCGATGCGATAAGTACAACACAAGATATGTTTAAGTGTTGCCATATATTGACAATATACGACATTTCTTTTTCCCCAACCCAATACTCGTATTATCACAATTGATACGCCCATACTTTGCATTGAAGATCGTAGGAACGATCCTGGATAGAAGATAATCTGGAATTTCATGGATTTTCTCCTTCATGAACAGATCAAAATGTACAGAGAGATACTTGAATGACATAGCATGAGTGATCGGTTTACCCAAAAGTTGAAGCTTTGATTTTGCTGGTTTATGCTTCCTAGAAAAAACCACCATCTCTGTTTTCTCCGTGGAGAATTTGATCCCTAGCCCAATGGCCCAGGTTGAAAAATTGTTCAAAGTATCTTGTAAGGGTTCTTGCAGGTCGGATTCGTTTGATCCTACGACAGACACCACTCCATCATCTGCAAGATGTAGAAATTGTCTTTCTTAAAATTCATTGTACCCCTGATACATTACCGAAATACGTGTTCTTACGTTGATTGCACTTGATTGAAAGAATTGCAAAAAACTAAATGTATTTAATCGCATCAATATATTATAAATAGAAAACAAATAAACTCTTTCGCTTCAACGTAATTCAAAGTTCTTAGCAGAACTGTTAGATTATTTGTCAGGAACGAAGACATCTTTTCGGTTTCTTCTCCTCGACGCTCGATGCCCGCTGGCGGCTGTTTTCAATGCCTCAAACGAAAACCTTTCTCAATGCTGGTGCAATCTTGGTCGCCTTCTTAGTAGTGCCATTCTTCTCTCCTAGGCGAAATCTTTAACGAACCCGACGCTTCTATGCCGTTTGTTTGCACAAACAGACTCGTGGTGACACTGTTTATCATTTCATGATGAGCGAAGTTAGCTTCACCATAACAGCGACAACACTGTACAATTATAACTGAGTGGATTTCCGAACGGGCACACACTTATATACGTATTTTTGTGGTTTCAATAGAATTTTTAATTCCGAAAGCAATTATGAAGCTATCGAAACAAGTTTTTGGATCAATAAGTAACAAGCATATAACGCGTAGACATTTTACCTATCGAATGAAGTGTTTATCATACCATTTCGTTCAGTTCTTTAGGAAGTATGACCGCTCAAAATCTTGTTACTCCGGCGTAACGCTCTCGTTTTCGAAACCTTGAACCTGCCCCCCAGTATAGAAATGGAAGGCATAGTCCTACGTCATTACGGATTAGATTTACACCGCATGAAGATTGGTTCAACTCATTCATCTGTTTTCTACCTTACGACGAATACATCTAAGAAAAAGTTTTGCACCAAAAACATTTAATAGTGCTGATCAGTGTTGAAAAAAATTATCTTCGCTAAGCTCAGATACATAGATTTTCGAAAACCTATATATTCCAAACGAAAATTAAAATGACAGATCCAGATAACCAGTGGATATGAGCAAATGATTTTTTTTCTTCAATATGTTTTGAAGTTCATTTTTCCACCCAGTGTCATTTTCATCTTGATTATTCAAGATGCTAGAATTGAATCTCATTTTAGCCAAACGAATATCAGCTGTTGTTTACTTTTAACCTGAGGCAGCTGTGTGCGGTTGGTTTTTATTCAAGCCGTTGTCACCGTCTCGACAAACAAAATCCTGCCTGGTTTCTTGCAAAGTTCGTTTCATAGAACTCTGGCGTTTTTGTTCTCTAGATGATCCAGACTGACTAATATTTTTATTTTTGAATTTTGACTCAAAATCAATGCCGGAACGAATATCTTTTCGAATGTGATGAACATCAGTTTTTTGCTTTTGATATTCGAACTATAAATAACAGCGAAGTTATGAGCCCCACTCAATGCCGCATTCATTCATTATATCAAATTTGTTCATGCATCAGCGTTATGAACAAAAAAATGTTATTGTCATCAATATAATGAGGGCAGTGTGTTTCATGCTGAAAAAAAGTCATTCAAACTGAAATAAAATCATATTCGTTACTCGTGAATATTTGTTGATATTCTAAGACACTGGTGCTGATTGCTATAACGCCTTGGAAGGCACATGGTTACGGTCAGTGGCAAAGTTGGTATTTTCGTTGGATTTTTCTTTCACTGGGTTGTATTCCATGGTAGAGTTTCGAAGAATCTTGAGTACAACGGTTGTCAAATAAAAATCCTACACGTCTTGTTGAAACATTTTTTAGCAGTAGACATTTCTTCAGAGGTGGATTATACTTAGTGGAAGCTTGTTCCAATAGTGGAAGGACAGATAATCTTGGTATCATTTTTTAGCTGCCGATCCAGGATCAGTTGATATTTTACCCCGTCGATTTGACGTAGAGGAACTCTTTCCTTTTTTTTCTCTTTCCAGTGATTGTTCATCACAATCGGATTACCACCGACCGGGAGTAATCCGATAGGGTAGGTCGTTGATAATGCGTGGACGAGAAGATTTGTGTCAAAGATTTGATAATCGGGATCTTATCATCATAACTAATTTGAACATATCAAATAAATGGCCACACCTTCCTCAACAAACAGCATGCATTACAATTGATCACAGCGGAATAATTCTAAAATTTACATTCTCCCTTTCTTCGAACTCGTGTTAACTTTTCCAATATCGTTATCAATATGTTCAAACAGCTGAACCGTCTCAGCAACCCCCTGTTCCCATTTGCCTAGCGATGCTGCAAATTCCAATCCAATCACAAACCCATCAAACAACAGCCATTGTAGAGTGGGTCGTCTATTCTTCGTGATAACAACCGCCAGACGTTATTCAAATCAAGCATATAAAAGTGCCTCGGGGAGATCCAAACTGATTGTGTGTCCCAATATTGGCTCGATGCTGGGATTTATCAGAATTTTGCAAAACGAAAATTTACTCCAAACGATCCGAACCCATAATTTATCCCCAACACCCCTACCCCAACCCCACCGCACATCCTGCTGCGTTCGGTCGTCGTCCCGAAAATGAAATTGGTTTGTGTGGCTTTGAAGTTCATAACCCTCCGCGCTGTCTAAACGGAGCAACTTTATTCAACCCGTCTTGACATTCGCAGTAACTTAGTTTTCCATTTCGCTAGACTCCAACCAAATTCATGTCTTACGCGCGCTGAGTTCACAAGTGTTTTTGGGGTTGTGTGTTTGGTTTTCATGAAAAAGCGGTTTGAGGGGGAGGCTGAACTATTGCCCCTTGGGTGGAAATTCGTTTTCAGGGATGGTTGGAAGTTGATTCGATCCTGAAAAACATTTCAACCATATTTTAATCATAAATATGGAGCCAGAGAACACATGCCACACAGCTTCACTCGCTTTCGAATAATTCCCCGATTCGAGCCCCTTCTTCAAAGTTTGTTCGGGTGAAAAGTCCAACATGCTCACGTGAACAGTGCAAACAGACCAACTCTACAAGCTGGCTGCCGACCGGAAAACACTCTGACTCAACCCGACCCGGAAATGGTGCTCCTATTACGGAGCCATTTGTACAATTATACATTCTTGAATAAATGTGAAATTGAAATTTATATGCAGATTAGTTGTCGGCGGGGTTCTTTTGGGTTTGCTAACAACGGTTCCGAATGTCGTCCCGGCATATGTATGCAGGTACATACAGACTCAGACACAGACTCCTCCCCTGTTGAGCTGCCGGTGTGTCCGGATGTGGGTGGAAGAGCCATACCTGCGCAACAAAAGAAACGGAAAGGATTAAAATGTATGCAAATTTCGAAATTGGATTACCAGACGACAAGCCTCGGCTACTGGCGTGCGAATAATAAGTTGGAAGGGACACTTATTCATTTATTCTCCTGATTTTTTCATGTTGCGTTTTGCCGGAGTTTGCAAGCAATGTGTGTGGGGGTGTGTGAAAGCTTCTTGGAATTCCAATGCAAATATAATGTGCTTCTACCATGTGTTTCCATGTGAATTAGAAGAAGAGCTCTTTGAAATTCTCATCGCTTTTTTCGAACTCAATTACACATTCCAATTCATGGCGAAACTTTTGATCTGAACAATATCTCCTCGGCAACATTCCTATTGCTTTGACTACAAATCTCCACTCATGACAACGGCATCTTGAACGCAATGTTTTTCTAATCCCGGTCGCAATTTCACACAAAACACCATCCATCCATTGTAGCAACCGCATGAAACTGACACACTCATACTCCCTTTAAGATGAAGTGTTTCCTTCATTTTCTCTGATCCTCTCGGTCCTTCCCACTCATCTCATTCGCCCCCACCCACCGTAACGAATTGTACTCCCGCGTGAAGATGAAACATTCGTTCCACGCTCTTTTCCTGCACACTTGGAAATGTTTCAGAATTTAGCGTGCACTTAAAAAAAACGGGGGGAAATGTATATAAGATCAAAGATTTACAGCCAGCTGGATGCTTTTAGAATTTATTCACACGCTTACTCGCTCGGAATGAGAGGGGGGGGGGATGAATTTGATTCCAACATAGTGTCAACCCCGTGTATGAACACGGGAGTATACACGGCAAACATACAAACATCCGGAGGATGTGGGAAATATCATGCTAAATCGTAAAGAAGAGGGTTCCGTGCGCGCGATGCTCGTGGACTAGGTTATCTTAAATTTATTCGCGCTTTTACGAGGAAGATGTTGGTTCAACGGTTAGCTATAGTGTGTTGCTCCAGCAAAAATAGTTTTCTTTTCAGGTGGGTGGTTTTTACTTACTTTTCTTAGATTTGATTTTTTTCAAATCGTCCCGTGATACATTGAATTGTACTATTCGATTCTGAACCACACTCTATAGCCTCACTAGTTCTGAAAAAAATCCCGGGATTGTCCCCTTTAAAGTTTTGGGTTCAACAAGCTACTTTAAATAGTTCACATTTCTCAGATAATTCGATTATGGATTTTGTTTATAAATTGACATTCATAATGAAATAGTTGATTCATAATTTATTCTTGCTCATGAGAGAACAATAGGAAAGCTTTACAATATGTGTCATAATTTATTTCCCTATGTCAATTCTAGCACTGCACTAAGTATGCAATGTGATCGATTTCTTCAGAATTGTATAATAGCTATAACAACTATCATAGCGGTATTTTTCTCAATTGACACATACTCATTCACAGGCGATTATATATTTGTTCCACCTCAACCGTTATTCTACATTTCTAATCATGAAAACATAAAACTATTATAACAACTTCCATCTACTTTGGCAATGCATAAAAATAACAATGCATGCGTGTGATGCAAACATCCAAGAGCACTCTCCGCTAGACGGAATAAAAATC